>NC_136363.1:23558787-23858787 GCF_037039965.1 Doryrhamphus excisus
GCTAGGGGTGCTCGGGGTGCTAGGGATGCTAGGGATGCTAGGGGTGCTAGGGGTGCTAGGGATGCTAGGGGTGCTAGGGATGCTAGGGATGCTAGGGGTGCTAGGGGTGCTAGGGATGCTAGGGGTGCTAGGGATGCTAGGGATGCTAGGGGTGCTAGGGATGCTAGGGGTGCTAGGGGTGCTAGGGGTGCTATGGATGCTAGGGATGCTAGGGGTGCTAGGGGTGCTCGTGGTGCTAGGGATGCTAGGAGTACTAGGAGTGCTAGGGGTGCTAGGGATGCTAGGGATGCTAGGGGTGCTAGGGATGATAGGGGTGCTAGGGGTGCTTGGGGTGCTAGGGATGCTAGGGATGCTAGGGGTGCTAGGGGTGCTAAGTATGCTAGGGGTGCTAGGGATGCTAGGGATGCTAGGGGTGCTAGGGATGCTAGGGATGCTAGGGGTGCTAGGGGTGCTAGGGGTGCTAGGGATGCTAGGGATGCTAGGGGTGCTAGGGATGCTAGGGGTGCTAGGGGTGCTAGGGGTGCTAGGGATGCTAGGGATGCTAGGGGTGCTAGGGGTGCTAGGGGTGCTCGTGGTGCTAGGGATGCTAGGAGTACTAGGAGTGCTAGGGGTGCTAGGGATGCTAGGGATGCTAGGGGTGCTAGGGATGCTAGGGGTGCTAGGGGTGCTAGGGGTGCTTGGGGTGCTAGGGATGCTAGGGATGCTAGGGGTGCTAGGGGTGCTAGGGGTGCTAGGGATGGTAGGGGTGCTAGGGATGCTAAGTATGCTAGGGGTGCTAGGGATGCTAGGGATGCTAGGGGTGCTAGGGATGCTAGGGATGGTAGGGGTGCTAGGGATAATAGGGATGCTAGGGGTGCTAGGGATGCTAGGGGTGCTCGGGGTGCTAGGGATGCTAGGGATGCTAGGAGTGCTAGGGGTGCTAGGGATGCTAAGGGTGCTAGGGGTGCTAGGGGTGCTAGGGGTGCTAGGGATGCTAGGGATGCTAGGAGTGCTAGGGATGCTAGGGGTGCTAGGGATGCTAGGGATGCTAGGGATGCTAGGGGTGCTAGGGATGCTAGGGGTGCTAGGGGTGCTCGGGGTGCTAGGGATGCTAGGAGTGCTAGGGATGCTAGGGATGCTAGGGGTGCTAGGGATGCTAGGGATGCTAGGAGTGCTAGGGGTGCTAGGGATGCTAGGGATGCTAGGAGTGCTAGGGGTGCTAGGGATGCTAAGGGTGCTAGGGGTGGTAGGGGTGCTAGGGATGCTAGGGATGCTAGGGATGCTAGGGGTGCTAGGGATGCTAAGTATGCTAGGAGTGCTAGGGATGCTAGGGGTGCTCGGGATGCTAGGGATGCTAGGAGTGCTAGGGGTGCTAGGGATGCTAAAGGTGGTAGGGGTGCTAGGGGTGCTAGGGATGGTAGGGGTGCTAGGGATGCTAGGAGTGCTAGGGATGCTAGGGGTGCTAGGGGTGCTAGGGATGCTAGGGATGCTAGGGGTGCTAGGGATGCTAGGGGTGCTAGGGATGCTAGGAGTGCTAGGGGTGCTAGGGATGCTAAGAGTGCTAGGGGTGCTAGGGGTGCTAAGGGTGCTAGGGATGCTAGGGGTGCTAGGGATGCTAAGGGTGCTAGGGGTGCTAGGGATGCTAGGGATGCTAGGGGTGCTGGGGATGCTAGGGATGCTAGGGGTGCTAGGGATGCTAAGTATGCTAGGAGTGCTAGGGGTGCTAGGGGTGCTAGAGGTGCTAGGGGTGCTAGGGATGCTAGGAATGCTAGGGGTGCTAGGGGTGCTCGTGGTGCTAGGGATGCTAGGAGTACTAGGAGTGCTAGGGGTGCTAGGGATGCTAGGGATGCTAGGGGTGCTAGGGATGATAGGGGGGCTAGGGGTGCTTGTTGTGCTAGGGATGCTAGGGATGCTAGGGATGCTAGGGGTGCTGGGGGTGCTAGGGATGGTAGGGGTGCTAGAGATGCTAAGTATGCTAGGGGTGCTAGGGATGCTAGGGATGCTAGGGATGCTAGGGGTGCTAGGGGTGCTAGGGATGGTAGGGGTGCTAGGGATGCTAGGGATGCTAGGGGTGCTAGGGATGCTAGGGGTGCTCGGGGTGCTAGGGATGCTAGGGATGCTAGGAGTGCTAGGGGTGCTAGGGATGCTAAGGGTGGTAGGGGTGCTAGGGGTGCTAGGGATGGTAGGGGTGCTAGGGATGCTAGGGATGCTAGGAGTGCTAGGGATGCTAGGGGTGCTCGGGATGCTAGGAGTGCTAGGGGTGCTAGGGATGCTAGGGGTGCTAGGGATGCTAGGGGTGCTAGGGGTGCTAGGGATGCTAGGGGTGCTAGGGGTGCTAGGGGTGCTTGGGGTGCTAGGGATGCTAGGGATGCTAGAGGTGCTAGGGGTGCTAGGGATGCTAGGGATGCTAGGGGTGCTAGGGGTGCTAGGGATGCTAGGGATGCTAGGGGTGCTAGGGATGCTAGGGGTGCTAGGGGTGCTAGGGGTGCTAGGGATGCTAGGGATGCTAGGGGTGCTAGGGGTGCTCGTGGTGCTAGGGATGCTAGGAGTACTAGGAGTGCTAGGGGTGCTAGGGATGCTAGGGATGCTAGGGGTGCTAGGGATGCTAGGGGTGCTTGTTGTGCTAGGGATGCTAGGGATGCTAGGGATGCTAGGGGTACTAGGGGTGCTAGGGGTGCTAGGGATGGTAGGGGTGCTAGGGATGCTAAGTATGCTAGGGATGCTAAGGGTGCTTGTTGTGCTAGGGATGCTAGGGATGCTAGGGATGCTAGGGGTGCTAGGGGTGCTAGGAATGCTAGGGATGCTAGGGGTGCTAGGGATGCTAGGGATGCTAGGGATGGTAGGGGTGCTAGGGATGCTAGGGATGCTAGGGGTGCTAGGGGTGCTCGGGGTGCTAGGGATGCTAGGGATGCTAGGAGTGCTAGGGGTGCTAGGGATGCTAAGGGTGCTAGGGGTGCTAGGGATGGTAGGGGTGCTAGGGATGCTAGGGATGCTAGGAGTGCTAGGGATGCTAGGGGTGCTAGGGGTGCTAGGGATGCTAGGGATGCTAGGGATGCTAGGGGTGCTAGGGATGCTAGGGGTGCTAGGGATGCTAGGGGTGCTCGGGGTGCTAGGGATGCTAGGAGTACTAGGAGTGCTAGGGGTGCTAGGGATGCTAGGGATGCTAGGGGTGCTAGGGATGCTAGGGGTGCTAGGGGTGCTAGGGGTGCTTGGGGTGCTAGGGATGCTAGGGATGCTAGGGGTGCTAGGGGTGCTAGGGATGGTAGGGGTGCTAGGGATGCTAAGTATGCTAGGGGTGCTAGGGATGCTAGGGATGCTAGGGGTGCTAGGGATGCTAGGGATGGTAGGGGTGCTAGGGATAATAGGGATGCTAGGGGTGCTAGGGATGCTAGGGGTGCTCGGGGTGCTAGGGATGCTAGGGATGCTAGGAGTGCTAGGGGTGCTAGGGATGCTAAGGGTGCTAGGGGTGCTAGGGGTGCTAGGGGTGCTAGGGATGCTAGGGATGCTAGGAGTGCTAGGGATGCTAGGGGTGCTAGGGATGCTAGGGATGCTAGGGATGCTAGGGGTGCTAGGGATGCTAGGGGTGCTAGGGGTGCTCGGGGTGCTAGGGATGCTAGGAGTGCTAGGGATGCTAGGGATGCTAGGGGTGCTAGGGATGCTAGGGATGCTAGGAGTGCTAGGGGTGCTAGGGATGCTAGGGATGCTAGGAGTGCTAGGGGTGCTAGGGATGCTAAGGGTGCTAGGGGTGGTAGGGGTGCTAGGGATGCTAGGGATGCTAGGGATGCTAGGGGTGCTAGGGATGCTAAGTATGCTAGGAGTGCTAGGGATGCTAGGGGTGCTCGGGATGCTAGGGATGCTAGGAGTGCTAGGGGTGCTAGGGATGCTAAAGGTGGTAGGGGTGCTAGGGGTGCTAGGGATGGTAGGGGTGCTAGGGATGCTAGGAGTGCTAGGGATGCTAGGGGTGCTAGGGGTGCTAGGGATGCTAGGGATGCTAGGGGTGCTAGGGATGCTAGGGGTGCTAGGGATGCTAGGAGTGCTAGGGGTGCTAGGGATGCTAAGAGTGCTAGGGGTGCTAGGGGTGCTAAGGGTGCTAGGGATGCTAGGGGTGCTAGGGATGCTAAGGGTGCTAGGGGTGCTAGGGATGCTAGGGATGCTAGGGGTGCTGGGGATGCTAGGGATGCTAGGGGTGCTAGGGATGCTAAGTATGCTAGGAGTGCTAGGGGTGCTAGGGGTGCTAGAGGTGCTAGGGGTGCTAGGGATGCTAGGAATGCTAGGGGTGCTAGGGGTGCTCGTGGTGCTAGGGATGCTAGGAGTACTAGGAGTGCTAGGGGTGCTAGGGATGCTAGGGATGCTAGGGGTGCTAGGGATGATAGGGGGGCTAGGGGTGCTTGTTGTGCTAGGGATGCTAGGGATGCTAGGGATGCTAGGGGTGCTGGGGGTGCTAGGGATGGTAGGGGTGCTAGAGATGCTAAGTATGCTAGGGGTGCTAGGGATGCTAGGGATGCTAGGGATGCTAGGGGTGCTAGGGGTGCTAGGGATGGTAGGGGTGCTAGGGATGCTAGGGATGCTAGGGGTGCTAGGGATGCTAGGGGTGCTCGGGGTGCTAGGGATGCTAGGGATGCTAGGAGTGCTAGGGGTGCTAGGGATGCTAAGGGTGGTAGGGGTGCTAGGGGTGCTAGGGATGGTAGGGGTGCTAGGGATGCTAGGGATGCTAGGAGTGCTAGGGATGCTAGGGGTGCTCGGGATGCTAGGAGTGCTAGGGGTGCTAGGGATGCTAGGGGTGCTAGGGATGCTAGGGGTGCTAGGGGTGCTAGGGATGCTAGGGGTGCTAGGGGTGCTAGGGGTGCTTGGGGTGCTAGGGATGCTAGGGATGCTAGAGGTGCTAGGGGTGCTAGGGATGCTAGGGATGCTAGGGGTGCTAGGGGTGCTAGGGATGCTAGGGATGCTAGGGGTGCTAGGGATGCTAGGGGTGCTAGGGGTGCTAGGGGTGCTAGGGATGCTAGGGATGCTAGGGGTGCTAGGGGTGCTCGTGGTGCTAGGGATGCTAGGAGTACTAGGAGTGCTAGGGGTGCTAGGGATGCTAGGGATGCTAGGGGTGCTAGGGATGCTAGGGGTGCTTGTTGTGCTAGGGATGCTAGGGATGCTAGGGATGCTAGGGGTACTAGGGGTGCTAGGGGTGCTAGGGATGGTAGGGGTGCTAGGGATGCTAAGTATGCTAGGGATGCTAAGGGTGCTTGTTGTGCTAGGGATGCTAGGGATGCTAGGGATGCTAGGGGTGCTAGGGGTGCTAGGAATGCTAGGGATGCTAGGGGTGCTAGGGATGCTAGGGATGCTAGGGATGGTAGGGGTGCTAGGGATGCTAGGGATGCTAGGGGTGCTAGGGGTGCTCGGGGTGCTAGGGGTGCTAGGGGTGCTAGGGGTGCTAGGGGTGCTAGGGATGCTAGGGATGCTAGGGGTGCTAGGGATGCTAGGGGTGCTAGGGATGCTAGGGGTGCTAGGGGTGCTAGGGGTGCTAGGGATGGTAGAGGTGCTAGGGATGCTAAGTATGCTAGGGGTGCTAGGGATGCTAGGGATGCTAGGCGTGCTAGGGATGCTAGGGATGCTAGGGATGGTAGGGGTGCTAGGGATGCTAGGGATGCTAGGGGTGCTCGGGGTGCTAGGGATGCTAGGGATGCTAGGAGTGCTAGGGGTGCTAGGGATGCTAAGGGTGCTAGGGGTGCTAGGGGTGCTAGGGATGGTAGGGGTGCTAGGGATGCTAGGGATGCTAGGAGTGCTAGGGATGCTAGGGGTGCTAGGGGTGCTAGGGATGATAGGGATGCTAGGGATGCTAGGGATGCTAAGGGTGCTAGGGATGCTAGGGGTGCTAGGGATGCTAGGGGTGCTAGGGGTGCTCGGGGTGCTAGGGATGCTAGGAGTGCTAGGGGTGCTAGGGATGCTAGGGATGCTAGGGGTGCTTGGGGTGCTAGGGATGCTAGGGATGCTAGGAGTGCTAGGGGTGCTAGGGATGCTAAGGGTGCTAGGAGTGGTAGGGGTGCTAGGGATGGTAGGGGTGCTAGGGATGCTAGGGATGCTAGGGGTGCTAGGGGTGCTAGGGGTGCTTGTGGTGCTAGGGATGCTAGGAGTACTAGGAGTGCTAGGGGTGCTAGGGATGCTAGGGATGCTAGGGGTGCTAGGGATGCTAGGGGTGCTAGGGGTGCTTGGGGTGCTAGGGGTGCTAGGGGTGCTAGGGATGGTAGGGGTGCTAGGGATGCTAAGTATGCTAGGGGTGCTAGGGATGCTAGGGATGCTAGGGGTGCTAGGGATGCTAGGGATGGTAGGGGTGCTAGGGATGCTAGGGATGCTAGGGGTGCTCGGGGTGCTAGGGATGCTAGGGATGCTAGGAGTGCTAGGGGTGCTAGGGATGCTAAGGGTGCTAGGGGTGCTAGGGGTGCTAGGGATGGTAGGGGTGCTAGGGATGCTAGGGATGCTAGGAGTGCTAGGGATGCTAGGGGTGCTAGGGGTGCTAGGGATGCTAGGGATGCTAGGGATGCTAAGGGTGCTAGGGATGCTAGGGGTGCTAGGGATGCTAGGGGTGCTAGGGGTGCTCGGGGTGCTAGGGATGGTAGGGGTGCTAGGGATGCTAAGTATGCTAGGGGTGCTAGGGATGCTAGGGATGCTAGGGGTGCTAGGGATGCTAGGGATGCTAGGGATGGTAGGGGTGCTAGGGATGCTAGGGATGCTAGGGGTGCTCGGGGTGCTAGGGATGCTAGGGATGCTAGGAGTGCTAGGGGTGCTAGGGATGCTAAGGGTGCTAGGGGTGCTAGGGGTGCTAGGGATGGTAGGGGTGCTAGGGATGCTAGGGATGCTAGGAGTGCTAGGGATGCTAGGGGTGCTAGGGGTGCTAGGGATGCTAGGGATGCTAAGGATGCTAGGGATGCTAGGGGTGCTAGGGATGCTAGGGGTGCTAGGGGTGCTCGGGGTGCTAGGGATGCTAGGAGTGCTAAGGGTGCTAGGGATGCTAGGGGTGCTAGGGATGCTAGGGGTGCTAGGGGTGCTCGGGGTGCTAGGGATGCTAGGGATGCTAGGGGTGCTAGGGGTGCTAGGGATGCTAGGGATGCTAGGGGTGCTGGGGATGCTAGGGATGCTAGGGGTGCTAGGGATGCTAAGTATGCTAGGAGTGCTAGGGATGCTAGGGGTGCTCGGGGTGCTAGGGATGCTAGGGATGCTAGGAGTGCTAGGGGTGCTAGGGATGCTAAGGGTGGTAGGGGTGCTAGGGGTGCTAGGGATGGTAGGGGTGCTAGGGATGCTAGGAGTGCTAGGGATGCTAGGGGTGCTAGGGGTGCTAGGGATGCTAGGGATGCTAGGGATGCTAGGGGTGCTAGGGATGCTAGGGGTGCTAGGGATGCTAGGGGTGCTAGGGGTGCTCGGGGTGCTAGGAGTGCTAGGGGTGCTAGGGATGCTAGGGATGCTAGGGGTGCTCGGGGTGCTAGGGATGCTAGGGATGCTAGGAGTGCTAGGGGTGCTAGGGATGCTAAGAGTGCTAGGGGTGCTAGGGGTGCTAGGGGTGCTAGGGATGCTAGGGATGCTAGGGGTGCTAGGGATGCTAGGGGTGCTAGGGATGCTAGGGGTGCTAGGGGTGCTAGGGATGCTAGGGGTGCTAGGGGTGCTCGTGGTGCTAGGGATGCTAGGAGTACTAGGAGTGCTAGGGGTGCTAGGGATGCTAGGGATGCTAGGGGTGCTAGGGGTGCTTGGGGTGCTAGAGATGCTAGGGATGCTAGGGATGCTAGGGGTGCTAGGGGTGCTAGGGGTGCTAGGGATGCTAGGGGTGCTAGGGATGCTAGGGGTGGTAGGGATGCTAGGGATGCTAGGGGTGCTAGGGATGCTAGGGATGCTAGGGGTGCTGGGGATGCTAGGGATGCTAGGGATGCTAGGGATGCTAGGGGTGCTAGGGATGCTAGGGGTGCTAGGGATGCTAGGGGTGCTAGGGGTGCTAGGGATGCTAGGGGTGCTAGGGGTGCTCGTGGTGCTAGGGATGCTAGGAGTACTAGGAGTGCTAGGGGTGCTAGGGGTGCTAGGGATGCTAGGGATGCTAGGGGTGCACGGGGTGCTCGGGGTGCTAGGGATGCTAGGAGTGCTAGGGGTGCTAGGGATGCTAAGGGTGCTAGGGGTGCTGGGGATGGTAGGGGTGCTAGGGATGCTAGGGATGCTAGGGGTGCTAGGGATGCTAGGGATGCTAGGGGTGCTAGGGGTGCTTGGGATGCTAGGGATGCTAGGGGTGCTAGGGATGCTAGGGGTGCTAGGGATGCTAGGAGTGCTAGGGGTGCTAGGGATGCTAAGAGTGCTAGGGGTGCTAGGGGTGCTAGGGGTGCTAGGGATGCTAGGGATGCTAGGGGTGCTAGGGATGCTAAGGGTGCTAGGGGTGCTAGGGGTGCTAGGGATGCTAGGGATGCTAGGGGTGCTGGGGATGCTAGGGATGCTCGGGGTGCTAGGGATGCTAAGTATGCTAGGAGTGCTAGGGGTGCTAGGGGTGCTAGAGGTGCTAGGGGTGCTAGGGATGCTAGGGGTGCTAGGGGTGCTCGTGGTGCTAGGGATGCTAGGAGTACTAGGAGTACTAGGGGTGCTAGGGATGCTAGGGATGCTAGGGATGCTAGGGGTGCTAGGGATGCTAGGGGTGCTAGGGGTGCTTGTTGTGCTAGGGATGCTAGGGATGCTAGGGATGCTAGGGGTGCTAGGGGTGCTAGGGGTGCTAGGGATGGTAGGGGTGCTAGGGATGCTAAGTATGCTAGGGGTGCTAGGGATGCTAGGGATGCTAGGGATGCTAGGGGTGCTAGGGGTGCTAGGGATGGTAGGGGTGCTAGGGATGCTAGGGATGCTAGGGGTGCTAGGGATGCTAGGGGTGCTCGGGGTGCTAGGGATGCTAGGGATGCTAGGAGTGCTAGGGGTGCTAGGGATGCTAAGGGTGGTAGGGGTGCTAGGGGTGCTAGGGATGGTAGGGGTGCTAGGGATGCTAGGAGTGCTAGGGATGCTAGGGGTGCTCGGGATGCTAGGAGTGCTAGGGGTGCTAGGGATGCTAGGGGTGCTAGGGATGCTAGGGGTGCTAGGGGTGCTAGGGATGCTAGGGGTGCTAGGGGTGCTAGGGGTGCTAGGGGTGCTAGGGATGCTAGGGATGCTAGAGGTGCTAGGGGTGCTAGGGATGCTAGGGATGCTAGGGGTGCTAGGGGTGCTAGGGATGCTAGGGATGCTAGGGGTGCTAGGGATGCTAGGGGTGCTAGGGGTGCTAGGGGTGCTAGGGATGCTAGGGATGCTAGGGGTGCTAGGGGTGCTAGGGGTGCTCGTGGTGCTAGGGATGCTAGGAGTACTAGGAGTGCTAGGGGTGCTAGGGATGCTAGGGATGCTAGGGGTGCTAGGGATGCTAGGGGTGCTAGGGGTGCTTGTTGTGCTAGGGATGCTAGGGATGCTAGGGATGCTAGGGGTCCTAGGGGTGCTAGGGGTGCTAGGGATGGTAGGGGTGCTAGGGATGCTAAGTATGCTAGGGATGCTAGGGGTGCTAGGGGTGCTAGGGGTGCTAGGGATGCTAGGGGTGCTCGGGGTGCTAGGGATGCTAGGGGTGCTAGGGGTGCTTGGGGTGCTAGGGATGCTAGGGGTGCTAGGGGTGCTAGGGGTGCTCGTGGTGCTAGGGATGCTAGGAGTACTAGGAGTGCTAGGGGTGCTAGGGGTGCTAGGGATGCTAGGGATGGTAGGGGTGCTAGGGATGCTAGGGGTGCTAGGGATGCTAGGGGTGCTTGGGGTGCTAGAGATGCTAGGGATGCTAGGGATGCTAGGGGTGCTAGGGGTGCTAGGGGTGCTAGGGATGCTAGGGGTGCTAGGGATGCTAGGGATGCTAGGGATGCTAGGGGTGCTAGGGGTGCTAGGGATGCTAGGGGTGCTAGGGATGCTAGGGGTGCTAGGGGTGCTAGGGATGCTAGGGATGCTAGGGATGCTAGGGGTGCTAGGGGTGCTAGGGGTGCTTGTGGTGCTAGGGATGCTAGGAGTACTAGGAGTGCTAGGGGTGCTAGGGATGCTAGGGATGCTAGGGGTGCTAGGGATGCTAGGGGTGCTAGGGGTGCTTGGGGTGCTAGGGGTGCTAGGGGTGCTAGGGATGGTAGGGGTGCTAGGGATGCTAAGTATGCTAGGGGTGCTAGGGATGCTAGGGATGCTAGGGGTGCTAGGGATGCTAGGGATGGTAGGGGTGCTAGGGATGCTAGGGATGCTAGGGGTGCTCGGGGTGCTAGGGATGCTAGGGATGCTAGGAGTGCTAGGGGTGCTAGGGATGCTAAGGGTGCTAGGGGTGCTAGGGGTGCTAGGGATGGTAGGGGTGCTAGGGATGCTAGGGATGCTAGGAGTGCTAGGGATGCTAGGGGTGCTAGGGGTGCTAGGGATGCTAGGGATGCTAGGGATGCTAAGGGTGCTAGGGATGCTAGGGGTGCTAGGGATGCTAGGGGTGCTAGGGGTGCTCGGGGTGCTAGGGATGGTAGGGGTGCTAGGGATGCTAAGTATGCTAGGGGTGCTAGGGATGCTAGGGATGCTAGGGGTGCTAGGGATGCTAGGGATGCTAGGGATGGTAGGGGTGCTAGGGATGCTAGGGATGCTAGGGGTGCTCGGGGTGCTAGGGATGCTAGGGATGCTAGGAGTGCTAGGGGTGCTAGGGATGCTAAGGGTGCTAGGGGTGCTAGGGGTGCTAGGGATGGTAGGGGTGCTAGGGATGCTAGGGATGCTAGGAGTGCTAGGGATGCTAGGGGTGCTAGGGGTGCTAGGGATGCTAGGGATGCTAGGGATGCTAGGGATGCTAAGGGTGCTAGGGATGCTAGGGGTGCTAGGGGTGCTCGGGGTGCTAGGGATGCTAGGAGTGCTAGGGGTGCTAGGGATGCTAGGGATGCTAGGGGTGCTTGGGGTGCTAGGGATGCTAGGGATGCTAGGAGTGCTAGGGGTGCTAGGGATGCTAAGGGTGCTAGGAGTGGTAGGGGTGCTAGGGATGGTAGGGGTGCTAGGGATGCTAGGGATGCTAGGGGTGCTAGGGATGCTAGGGGTGCTAGGGGTGCTTGGGGTGCTAGGGATGCTAGGGATGCTAGGGGTGCTCGGGGTGCTAGGGATGCTAGGGATGCTAGGGGTGCTAGGGGTGCTAGGGATGCTAGGGGTGCTAGGGATGCTAGGGATGCTAGGGGTGCTAGGGGTGCTAGGGATGCTAGGGGTGCTAGGGATGCTAGGGATGCTAGGGGTGCTAGGGATGCTAGGGGTGCTAGGGGTGCTAGGGGTGCTATGGATGCTAGGGATGCTAGGGGTGCTAGGGGTGCTCGTGGTGCTAGGGATGCTAGGAGTACTAGGAGTGCTAGGGGTGCTAGGGATGCTAGGGATGCTAGGGGTGCTAGGGATGATAGGGGTGCTAGGGGTGCTTGGGGTGCTAGGGATGCTAGGGATGCTAGGGGTGCTAGGGGTGCTAAGTATGCTAGGGGTGCTAGGGATGCTAGGGATGCTAGGGGTGCTAGGGATGCTAGGGATGCTAGGGGTGCTAGGGGTGCTAGGGGTGCTAGGGATGCTAGGGATGCTAGGGGTGCTAGGGATGCTAGGGGTGCTAGGGGTGCTAGGGGTGCTAGGGATGCTAGGGATGCTAGGGGTGCTAGGGGTGCTAGGGGTGCTCGTGGTGCTAGGGATGCTAGGAGTACTAGGAGTGCTAGGGGTGCTAGGGATGCTAGGGATGCTAGGGGTGCTAGGGATGCTAGGGGTGCTAGGGGTGCTAGGGGTGCTTGGGGTGCTAGGGATGCTAGGGATGCTAGGGGTGCTAGGGGTGCTAGGGGTGCTAGGGATGGTAGGGGTGCTAGGGATGCTAAGTATGCTAGGGGTGCTAGGGATGCTAGGGATGCTAGGGGTGCTAGGGATGCTAGGGATGGTAGGGGTGCTAGGGATAATAGGGATGCTAGGGGTGCTAGGGATGCTAGGGGTGCTCGGGGTGCTAGGGATGCTAGGGATGCTAGGAGTGCTAGGGGTGCTAGGGATGCTAAGGGTGCTAGGGGTGCTAGGGGTGCTAGGGGTGCTAGGGATGCTAGGGATGCTAGGAGTGCTAGGGATGCTAGGGGTGCTAGGGATGCTAGGGATGCTAGGGATGCTAGGGGTGCTAGGGATGCTAGGGGTGCTAGGGGTGCTCGGGGTGCTAGGGATGCTAGGAGTGCTAGGGATGCTAGGGATGCTAGGGGTGCTAGGGATGCTAGGGATGCTAGGAGTGCTAGGGGTGCTAGGGATGCTAGGGATGCTAGGAGTGCTAGGGGTGCTAGGGATGCTAAGGGTGCTAGGGGTGGTAGGGGTGCTAGGGATGCTAGGGATGCTAGGGATGCTAGGGGTGCTAGGGATGCTAAGTATGCTAGGAGTGCTAGGGATGCTAGGGGTGCTCGGGATGCTAGGGATGCTAGGAGTGCTAGGGGTGCTAGGGATGCTAAAGGTGGTAGGGGTGCTAGGGGTGCTAGGGATGGTAGGGGTGCTAGGGATGCTAGGAGTGCTAGGGATGCTAGGGGTGCTAGGGGTGCTAGGGATGCTAGGGATGCTAGGGGTGCTAGGGATGCTAGGGGTGCTAGGGATGCTAGGAGTGCTAGGGGTGCTAGGGATGCTAAGAGTGCTAGGGGTGCTAGGGGTGCTAAGGGTGCTAGGGATGCTAGGGGTGCTAGGGATGCTAAGGGTGCTAGGGGTGCTAGGGATGCTAGGGATGCTAGGGGTGCTGGGGATGCTAGGGATGCTAGGGGTGCTAGGGATGCTAAGTATGCTAGGAGTGCTAGGGGTGCTAGGGGTGCTAGAGGTGCTAGGGGTGCTAGGGATGCTAGGAATGCTAGGGGTGCTAGGGGTGCTCGTGGTGCTAGGGATGCTAGGAGTACTAGGAGTGCTAGGGGTGCTAGGGATGCTAGGGATGCTAGGGGTGCTAGGGATGATAGGGGGGCTAGGGGTGCTTGTTGTGCTAGGGATGCTAGGGATGCTAGGGATGCTAGGGGTGCTGGGGGTGCTAGGGATGGTAGGGGTGCTAGAGATGCTAAGTATGCTAGGGGTGCTAGGGATGCTAGGGATGCTAGGGATGCTAGGGGTGCTAGGGGTGCTAGGGATGGTAGGGGTGCTAGGGATGCTAGGGATGCTAGGGGTGCTAGGGATGCTAGGGGTGCTCGGGGTGCTAGGGATGCTAGGGATGCTAGGAGTGCTAGGGGTGCTAGGGATGCTAAGGGTGGTAGGGGTGCTAGGGGTGCTAGGGATGGTAGGGGTGCTAGGGATGCTAGGGATGCTAGGAGTGCTAGGGATGCTAGGGGTGCTCGGGATGCTAGGAGTGCTAGGGGTGCTAGGGATGCTAGGGGTGCTAGGGATGCTAGGGGTGCTAGGGGTGCTAGGGATGCTAGGGGTGCTAGGGGTGCTAGGGGTGCTTGGGGTGCTAGGGATGCTAGGGATGCTAGAGGTGCTAGGGGTGCTAGGGATGCTAGGGATGCTAGGGGTGCTAGGGGTGCTAGGGATGCTAGGGATGCTAGGGGTGCTAGGGATGCTAGGGGTGCTAGGGGTGCTAGGGGTGCTAGGGATGCTAGGGATGCTAGGGGTGCTAGGGGTGCTCGTGGTGCTAGGGATGCTAGGAGTACTAGGAGTGCTAGGGGTGCTAGGGATGCTAGGGATGCTAGGGGTGCTAGGGATGCTAGGGGTGCTTGTTGTGCTAGGGATGCTAGGGATGCTAGGGATGCTAGGGGTACTAGGGGTGCTAGGGGTGCTAGGGATGGTAGGGGTGCTAGGGATGCTAAGTATGCTAGGGATGCTAAGGGTGCTTGTTGTGCTAGGGATGCTAGGGATGCTAGGGATGCTAGGGGTGCTAGGGGTGCTAGGAATGCTAGGGATGCTAGGGGTGCTAGGGATGCTAGGGATGCTAGGGATGGTAGGGGTGCTAGGGATGCTAGGGATGCTAGGGGTGCTAGGGGTGCTCGGGGTGCTAGGGATGCTAGGGATGCTAGGAGTGCTAGGGGTGCTAGGGATGCTAAGGGTGCTAGGGGTGCTAGGGATGGTAGGGGTGCTAGGGATGCTAGGGATGCTAGGAGTGCTAGGGATGCTAGGGGTGCTAGGGGTGCTAGGGATGCTAGGGATGCTAGGGATGCTAGGGGTGCTAGGGATGCTAGGGGTGCTAGGGATGCTAGGGGTGCTCGGGGTGCTAGGGATGCTAGGAGTCTTAGGGGTGCTAGGGGTGCTGGGGATGGTAGGGGTGCTAGGGATGCTAGGGATGCTAGGGGTGCTAGGGATGCTAGGGATGCTAGGGGTGCTAGGGGTGCTTGGGGTGCTAGGGATGCTAGGGGTGCTAGGGATGCTAGGGATGCTAGGGGTGCTAGGGGTGCTAGGGGTGCTAGGGATGCTAGGGGTGCTAGGGGTGCTAGGGGTGCTTGTGGTGCTAGGGATGCTAGGAGTGCTAGGGATGCTAGGGATGCTAGGGGTGCTAGGGATGCTAGGGGTGCTAGGGGTGCTAGGGATGCTAGGGGTGGTAGGGGTGCTAGGGGTGCTAGGGGTGCTAGGGATGCTAGGGGTGCTAGGGATGCTAGGGGTGCTAGGGATGCTAGGGGTGCTAGGGGTGCTAGGGGTGCTAGGGATGGTAGGGGTGCTAGGGATGCTAAGTATGCTAGGGGTGCTAGGGATGCTAGGGATGCTAGGGGTGCTAGGGATGCTAGGGATGCTAGGGATGGTAGGGGTGCTAGGGATGCTAGGGATGCTAGGGGTGCTCGGGGTGCTAGGGATGCTAGGGATGCTAGGAGTGCTAGGGGTGCTAGGGATGCTAAGGGTGCTAGGGGTGCTAGGGGTGCTAGGGATGGTAGGGGTGCTAGGGATGCTAGGGATGCTAGGAGTGCTAGGGATGCTAGGGGTGCTAGGGGTGCTAGGGATGCTAGGGATGCTAGGGATGCTAAGGGTGCTAGGGATGCTAGGGGTGCTAGGGATGCTAGGGGTGCTAGGGGTGCTCGGGGTGCTAGGGATGCTAGGAGTGCTAGGGGTGCTAGGGATGCTAGGGATGCTAGGGGTGCTTGGGGTGCTAGGGATGCTAGGGATGCTAGGAGTGCTAGGGGTGCTAGGGATGCTAAGGGTGCTAGGAGTGGTAGGGGTGCTAGGGATGGTAGGGGTGCTAGGGATGCTAGGGATGCTAGGGTTGCTAGGGATGCTAGGGATGCTAGGGGTGCTAGGGGTGCTAGGGATGCTAGGGATGCTAGGGGTGCTCGGGGTGCTAGGGATGCTAGGGATGCTAGGAGTGCTAGGGGTGCTAGGGATGCTAGGGGTGCTAGGGATGCTAGGGGTGCTAGGGGTGCTTGGGGTGCTAAGGATGCTAGGGATGCTAGGGGTGCTAGGGGTGCTAGGGATGCTAGGGGTGCTAGGGATGCTAGGGATGCTAGGGGTGCTAGGGATGCTAGGGGTGCTAGGGGTGCTATGGATGCTAGGGATGCTAGGGATGCTAGGGGTGCTAGGGGTGCTCGTGGTGCTAGGGATGCTAGGAGTACTAGGAGTGCTAGGGGTGCTAGGGATGCTAGGGATGCTAGGGGTGCTAGGGATGCTAGGGGTGCTAGGGGTGCTTGGGGTGCTAGGGATGCTAGGGATGCTAGGGGTGCTAGGGGTGCTAGGGATGCTAGGGATGCTAGGGGTGCTAGGGGTGCTAGGGGTGCTCGTGGTGCTAGGGATGCTAGGAGTACTAGGAGTGCTAGGGGTGCTAGGGATGCTAGGGATGCTAGGGGTGCTAGGGGTGCTAGGGGTGCTAGGGATGGTAGGGGTGCTAGGGATGCTAAGTATGCTAGGGGTGCTAGGGATGCTAGGGATGCTAGGGGTGCTAGGGATGCTAGGGATGGTAGGGGTGCTAGGGATGCTAGGGATGCTAGGGGTGCTAGGGATGCTAGGGGTGCTCGGGGTGCTAGGGATGCTAGGAGTGCTAGGGGTGCTAGGGATGCTAAGGGTGCTAGGGGTGCTAGGGGTGCTAGGGATGCTAGGGATGCTAGGAGTGCTAGGGATGCTAGGGGTGCTGGGATGCTAGGGATGCTAGGGATGCTAGGGGTGCTAGGGATGCTAGGGGTGCTAGGGGTGCTCGGGGTGCTAGGGATGCTAGGAGTGCTAGGGGTGCTAGGGATGCTAGGGATGCTAGGGGTGCTTGGGGTGCTAGGGATGCTAGGGATGCTAGGAGTGCTAGGGGTGCTAGGGATGCTAGGGATGCTAGGAGTGCTAGGGGTGCTAGGGATGCTAAGGGTGCTAGGGGTGCTAGGGGTGCTAGGGATGCTTGGGATGCTAGGGATGCTAGGGGTGCTAGGGATGCTAAGTATGCTAGGAGTGCTAGGGATGCTAGGGGTGCTCGGGATGCTAGGGATGCTAGGAGTGCTAGGGGTGCTAGGGATGCTAAGGGTGGTAGGGGTGCTAGGGGTGCTAGGGATGGTAGGGGTGCTAGGGATGCTAGGAGTGCTAGGGATGCTAGGGGTGCTAGGGGTGCTAGGGATGCTAGGGATGCTAGGGATGCTAGGGGTGCTAGGGATGCTAGGGGTGCTAGGGATGCTAGGAGTGCTAGGGGTGCTAGGGATGCTAAGAGTGCTAGGGGTGCTAGGGGTGCTAGGGGTGCTAGGGATGCTAGGGGTGCTAGGGATGCTAAGGCTGCTAGGGGTGCTAGGGGTGCTAGGGATGCTAGGGATGCTAGGGGTGCTGGGGATGCTAGGGATGCTCGGGGTGCTAGGGATGCTAAGTATGCTAGGAGTGCTAGGGGTGCTAGGGGTGCTAGAGGTGCTAGGGGTGCTAGGGATGCTAGGGATGCTAGGGGTGCTAGGGGTGCTCGTGGTGCTAGGGATGCTAGGAGTACTAGGAGTGCTAGGGGTGCTAGGGATGCTAGGGATGCTAGGGATGCTAGGGGTGCTAGGGATGCTAGGGGTGCTAGGGGTGCTTGTTGTGCTAGGGATGCTAGGGATGCTAGGGATGCTAGGGGTGCTAGGGGTGCTAGGGGTGCTAGGGATGGTAGGGGTGCTAGGGATGCTAAGTATGCTAGGGGTGCTAGGGATGCTAGGGATGCTAGGGATGCTAGGGGTGCTAGGGGTGCTAGGGATGGTAGGGGTGCTAGGGATGCTAGGGATGCTAGGGGTGCTAGGGATGCTAGGGGTGCTCGGGGTGCTAGGGATGCTAGGGATGCTAGGAGTGCTAGGGGTGCTAGGGATGCTAAGGGTGGTAGGGGTGCTAGGGGTGCTAGGGATGGTAGGGGTGCTAGGGATGCTAGGAGTGCTAGGGATGCTAGAGGTGCTCGGGATGCTAGGAGTGCTAGGGGTGCTAGGGATGCTAGGGGTGCTAGGGATGCTAGGGGTGCTAGGGGTGCTAGGGATGCTAGGGGTGCTAGGGGTGCTAGGGGTGCTAGGGGTGCTTGGGGTGCTAGGGATGCTAGGGATGCTAGAGGTGCTAGGGGTGCTAGGGATGCTAGGGATGCTAGGGGTGCTAGGGGTGCTAGGAGTGGTAGGGGTGCTAGGGATGGTAGGGGTGCTAGGGATGCTAGGGATGCTAGGGGTGCTAGGGATGCTAGGGGTGCTAGGGGTGCTTGGGGTGCTAGGGATGCTAGGGATGCTAGGGGTGCTCGGGGTGCTAGGGATGCTAGGGATGCTAGGGGTGCTAGGGGTGCTAGGGATGCTAGGGGTGCTAGGGATGCTAGGGATGCTAGGGGTGCTAGGGGTGCTAGGGATGCTAGGGGTGCTAGGGATGCTAGGGATGCTAGGGGTGCTAGGGATGCTAGGGGTGCTAGGGGTGCTAGGGGTGCTATGGATGCTAGGGATGCTAGGGATGCTAGGGGTGCTAGGGGTGCTCGTGGTGCTAGGGATGCTAGGAGTACTAGGAGTGCTAGGGGTGCTAGGGATGCTAGGGATGCTAGGGGTGCTAGGGATGATAGGGGTGCTAGGGGTGCTTGGGGTGCTAGGGATGCTAGGGATGCTAGGGGTGCTAGGGGTGCTAAGTATGCTAGGGGTGCTAGGGATGCTAGGGATGCTAGGGGTGCTAGGGATGCTAGGGGTGCTAGGGGTGCTAGGGGTGCTAGGGATGCTAGGGATGCTAGGGGTGCTAGGGATGCTAGGGGTGCTAGGGGTGCTAGGGGTGCTAGGGATGCTAGGGATGCTAGGGGTGCTAGGGGTGCTAGGGGTGCTCGTGGTGCTAGGGATGCTAGGAGTACTAGGAGTGCTAGGGGTGCTAGGGATGCTAGGGATGCTAGGGGTGCTAGGGATGCTAGGGGTGCTAGGGGTGCTTGGGGTGCTAGGGATGCTAGGGATGCTAGGGGTGCTAGGGGTGCTAGGGATGGTAGGGGTGCTAGGGATGCTAAGTATGCTAGGGGTGCTAGGGATGCTAGGGATGCTAGGGGTGCTAGGGATGCTAGGGATGGTAGGGGTGCTAGGGATAATAGGGATGCTAGGGGTGCTAGGGATGCTAGGGGTGCTCGGGGTGCTAGGGATGCTAGGGATGCTAGGAGTGCTAGGGGTGCTAGGGATGCTAAGGGTGCTAGGGGTGCTAGGGGTGCTAGGGGTGCTAGGGATGCTAGGGATGCTAGGGGTGCTAGGGATGCTAGGGATGCTAGGGATGCTAGGGGTGCTAGGGATGCTAGGGGTGCTAGGGGTGCTCGGGGTGCTAGGGATGCTAGGAGTGCTAGGGATGCTAGGGATGCTAGGGGTGCTAGGGATGCTAGGGATGCTAGGAGTGCTAGGGGTGCTAGGGATGCTAGGGATGCTAGGAGTGCTAGGGGTGCTAGGGATGCTAAGGGTGCTAGGGGTGGTAGGGGTGCTAGGGATGCTAGGGATGCTAGGGATGCTAGGGGTGCTAGGGATGCTAAGTATGCTAGGAGTGCTAGGGATGCTAGGGGTGCTCGGGATGCTAGGGATGCTAGGAGTGCTAGGGGTGCTAGGGATGCTAAAGGTGGTAGGGGTGCTAGGGGTGCTAGGGATGGTAGGGGTGCTAGGGATGCTAGGAGTGCTAGGGATGCTAGGGGTGCTAGGGGTGCTAGGGATGCTAGGGATGCTAGGGGTGCTAGGGATGCTAGGGGTGCTAGGGATGCTAGGAGTGCTAGGGGTGCTAGGGATGCTAAGAGTGCTAGGGGTGCTAGGGGTGCTAAGGGTGCTAGGGATGCTAGGGGTGCTAGGGATGCTAAGGGTGCTAGGGGTGCTAGGGATGCTAGGGATGCTAGGGGTGCTGGGGATGCTAGGGATGCTAGGGGTGCTAGGGATGCTAAGTATGCTAGGAGTGCTAGGGGTGCTAGGGGTGCTAGAGGTGCTAGGGGTGCTAGGGATGCTAGGAATGCTAGGGGTGCTAGGGGTGCTCGTGGTGCTAGGGATGCTAGGAGTACTAGGAGTGCTAGGGGTGCTAGGGATGCTAGGGATGCTAGGGGTGCTAGGGATGATAGGGGGGCTAGGGGTGCTTGTTGTGCTAGGGATGCTAGGGATGCTAGGGATGCTAGGGGTGCTGGGGGTGCTAGGGGTGCTAGGGATGGTAGGGGTGCTAGAGATGCTAAGTATGCTAGGGGTGCTAGGGATGCTAGGGATGCTAGGGATGCTAGGGGTGCTAGGGATGGTAGGGGTGCTAGGGATGCTAGGGATGCTAGGGGTGCTAGGGATGCTAGGGGTGCTCGGGGTGCTAGGGATGCTAGGGATGCTAGGAGTGCTAGGGGTGCTAGGGATGCTAAGGGTGGTAGGGGTGCTAGGGGTGCTAGGGATGGTAGGGGTGCTAGGGATGCTAGGGATGCTAGGAGTGCTAGGGATGCTAGGGGTGCTCGGGATGCTAGGAGTGCTAGGGGTGCTAGGGATGCTAGGGGTGCTAGGGATGCTAGGGGTGCTAGGGGTGCTAGGGATGCTAGGGGTGCTAGGGGTGCTAGGGGTGCTTGGGGTGCTAGGGATGCTAGGGATGCTAGAGGTGCTAGGGGTGCTAGGGATGCTAGGGATGCTAGGGGTGCTAGGGGTGCTAGGGATGCTAGGGATGCTAGGGGTGCTAGGGATGCTAGGGGTGCTAGGGGTGCTAGGGGTGCTAGGGATGCTAGGGATGCTAGGGGTGCTAGGGGTGCTCGTGGTGCTAGGGATGCTAGGAGTACTAGGAGTGCTAGGGGTGCTAGGGATGCTAGGGATGCTAGGGGTGCTAGGGATGCTAGGGGTGCTAGGGGTGCTTGTTGTGCTAGGGATGCTAGGGATGCTAGGGATGCTAGGGGTACTAGGGGTGCTAGGGGTGCTAGGGATGGTAGGGGTGCTAGGGATGCTAAGTATGCTAGGGATGCTAAGGGTGCTTGTTGTGCTAGGGATGCTAGGGATGCTAGGGATGCTAGGGGTGCTAGGGGTGCTAGGAATGCTAGGGATGCTAGGGGTGCTAGGGATGCTAGGGATGCTAGGGATGGTAGGGGTGCTAGGGATGCTAGGGATGCTAGGGGTGCTAGGGGTGCTCGGGGTGCTAGGGATGCTAGGGATGCTAGGAGTGCTAGGGGTGCTAGGGATGCTAAGGGTGCTAGGGGTGCTAGGGATGGTAGGGGTGCTAGGGATGCTAGGGATGCTAGGAGTGCTAGGGATGCTAGGGGTGCTAGGGGTGCTAGGGATGCTAGGGATGCTAGGGATGCTAGGGGTGCTAGGGATGCTAGGGGTGCTAGGGATGCTAGGGGTGCTCGGGGTGCTAGGGATGCTAGGAGTGCTAGGGGTGCTAGGGGTGCTGGGGATGGTAGGGGTGCTAGGGATGCTAGGGATGCTAGGGGTGCTAGGGATGCTAGGGATGCTAGGGGTGCTAGGGGTGCTTGGGGTGCTAGGGATGCTAGGGGTGCTAGGGATGCTAGGGATGCTAGGGGTGCTAGGGGTGCTAGGGGTGCTAGGGATGCTAGGGGTGCTAGGGGTGCTAGGGGTGCTTGTGGTGCTAGGGATGCTAGGAGTGCTAGGGATGCTAGGGATGCTAGGGGTGCTAGGGATGCTAGGGGTGCTAGGGGTGCTAGGGATGCTAGGGGTGCTAGGGGTGCTAGGGGTGCTAGGGGTGCTAGGGATGCTAGGGATGCTAGGGGTGCTAGGGATGCTAGGGGTGCTAGGGATGCTAGGGGTGCTAGGGGTGCTAGGGGTGCTAGGGATGGTAGAGGTGCTAGGGATGCTAAGTATGCTAGGGGTGCTAGGGATGCTAGGGATGCTAGGCGTGCTAGGGATGCTAGGGATGCTAGGGATGGTAGGGGTGCTAGGGATGCTAGGGATGCTAGGGGTGCTCGGGGTGCTAGGGATGCTAGGGATGCTAGGAGTGCTAGGGGTGCTAGGGATGCTAAGGGTGCTAGGGGTGCTAGGGGTGCTAGGGATGGTAGGGGTGCTAGGGATGCTAGGGATGCTAGGAGTGCTAGGGATGCTAGGGGTGCTAGGGGTGCTAGGGATGATAGGGATGCTAGGGATGCTAGGGATGCTAAGGGTGCTAGGGATGCTAGGGGTGCTAGGGATGCTAGGGGTGCTAGGGGTGCTCGGGGTGCTAGGGATGCTAGGAGTGCTAGGGGTGCTAGGGATGCTAGGGATGCTAGGGGTGCTTGGGGTGCTAGGGATGCTAGGGATGCTAGGAGTGCTAGGGGTGCTAGGGATGCTAAGGGTGCTAGGAGTGGTAGGGGTGCTAGGGATGGTAGGGGTGCTAGGGATGCTAGGGATGCTAGGGTTGCTAGGGATGCTAGGGATGCTAGGGGTGCTAGGGGTGCTTGGGGTGCTAGGGATGCTAGGGATGCTAGGGGTGCTCGGGGTGCTAGGGATGCTAGGGATGCTAGGAGTGCTAGGGGTGCTAGGGATGCTAGGGGTGCTAGGGATGCTAGGGGTGCTAGGGGTGCTTGGGGTGCTAAGGATGCTAGGGATGCTAGGGGTGCTAGGGGTGCTAGGGATGCTAGGGGTGCTAGGGATGCTAGGGATGCTAGGGGTGCTAGGGATGCTAGGGGTGCTAGGGGTGCTATGGATGCTAGGGATGCTAGGGATGCTAGGGGTGCTAGGGGTGCTCGTGGTGCTAGGGATGCTAAGAGTACTAGGAGTGCTAGGGGTGCTAGGGATGCTAGGGATGCTAGGGGTGCTAGGGATGCTAGGGGTGCTAGGGGTGCTTGGGGTGCTAGGGATGCTAGGGATGCTAGGAGTGCTAGGGGTGCTAGGGATGCTAGGGATGCTAGGGGTGCTAGGGGTGCTAGGGGTGCTCGTGGTGCTAGGGATGCTAGGAGTACTAGGAGTGCTAGGGGTGCTAGGGATGCTAGGGGTGCTAGGGGTGCTAGGGGTGCTAGGGATGGTAGGGGTGCTAGGGATGCTAAGTATGCTAGGGGTGCTAGGGATGCTAGGGATGCTAGGGGTGCTAGGGATGCTAGGGATGGTAGGGGTGCTAGGGATGCTAGGGATGCTAGGGGTGCTAGGGATGCTAGGGGTGCTAGGGATGCTAGGAGTGCTAGGGGTGCTAGGGATGCTAAGGGTGCTAGGGGTGCTAGGGGTGCTAGGGATGCTAGGGATGCTAGGAGTGCTAGGGATGCTAGGGGTGCTGGGATGCTAGGGATGCTAGGGATGCTAGGGGTGCTAGGGATGCTAGGGGTGCTAGGGGTGCTCGGGGTGCTAGGGATGCTAGGAGTGCTAGGGGTGCTAGGGATGCTAGGGATGCTAGGGGTGCTTGGGGTGCTAGGGATGCTAGGGATGCTAGGAGTGCTAGGGGTGCTAGGGATGCTAGGGATGCTAGGAGTGCTAGGGGTGCTAGGGATGCTAAGGGTGCTAGGGGTGCTAGGGGTGCTAGGGATGCTTGGGATGCTAGGGATGCTAGGGGTGCTAGGGATGCTAAGTATGCTAGGAGTGCTAGGGATGCTAGGGGTGCTCGGGATGCTAGGGATGCTAGGAGTGCTAGGGGTGCTAGGGATGCTAAGGGTGGTAGGGGTGCTAGGGGTGCTAGGGATGGTAGGGGTGCTAGGGATGCTAGGAGTGCTAGGGATGCTAGGGGTGCTAGGGGTGCTAGGGATGCTAGGGATGCTAGGGATGCTAGGGGTGCTAGGGATGCTAGGGGTGCTAGGGATGCTAGGAGTGCTAGGGGTGCTAGGGATGCTAAGAGTGCTAGGGGTGCTAGGGGTGCTAGGGGTGCTAGGGATGCTAGGGGTGCTAGGGATGCTAAGGGTGCTAGGGGTGCTAGGGGTGCTAGGGATGCTAGGGATGCTAGGGGTGCTGGGGATGCTAGGGATGCTCGGGGTGCTAGGGATGCTAAGTATGCTAGGAGTGCTAGGGGTGCTAGGGGTGCTAGAGGTGCTAGGGGTGCTAGGGATGCTAGGGATGCTAGGGGTGCTAGGGGTGCTCGTGGTGCTAGGGATGCTAGGAGTACTAGGAGTGCTAGGGGTGCTAGGGATGCTAGGGATGCTAGGGATGCTAGGGGTGCTAGGGATGCTAGGGGTGCTAGGGGTGCTTGTTGTGCTAGGGATGCTAGGGATGCTAGGGATGCTAGGGGTGCTAGGGGTGCTAGGGGTGCTAGGGATGGTAGGGGTGCTAGGGATGCTAAGTATGCTAGGGGTGCTAGGGATGCTAGGGATGCTAGGGATGCTAGGGGTGCTAGGGGTGCTAGGGATGGTAGGGGTGCTAGGGATGCTAGGGATGCTAGGGGTGCTAGGGATGCTAGGGGTGCTCGGGGTGCTAGGGATGCTAGGGATGCTAGGAGTGCTAGGGGTGCTAGGGATGCTAAGGGTGGTAGGGGTGCTAGGGGTGCTAGGGATGGTAGGGGTGCTAGGGATGCTAGGAGTGCTAGGGATGCTAGAGGTGCTCGGGATGCTAGGAGTGCTAGGGGTGCTAGGGATGCTAGGGGTGCTAGGGATGCTAGGGGTGCTAGGGGTGCTAGGGATGCTAGGGGTGCTAGGGGTGCTAGGGGTGCTTGGGGTGCTAGGGATGCTAGGGATGCTAGAGGTGCTAGGGGTGCTAGGGATGCTAGGGATGCTAGGGGTGCTAGGGGTGCTAGGGATGCTAGGGATGCTAGGGGTGCTAGGGATGCTAGGGGTGCTAGGGGTGCTAGGGGTGCTAGGGATGCTAGGGATGCTAGGGGTGCTAGGGGTGCTAGGGGTGCTCGTGGTGCTAGGGATGCTAGGAGTACTAGGAGTGCTAGGGGTGCTAGGGATGCTAGGGATGCTAGGGGTGCTAGGGATGCTAGGGGTGCTAGGGGTGCTTGTTGTGCTAGGGATGCTAGGGATGCTAGGGATGCTAGGGGTCCTAGGGGTGCTAGGGGTGCTAGGGATGGTAGGGGTGCTAGGGATGCTAAGTATGCTAGGGATGCTAGGGGTGCTAGGGATGCTAGGGGTGCTAGGGGTGCTTGTTGTGCTAGGGATGCTAGGGATGCTAGGGATGCTAGGGGTGCTAGGGATGCTAGGAATGCTAGGGATGCTAGGGGTGCTAGGGATGCTAGGGATGCTAGGGATGCTAGGAGTGCTAGGGATGCTAGGGGTGCTAGGGGTGCTAGGGATGCTAGGGATGCTAGGGGTGCTAGGGATGCTAGGGGTGCTAGGGATGCTAGGGGTGCTAGGGATGCTAGGGGTGCTAGGGGTGCTAGGGATGCTAGGGGTGCTAGGGGTGCTAGGGGTGCTAGGGGTGCTTGGGGTGCTAGGGATGCTAGGGATGCTAGAGGTGCTAGGGGTGCTAGGGATGCTAGGGATGCTAGGGGTGCTAGGGATGCTAGGGATGCTAGGGGTGCTAGGGATGCTAGGGGTGCTAGGGGTGCTAGGGGTGCTACGGATGCTAGGGATGCTAGGGGTGCTAGGGGTGCTAGGGGTGCTCGTGGTGCTAGGGATGCTAGGAGTACTAGGAGTGCTAGGGGTGCTAGGGATGCTAGGGATGCTAGGGGTGCTAGGGATGCTAGGGGTGCTAGGGGTGCTTGTTGTGCTAGGGATGCTAGGGATGCTAGGGATGCTAGGGGTCCTAGGGGTGCTAGGGGTGCTAGGGATGGTAGGGGTGCTAGGGATGCTAAGTATGCTAGAGATGCTAGGGGTGCTAGGGATGCTAGGGGTGCTAGGGGTGCTTGTTGTGCTAGGGATGCTAGGGATGCTAGGGATGCTAGGGGTGCTAGGGGTGCTAGGAATGCTAGGGATGCTAGGGGTGCTAGGGATGCTAGGGATGCTAGGGATGCTAGGAGTGCTAGGGATGCTAGGGGTGCTAGGGGTGCTAGGGATGCTAGGGATGCTAGGGGTGCTAGGGATGCTAGGGGTGCTAGGGATGCTAGGGATGCTAGGAGTGCTAGGGATGCTAGGGGTGCTAGGGGTGCTAGGGGTGCTAGGGATGCTAGGGGTGCTCGGGGTGCTAGGGATGCTAGGAGTGGTAGGGGTGCTAGGGATGCTAGGGATGCTAGGGGTGCTTGGGGTGCTAGGGATGCTAGGAGTGCTAGGGGTGCTAGGGATGCTAAGGGTGCTAGGGGTGCTAGGGGTGCTTGGGGTGCTAGGGATGCTAGGGATGCTAGGGGTGCTCAGGGTGCTCGGGGTGCTAGGGATGCTAGGGATGCTAGGGGTGCTAGGGGTGCTCGGGGTGCTAGGGATGCTAGGAGTGCTAGGGGTGCTAGGGATGCTAGGGATGCTAGGGGTGCTTGGGGTGCTAGGGATGCTAGGGATGCTAGGAGTGCTAGGGGTGCTAGGGATGCTAAGGGTGCTAGGGGTGCTAGGGGTGCTAGGGATGGTAGGGGTGCTAGGGATGCTAGGGATGCTAGGGGTGCTAGGGATGCTAGGGATGCTAGGGGTGCTAGGGATGCTAGGGGTGCTCGTGGTGCTAGGGATGCTAGGGATGCTAGGGGTGCTTGGGGTGCTAGAGATGCTAGGGATGCTAGGGATGCTAGGGGTGCTAGGGGTGCTAGGGGTGCTAGGGGTGCTAGGGATGCTAGGGGTGGTAGGGATGCTAGGGATGCTAGGGGTGCTAGGGATGCTAGGGATGCTAGGGGTGCTGGGGATGCTAGGGATGCTAGGGATGCTAGGGATGCTAGGGGTGCTAGGGATGCTAGGGGTGCTAGGGATGCTAGGGGTGCTAGGGGTGCTAGGGATGCTAGGGGTGCTAGGGGTGCTAGGGGTGCTCGTGGTGCTAGGGATGCTAGGAGTACTAGGAGTGCTAGGGGTGCTAGGGGTGCTAGGGATGCTAGGGATGCTAGGGGTGCACGGGGTGCTCGGGGTGCTAGGGATGCTAGGAGTGCTAGGGGTGCTAGGGATGCTAAGGGTGCTAGGGGTGCTGGGGATGGTAGGGGTGCTAGGGATGCTAGGGATGCTAGGGGTGCTAGGGATGCTAGGGATGCTAGGGGTGCTAGGGGTGCTTGGGGTGCTAGGGATGCTAGGGGTGCTAGGGATGCTAGGGATGCTAGGGGTGCTAGAGGTGCTAGGGGTGCTAGGGATGCTAGGGGTGCTAGGGGTGCTAGGGGTGCTTGTGGTGCTAGGGATGCTAGGAGTGCTAGGGATGCTAGGGATGCTAGGGGTGCTAGGGATGCTAGGGGTGCTAGGGGTGCTAGGGATGCTAGGGGTGCTAGGGGTGCTAGGGGTGCTAGGGATGCTAGGGATGCTAGGGGTGCTAGGGGTGCTAGGGATGCTAGGGGTGCTAGGGATGCTAGGGGTGCTAGGGGTGCTAGGGATGCTAGGGATGCTAGGGATGCTAGGGGTGCTAGGGGTGCTAGGGGTGCTTGTGGTGCTAAGGATGCTAGGAGTACTAGGAGTGCTAGGGGTGCTAGGGATGCTAGGGATGCTAGGGGTGCTAGGGATGCTAGGGGTGCTAGGGGTGCTTGGGGTGCTAGGGGTGCTAGGGGTGCTAGGGATGGTAGGGACGCTAAGTATGCTAGGGGTGCTAGGGATGCTAGGGATGCTAGGGGTGCTAGGGATGCTAGGGATGCTAGGGATGGTAGGGGTGCTAGGGATGCTAGGGATGCTAGGGGTGCTCGGGGTGCTAGGGATGCTAGGGATGCTAGGAGTGCTAGGGGTGCTAGGGATGCTAAGGGTGCTAGGGGTGCTAGGGATGGTAGGGGTGCTAGGGATGCTAGGGATGCTAGGAGTGCTAGGGATGCTAGGGGTGCTAGGGGTGCTAGGGATGCTAGGGATGCTAGGGATGCTAAGGGTGCTAGGGATGCTAGGGGTGCTAGGGATGCTAGGGGTGCTAGGGGTGCTCGGGGTGCTAGGGATGCTAGGAGTGCTAGGGGTGCTAGGGATGCTAGGGATGCTAGGGGTGCTTGTGGTGCTAGGGATGCTAGGGATGCTAGGAGTGCTAGGGGTGCTAGGGATGCTAAGGGTGCTAGGAGTGGTAGGGGTGCTAGGGATGGTAGGTGTGCTAGGGATGCTAGGGATGCTAGGGGTGCTAGGGATGCTAGGGATGCTAGGGGTGCTAGGGGTGCTTGGGGTGCTAGGGATGCTAGGGGTGCTCGGGGTGCTAGGGATGCTAGGGATGCTAGGGGTGCTAGGGATGCTAGGGGTGCTAGGGATGCTAGGGGTGCTAGGGGTGCTAGGGGTGCTTGGGGTGCTAGGGATGCTAGGGATGCTAGGGGTGCTAGGGGTGCTAGGGATGCTAGGGGTGCTAGGGGTGCTAGGGATGCTAGGGATGCTAGGGGTGCTAGGGATGCTAGGGGTGCTAGGGGTGCTAGGGGTGCTAGGGGTGCTATGGATGCTAGGGATGCTAGGGGTGCTCGTGGTGCTAGGGATGCTAGGAGTACTAGGAGTGCTAGGGATGCTAGGGATGCTAGGGATGCTAGGGGTGCTAGGGATGCTAGGGGTGCTAGGGGTGCTTGGGGTGCTAGGGATGCTAGGGATGCTAGGGGTGCTAGGGGTGCTAGGGATGCTAAGTATGCTAGGGGTGCTAGGGATGCTAGGGATGCTAGGGGTGCTAGGGATGCTAGGGATGCTAGGGGTGCTAGGGGTGCTAGGGGTGCTAGGGATGGTAGGGGTGCTAGGGATGCTAGGGATGCTAGGGGTGCTAGGGATGCTAGGGGTGCTCGGGGTGCTAGGGATGCTAGGGATGCTAGGAGTGCTAGGGGTGCTAGGGATGCTAAGGGTGGTAGGGGTGCTAGGGGTGCTAGGGATGGTAGGGGTGCTAGGGATGCTAGGGATGCTAGGAGGGCTAGGGATGCTAGGGGTGCTAGGGGTGCTAGGGATGCTAAGGATGCTAGGGATGCTAGGGGTGCTAGGGATGCTAGGGGTGCTAGGGATGCTAGGGGTGCTAGGGGTGCTCGGGGTGCTAGGGATGCTAGGAGTGCTAAGGGTGCTAGGGATGCTAGGGATGCTAGGGGTGCTCGGGGTGCTAGGGATGCTAGGGATGCTAGGAGTGCTAGGGGTGCTAGGGATGCTAAGGGTGCTAGGGGTGTTAGGGGTGCTAGGGATGGTAGGGGTGCTAGGGATGCTAAGGATGCTAGGGGTGCTAGGGATGCTAGGGATGCTAGGGGTGCTAGGGGTGCTTGGGGTGCTAGGGATGCTAGGGATGCTAGGGATGCTAGGGGTGCTCGGGGTGCTAGGGATGCTAGGGATGCTAGGGGTGCTAGGGGTGCTAGGGGTGCTAGGGATGCTAGGGGTGCTAAGGATGATAGGGATGCTAGGGGTGCTCGGGGTGCTAGGGATGCTAGGAGTGCTAGGGGTGCTAGGGATGCTAGGGGTGCTAGGGGTGCTAGGGATGCTAGGGGTGCTAGGGATGCTAGGGGTGCTAGGGGTGCTAGGGGTGCTAGGGATGCTAGGGGTGCTAGGGGTGCTAGGGATGCTAGGGATGCTAGGGATGCTAGGGGTGCTAGGGGTGCTAGGGGTGGTAGAGATGGTAGGGGTGCTAGGGATGCTAGGGAAGCTAGGGGTGCTAGGGGTGCTAGGGATGCTAGGAGTACTAGGGATGCTAGGGATGCTAGGGGTGCTGGGGATGCTAGGGATGCTCGGGGTGCTAGGGATGCTAAGTATGCTAGGAGTGCTAGGGGTGCTAGGGGTGCTAGAGGTGCTAGGGGTGCTAGGGATGCTAGGGATGCTAGGGGTGCTAGGGGTGCTCGTGGTGCTAGGGATGCTAGGAGTACTAGGAGTGCTAGGGGTGCTAGGGATGCTAGGGATGCTAGGGGTGCTAGGGATGCTAGGGGTGCTAGGGGTGCTTGTTGTGCTAGGGATGCTAGGGATGCTAGGGATGCTAGGGGTGCTAGGGGTGCTAGGGGTGCTAGGGATGGTAGGGGTGCTAGGGATGCTAAGTATGCTAGGGGTGCTAGGGATGCTAGGGATGCTAGGGATGCTAGGGGTGCTAGGGGTGCTAGGGATGGTAGGGGTGCTAGGGATGCTAGGGATGCTAGGGGTGCTAGGGATGCTAGGGGTGCTCGGGGTGCTAGGGATGCTAGGGATGCTAGGAGTGCTAGGGGTGCTAGGGATGCTAAGGGTGGTAGGGGTGCTAGGGGTGCTAGGGATGGTAGGGGTGCTAGGGATGCTAGGAGTGCTAGGGATGCTAGAGGTGCTCGGGATGCTAGGAGTGCTAGGGGTGCTAGGGATGCTAGGGGTGCTAGGGATGCTAGGGGTGCTAGGGGTGCTAGGGATGCTAGGGGTGCTAGGGGTGCTAGGGGTGCTAGGGGTGCTTGGGGTGCTAGGGATGCTAGGGATGCTAGAGGTGCTAGGGGTGCTAGGGATGCTAGGGATGCTAGGGGTGCTAGGGGTGCTAGGGATGCTAGGGATGCTAGGGGTGCTAGGGATGCTAGGGGTGCTAGGGGTGCTAGGGGTGCTAGGGATGCTAGGGATGCTAGGGGTGCTAGGGGTGCTAGGGGTGCTCGTGGTGCTAGGGATGCTAGGAGTACTAGGAGTGCTAGGGGTGCTAGGGATGCTAGGGATGCTAGGGGTGCTAGGGATGCTAGGGGTGCTAGGGGTGCTTGTTGTGCTAGGGATGCTAGGGATGCTAGGGATGCTAGGGGTCCTAGGGGTGCTAGGGATGGTAGGGGTGCTAGGGATGCTAAGTATGCTAGGGATGCTAGGGGTGCTAGGGATGCTAGGGGTGCTAGGGGTGCTTGTTGTGCTAGGGATGCTAGGGATGCTAGGGATGCTAGGGGTGCTAGGAATGCTAGGGATGCTAGGGGTGCTAGGGATGCTAGGGATGCTAGGGATGCTAGGAGTGCTAGGGATGCTAGGGGTGCTAGGGGTGCTAGGGATGCTAGGGATGCTAGGGGTGCTAGGGATGCTAGGGGTGCTAGGGATGCTAGGGGTGCTAGGGATGCTAGGGGTGCTAGGGATGCTAGGGGTGCTAGGGGTGCTAGGGGTGCTAGGGGTGCTTGGGGTGCTAGGGATGCTAGGGATGCTAGAGGTGCTAGGGGTGCTAAGGATGCTAGGGATGCTAGGGGTGCTAGGGGTGCTAGGGATGCTAGTGATGCTAGGGGTGCTAGGGATGCTAGGGGTGCTAGGGGTGCTAGGGGTGCTACGGATGCTAGGGATGCTAGGGGTGCTAGGGGTGCTAGGGGTGCTCGTGGTGCTAGGGATGCTAGGAGTACTAGGAGTGCTAGGGGTGCTAGGGATGCTAGGGATGCTAGGGGTGCTAGGGATGCTAGGGGTGCTAGGGGTGCTTGTTGTGCTAGGGATGCTAGGGATGCTAGGGATGCTAGGGGTCCTAGGGGTGCTAGGGGTGCTAGGGATGGTAGGGGTGCTAGGGATGCTAAGTATGCTAGGGATGCTAGGGGTGCTAGGGATGCTAGGGGTGCTAGGGGTGCTTGTTGTGCTAGGGATGCTAGGGATGCTAGGGATGCTAGGGGTGCTAGGAATGCTAGGGATGCTAGGGGTGCTAGGGATGCTAGGGATGCTAGGGATGCTAGGAGTGCTAGGGATGCTAGGGGTGCTAGGGGTGCTAGGGATGCTAGGGATGCTAGGGGTGCTAGGGATGCTAGGGGTGCTAGGGATGCTAGGGGTGCTCGGGGTGCTAGGGATGCTAGGAGTGGTAGGGGTGCTAGGGATGCTAGGGATGCTAGGGGTGCTTGGGGTGCTAGGGATGCTAGGGATGCTAGGAGTGCTAGGGGTGCTAGGGATGCTAAGGGTGCTAGGGGTGCTAGGGGTGCTTGGGGTGCTAGGGATGCTAGGGATGCTAGGGGTGCTCAGGGTGCTCGGGGTGCTAGGGATGCTAGGGATGCTAGGGGTGCTAGGGGTGCTCGGGGTGCTAGGGATGCTAGGAGTGCTAGGGGTGCTAGGGATGCTAGGGATGCTAGGGGTGCTTGGGGTGCTAGGGATGCTAGGGATGCTAGGAGTGCTAGGGGTGCTAGGGATGCTAAGGGTGCTAGGGGTGCTAGGGGTGCTAGGGATGGTAGGGGTGCTAGGGATGCTAGGGATGCTAGGGGTGCTAGGGATGCTAGGGATGCTAGGGGTGCTAGGGATGCTAGGGGTGCTAGGGGTGCTCGTGGTGCTAGGGATGCTAGGGATGCTAGGGATGCTAGGGGTGCTAGGGGTGCTAGGGATGGTAGGGGTGCTAGGGATGCTAAGTATGCTAGGGGTGCTAGGGATGCTAGGGGTGCTAGGGATGCTAGGGATGCTAGGGGTGCTAGGGGTGCTAGGGGTGCTAGGGATGGTAGGGGTGCTAGGGATGCTAGGGGTGCTAGGGATGCTAGGGGTGCTCGGGGTGCTAGGGATGCTAGGGATGCTAGCAGTGCTAGGGGTGCTAGGGATGCTAAGGGTGGTAGGGGTGCTAGGGGTGCTAGGGATGGTAGGAGTGCTAGGGATGCTAGGGATGCTAGGAGTGCTAGGGATGCTAGGGGTGCTCGGGATGCTAGGAGTGCTAGGAGTGCTAGGGATGCTAGGGATGCTAGGGGTGCTAGGGATGCTAGGGGTGCTAGGGATGCTAGGGGTGCTAGGGATGCTAGGGGTGCTAGGGGTGCTAGGGTTGCTTGGGGTGCTAGGGATGCTAGGGATGCTAGGGGTGCTAGGGGTGCTTGGGGTGCTAGGGATGCTAGGGATGCTAGGGGTGCTAGGGGTGCTAGGGATGCTAGGGGTGCTAGGGATGCTAGGGATGCTAGGGGTGCTAGGGATGCTAGGGGTGCTAGGGGTGCTAGGGGTGCTATGGATGCTAGGGATGCTAGGGATGCTAGGGGTGCTAGGGGTGCTCGTGGTGCTAGGGATGCTAGGAGTACTAGGAGTGCTAGGGGTGCTAGGGATGCTAGGGATGCTAGGGGTGCTAGGGATGCTAGGGGTGCTTAGGGTGCTAGGGATGCTAGGGATGCTAGGGGTGCTAGGGGTGCTAGGGATGCTAGGGGTGCTAGGGGTGCTAGGGGTGCTCGTGGTGCTAGGGATGCTAGGAGTACTAGGAGTGCTAGGGGTGCTAGGGATGCTAGGGATGCTAGGGGTGCTAAGGGTGCTAGGGGTGCTAGGGATGGTAGGGGTGCTAGGGATGCTAAGTATGCTAGGGGTGCTAGGGATGCTAGGGATGCTAGGGGTGCTAGGGATGCTAGGGATGGTAGGGGTGCTAGGGATGCTAGGGATGCTAGGGGTGCTAGGGATGCTAGGGGTGCTCGGGGTGCTAGGGATGCTAGGAGTGCTAGGGGTGCTAGGGATGCTAAGGGTGCTAGGGGTGCTAGGGGTGCTAGGGGTGCTAGGGGTGCTAGGGATGCTAGGGATGCTAGGAGTGCTAGGGATGCTAGGGGTGCTAGGGATGCTAGGGATGCTAGGGATGCTAGGGGTGCTAGGGATGCTAGGGGTGCTAGGGATGCTAGGGGTGCTAGGGGTGCTCGGGGTGCTAGGGATGCTAGGAGTGCTAGGGGTGCTAGGGATGCTAGGGATGCTAGGGGTGCTTGGGGTGCTAGGGATGCTAGGGATGCTAGGAGTGCTAGGGGTGCTAGGGATGCTAGGGATGCTAGGAGTGCTAGGGGTGCTAGGGATGCTAAGGGTGCTAGGGGTGCTAGGGGTGCTAGGGATGCTAGGGATGCTAGGGATGCTAGGGATGCTAGGGGTGCTAGGGATGCTAAGTATGCTAGGAGTGCTAGGGATGCTAGGGGTGCTCGGGATGCTAGGGATGCTAGGAGTGCTAGGGGTGCTAGGGATGCTAAGGGTGGTAGGGGTGCTAGGGGTGCTAGGGATGGTAGGGGTGCTAGGGATGCTAGGAGTGCTAGGGATGCTAGGGGTGCTAGGGGTGCTAGGGATGCTAGGGATGCTAGGGGTGCTAGGGATGCTAGGGGTGCTAGGGATGCTAGGAGTGCTAGGGGTGCTAGGGGTGCTAGGGGTGCTAGGGATGCTAGGGATGCTAGGGGTGCTAGGGATGCTAAGGGTGCTAGGGGTGCTAGGGGTGCTAGGGATGCTAGGGATGCTAGGGGTGCTGGGGATGCTAGGGATGCTAGGGGTGCTAGGGATGCTAAGTATGCTAGGAGTGCTAGGGGTGCTAGGGGTGCTAGAGGTGCTAGGGGTGCTAGGGATGCTAGGGATGCTAGGGGTGCTAGGGGTGCTCGTGGTGCTAGGGATGCTAGGAGTACTAGGAGTGCTAGCGGTGCTAGGGATGCTAGGGATGCTAGGGATGCTAGGGGTGCTAGGGATGCTAGGGGTGCTAGGGGTGCTTGTTGTGCTAGGGATGCTAGGGATGCTAGGGATGCTAGGGGTGCTAGGGGTGCTAGGGGTGCTAGGGATGGTAGGGGTGCTAGGGATGCTAAGTATGCTAGGGGTGCTAGGGATGCTAGGGATGCTAGGGATGCTAGGGGTGCTAGGGGTGCTAGGGATGGTAGGGGTGCTAGGGATGCTAGGGATGCTAGGGGTGCTAGGGATGCTAGGGGTGCTCGGGGTGCTAGGGATGCTAGGGATGCTAGGAGTGCTAGGGGTGCTAGGGATGCCAAGGGTGGTAGGGGTGCTAGGGGTGCTAGGGATGGTAGGGGTGCTAGGGATGCTAGGAGTGCTAGGGATGCTAGGGGTGCTCGGGATGCTAGGAGTGCTAGGGGTGCTAGGGATGCTAGGGGTGCTAGGGATGCTAGGGGTGCTAGGGGTGCTAGGGATGCTAGGGGTGCTAGGGGTGCTAGGGGTGCTTGGGGTGCTAGGGATGCTAGGGATGCTAGAGGTGCTAGGGGTGCTAGGGATGCTAGGGATGCTAGGGGTGCTAGGGGTGCTAGGGATGCTAGGGATGCTAGGGGTGCTAGGGATGCTAGGGGTGCTAGGGGTGCTAGGGGTGCTAGGGATGCTAGGGATGCTAGGGGTGCTAGGGGTGCTAGGGGTGCTCGTGGTGCTAGGGATGCTAGGAGTACTAGGAGTGCTAGGGGTGCTAGGGATGCTAGGGATGCTAGGGGTGCTAGGGATGCTAGGGGTGCTAGGGGTGCTTGTTGTGCTAGGGATGCTAGGGATGCTAGGGATGCTAGGGGTCCTAGGGGTGCTAGGGGTGCTAGGGATGGTAGGGGTGCTAGGGATGCTAAGTATGCTAGGCATGCTAGGGGTGCTAGGGATGCTAGGGGTGCTAGGGGTGCTTGTTGTGCTAGGGATGCTAGGGATGCTAGGGATGCTAGGGGTGCTAGGGGTGCTAGGAATGCTAGGGATGCTAGGGGTGCTAGGGATGCTAGGGATGCTAGGGATGCTAGGGGTGCTAGGGATGCTAGGGGTGCTAGGGATGCTAGGGGTGCTCGGGGTGCTAGGGATGCTAGGAGTGGTAGGGGTGCTAGGGATGCTAGGGATGCTAGGGGTGCTTGGGGTGCTAGGGATGCTAGGGATGCTAGGAGTGCTAGGGGTGCTAGGGATGCTAAGGGTGCTAGGGGTGCTAGGGGTGCTAGGGATGGTAGGGGTGCTAGGGATGCTAGGGATGCTAGGGGTGCTAGGGATGCTAGGGATGCTAGGGATGCTAGGGATGCTAGGGGTGCTAGGGATGCTAGGGGTGCTAGGGGTGCTAGGGGTGCTAGGGATGCTAGGGGTGCTAGGGGTGCTAGGGATGCTAGGGGTGCTAGGGGTGCTAGGGATGCTAGGGGTGCTAGGGATGCTAGGGGTGCTAGGGGTGCTAGGGATGCTAGGGATGCTAGGGATGCTAGGGGTGCTAGGGGTGCTAGGGGTGCTTGTGGTGCTAAGGATGCTAGGAGTACTAGGAGTGCTAGGGGTGCTAGGGATGCTAGGGATGCTAGGGATGCTAGGGGTGCTAGGGATGCTAGGGGTGCTAGGGGTGCTTGGGGTGCTAGGGGTGCTAGGGGTGCTAGGGATGGTAGGGGTGCTAGGGATGCTAAGTATGCTAGGGGTGCTAGGGATGCTAGGGATGCTAGGGGTGCTAGGGATGCTAGGGATGCTAGGGATGGTAGGGGTGCTAGGGATGCTAGGGATGCTAGGGGTGCTCGGGGTGCTAGGGATGCTAGGGATGCTAGGAGTGCTAGGGGTGCTAGGGATGCTAAGGGTGCTAGGGGTGCTAGGGGTGCTAGGGATGGTAGGGGTGCTAGGGATGCTAGGGATGCTAGGAGTGCTAGGGATGCTAGGGGTGCTAGGGGTGCTAGGGATGCTAGGGATGCTAGGGATGCTAGGGATGCTAAGGGTGCTAGGGATGCTAGGGGTGCTAGGGATGCTAGGGGTGCTAGGGGTGCTCGGGGTGCTAAGGATGCTAGGAGTGCTAGGGGTGCTAGGGATGCTAGGGATGCTAGGGGTGCTTGGGGTGCTAGGGATGCTAGGGATGCTAGGAGTGCTAGGGGTGCTAGGGATGCTAAGGGTGCTAGGAGTGGTAGGGGTGCTAGGGATGGTAGGGGTGCTAGGGATGCTAGGGATGCTAGGGGTGCTAGGGATGCTAGGGGTGCTAGGGGTGCTTGGGGTGCTAGGGATGCTAGGGATGCTAGGGGTGCTCGGGGTGCTAGGGATGCTAGGGGTGCTAGGGGTGCTAGGGATGCTAGGGGTGCTAGGGATGCTAGGGGTGCTAGGGGTGCTAGGGGTGCTTGGGGTGCTAGGGATGCTAGGGATGCTAGGGGTGCTAGGGGTGCTAGGGATGCTAGGGGTGCTAGGGGTGCTAGGGATGCTAGGGATGCTAGGGGTGCTAGGGATGCTAGGGGTGCTAGGGGTGCTAGGGTTGCTATGGATGCTAGGGATGCTAGGGATGCTAGGGGTGCTAGGGGTGCTCGTGGTGCTAGGGATGCTAGGAGTACTAGGAGTGCTAGGGGTGCTAGGGATGCTAGGGATGCTAGGGGTGCTAGGGATGCTAGGGGTGCTAGGGGTGCTTGGGGTGCTAGGGATGCTAGGGATGCTAGGGGTGCTAGGGGTGCTAGGGATGCTAAGTATGCTAGGGGTGCTAGGGATGCTAGGGATGCTAGGGGTGCTAGGGATGCTAGGGGTGCTAGGGGTGCTAGGGGTGCTAGGGATGGTAGGGGTGCTAGGGATGCTAGGGATGCTAGGGATGCTAAGGGTGCTAGGGATGGTAGGGGTGCTAGGGATGCTAGGGATGCTAGGAGTGCTAGGGATGCTAGGGGTGCTAGGGGTGCTAGGGATGCTATGGATGCTAAGGATGCTAGGGATGCTAGGGGTGCTAGGGATGCTAGGGGTGCTAGGGATGCTAGGGGTGCTAGGGGTGCTCGGGGTGCTAGGGATGCTAGGAGTGCTAAGGGTGCTAGGGATGCTAGGGGTGCTAGGGATGCTAGGGGTGCTAGGGGTGCTCGGGGTGCTAGGGATGCTAGGGATGCTAGGGGTGCTAGGGGTGCTAGGGATGCTAGGGATGCTAGGGGTGCTGGGGATGCTAGGGATGCTAGGGGTGCTAGGGATGCTAAGTATGCTAGGAGTGCTAGGGATGCTAGGGGTGCTCGGGGTGCTAGGGATGCTAGGGATGCTAGGAGTGCTAGGGGTGCTAGGGATGCTAAGGGTGGTAGGGGTGCTAGGGGTGCTAGGGATGGTAGGGGTGCTAGGGATGCTAGGAGTGCTAGGGATGCTAGGGGTGCTAGGGGTGCTAGGGATGCTAGGGATGCTAGGGATGCTAGGGGTGCTAGGGATGCTAGGGGTGCTAGGGATGCTAGGGGTGCTAGGGGTGCTCGGGGTGCTAGGAGTGCTAGGGGTGCTAGGGATGCTAGGGATGCTAGGGGTGCTCGGGGTGCTAGGGATGCTAGGGATGCTAGGAGTGCTAGGGGTGCTAGGGATGCTAAGAGTGCTAGGGGTGCTAGGGGTGCTAGGGGTGCTAGGGATGCTAGGGATGCTAGGGGTGCTAGGGATGCTAGGGGTGCTAGGGATGCTAGGGGTGCTAGGGGTGCTAGGGATGCTAGGGGTGCTAGGGGTGCTCGTGGTGCTAGGGATGCTAGGAGTACTAGGAGTGCTAGGGGTGCTAGGGATGCTAGGGATGCTAGGGGTGCTAGGGGTGCTTGGGGTGCTAGAGATGCTAGGGATGCTAGGGATGCTAGGGGTGCTAGGGGTGCTAGGGGTGCTAGGGATGCTAGGGGTGCTAGGGATGCTAGGGGTGGTAGGGATGCTAGGGATGCTAGGGGTGCTAGGGATGCTAGGGATGCTAGGGGTGCTGGGGATGCTAGGGATGCTAGGGATGCTAGGGATGCTAGGGGTGCTAGGGATGCTAGGGGTGCTAGGGATGCTAGGGGTGCTAGGGGTGATAGGGATGCTAGGGGTGCTAGGGGTGCTAGGGGTGCTCGTGGTGCTAGGGATGCTAGAAGTACTAGGAGTGCTAGGGGTGCTAGGGGTGCTAGGGATGCTAGGGATGCTAGGGGTGCACGGGGTGCTCGGGGTGCTAGGGATGCTAGGAGTGCTAGGGGTGCTAGGGATGCTAAGGGTGCTAGGGGTGCTGGGGATGGTAGGGGTGCTAGGGATGCTATGGATGCTAGGGGTGCTAGGGATGCTAGGGATGCTAGGGGTGCTAGGGGTGCTTGGGGTGCTAGGGATGCTAGGGGTGCTAGGGATGCTAGGGATGCTAGGGGTGCTAGAGGTGCTAGGGGTGCTAGGGATGCTAGGGGTGCTAGGGGTGCTAGGGGTGCTTGTGGTGCTAGGGATGCTAGGAGTGCTAGGGATGCTAGGGATGCTAGGGGTGCTAGGGATGCTAGGGGTGCTAGGGGTGCTAGGGGTGCTAGGGATGCTAGGGGTGCTAGGGGTGCTAGGGGTGCTAGGGGTGCTAGGGATGCTAGGGATGCTAGGGGTGCTAGGGGTGCTAGGGATGCTAGGGGTGCTAGGGATGCTAGGGGTGCTAGGGGTGCTAGGGATGCTAGGGATGCTAGGGATGCTAGGGGTGCTAGGGGTGCTAGGGGTGCTTGTGGTGCTAAGGATGCTAGGAGTACTAGGAGTGCTAGGGGTGCTAGGGATGCTAGGGATGCTAGGGATGCTAGGGGTGCTAGGGATGCTAGGGGTGCTAGGGGTGCTTGGGGTGCTAGGGGTGCTAGGGGTGCTAGGGATGGTAGGGACGCTAAGTATGCTAGGGGTGCTAGGGATGCTAGGGATGCTAGGGGTGCTAGGGATGCTAGGGATGCTAGGGATGGTAGGGGTGCTAGGGATGCTAGGGATGCTAGGGGTGCTCGGGGTGCTAGGGATGCTAGGGATGCTAGGAGTGCTAGGGGTGCTAGGGATGCTAAGGGTGCTAGGGGTGCTAGGGATGGTAGGGGTGCTAGGGATGCTAGGGATGCTAGGAGTGCTAGGGATGCTAGGGGTGCTAGGGGTGCTAGGGATGCTAGGAATGCTAGGGATGCTAGGGATGCTAAGGGTGCTAGGGGTGCTAGGGATGCTAGGGGTGCTAGGGGTGCTCGGGGTGCTAGGGATGCTAGGAGTGCTAGGGGTGCTAGGGATGCTAGGGATGCTAGGGGTGCTTGGGGTGCTAGGGATGCTAGGGATGCTAGGAGTGCTAGGGGTGCTAGGGATGCTAAGGGTGCTAGGAGTGGTAGGGGTGCTAGGGATGGTAGGTGTGCTAGGGATGCTAGGGATGCTAAGGGTGCTAGGGATGCTAGGGATGCTAGGGGTGCTAGGGGTGCTTGGGGTGCTAGGGATGCTAGGGATGCTAGGGGTGCTAGGGATGCTAGGGATGCTAGGGGTGCTAGGGATGCTAGGGGTGCTAGGGATGCTAGGGGTGCTAGGGGTGCTAGGGGTGCTTGGGGTGCTAGGGATGCTAGGGATGCTAGGGGTGCTAGGGGTGCTAGGGATGCTAGGGGTGCTAGGGGTGCTAGGGATGCTAGGGATGCTAGGGGTGCTAGGGATGCTAGGGGTGCTAGGGGTGCTAGGGGTGCTAGGGGTGCTATGGATGCTAGGGATGCTAGGGATGCTAGGGGTGCTCGTGGTGCTAGGGATGCTAGGAGTACTAGGAGTGCTAGGGATGCTAGGGATGCTAGGGATGCTAGGGGTGCTAGGGATGCTAGGGGTGCTAGGGGTGCTAGGGATGCTAGGGATGCTAGGGGTGCTAGGGGTGCTAGGGATGCTAAGTATGCTAGGGGTGCTAGGGATGCTAGGGATGCTAGGGGTGCTAGGGATGCTAGGGATGCTAGGGGTGCTAGGGGTGCTAGGGGTGCTAGGGATGGTAGGGGTGCTAGGGATGCTAGGGATGCTAGGGGTGCTAGGGATGCTAGGGGTGCTCGGGGTGCTAGGGATGCTAGGGATGCTAGGAGTGCTAGGGGTGCTAGGGATGCTAAGGGTGGTAGGGGTGCTAGGGGTGCTAGGGATGGTAGGGGTGCTAGGGATGCTAGGGATGCTAGGAGGGCTAGGGATGCTAGGGGTGCTAGGGGTGCTAGGGATGCTAGGGATGCTAAGGATGCTAGGGATGCTAGGGGTGCTAGGGATGCTAGGGGTGCTAGGGATGCTAGGGGTGCTAGGGGTGCTCGGGGTGCTAGGGATGCTAGGAGTGCTAAGGGTGCTAGGGATGCTAGGGATGCTAGGGGTGCTCGGGGTGCTAGGGATGCTAGGGATGCTAGGAGTGCTAGGGGTGCTAGGGATGCTAAGGGTGCTAGGGGTGCTAGGGATGGTAGGGGTGCTAGGGATGCTAAGGATGCTAGGGGTGCTAGGGATGCTAGGGATGCTAGGGGTGCTAGGGGTGCTTGGGGTGCTAGGGATGCTAGGGATGCTAGGGGTGCTCGGGGTGCTAGGGATGCTAGGGATGCTAGGGGTGCTAGGGGTGCTAGGGATGCTAGGGGTGCTAAGGATGATAGGGATGCTAGGGGTGCTAGGGGTGCTCGGGGTGCTAGGGATGCTAGGAGTGCTAGGGGTGCTAGGGATGCTAGGGGTGCTAGGGGTGCTAGGGGTGCTAGGGATGCTAGGGGTGCTAGGGATGCTAGGGGTGCTAGGGGTGCTAGGGGTGCTAGGGATGCTAGGGGTGCTAGGGGTGCTAGGGATGCTAGGGATGCTAGGGATGCTAGGGGTGCTAGGGGTGCTAGGGGTGGTAGAGATGGTAGGGGTGCTAGGGATGCTAGGGATGCTAGGGGTGCTAGGGGTGCTAGGGATGCTAGGAGTACTAGGAGTGCTAGGGGTGCTAGGGGTGCTAGGGATGCTAGGGATGCTAGGGGTGCTCGGGGTGCTAGGGATGCTAGGGATGCTAGGGGTGCTAGGGATGCTAGGGGTGCTAGAGATGCTAGGGGTGCTAGGGGTGCTAGGGGTGCTAGGGATGCTAGGGGTGCTAGGGGTGCTAGGGATGCTAGGGATGCTAGGGGTGCTAGGGGTGCTAGGGGTGCTAGGGGTGCTAGGGATGCTAGGGATGCTAGGGGTGCTAGGGGTGCTAGGGGTGCTCGTGGTGCTAGGGATGCTAGGAGTACTAGGAGTGCTAGGGATGCTAGGGATGCTAGGGGTGCTAGGGATGCTAGGGGTGCTAGGGGTGCTAGGGGTGCTTGGGGTGCTAGGGATGCTAGGGATGCTAGGGGTGCTAGGGGTGCTAGGGATGGTAGGGGTGCTAGGGATGCTAAGTATGCTAGGGGTGCTAGGGATGCTAGGGATGCTAGGGGTGCTAGGGATGCTAGGGATGCTAGGGGTGCTAGGGGTGCTTGGGGTGCTAGGGATGCTAGGGATGCTAGGGGTGCTCAGGGTGCTCGGGGTGCTAGGGATGCTAGGGATGCTAGGGATGCTAGGGGTGCTAGGGATGCTAGGGGTGCTCGGGGTGCTAGGGATGCTAGGGATGCTAGGAGTGCTAGGGATGCTAAGGGTGGTAGGGGTGCTAGGGGTGCTAGGGATGCTAGGGGTGCTAGGGGTGCTAGGGGTGCTCGTGGTGCTAGGGATGCTAGGAGTACTAGGAGTTCTAGGGGTGCTAGGGGTGCTAGGGATGCTAGGGATGGTAGGGGTGCTCGGGATGCTAGGGGTGCTAGGGGTGCTCGGGGTGCTAGGGATGCTAGGAGTGCTAGGGGTGCTAGGGATGCTAGGGATGCTAAGGGTGCTCGGGGTGCTAGGGATGCTAGGGATGCTAGGAGTGCTAGGGGTGCTAGGGATGCTAAGGGTGCTAGGGGTGCTAGGGGTGCTAGGGATGGTAGGGGTGCTAGGGATGCTAGGGATGCTAGGGGTGCTAGGGATGCTAGGGGTGCTAGGGGTGCTCAGGGTGCTCGGGGTGCTAGGGATGCTAGGAGTGCTAGGGGTGCTAGGGATGCTAAGGGTGCTAGGGGTGCTGGGGATGGTAGGGGTGCTAGGGATGCTAGGGATGCTAGGGGTGCTAGGGATGCTAGGGATGCTAGGGGTGCTAGGGGTGCTTGGGGTGCTAGGGATGCTAGGGATGCTAGGGATGCTAGGGGTGCTAGGGGTGCTAGGGGTGCTAGGGATGCTAGGGGTGCTAGGGGTGCTAGGGGTGCTCGTGGTGCTAGGGATGCTAGGAGTGCTAGGGATGCTAGGGATGCTAGGGATGCTAGGGGTGCTAGGGATGCTAGGGGTGCTAGGGGTGCTAGGGATGCTAGGGTTGCTAGGGGTGCTAGGGGTGCTAGGGATGCTAGGGATGCTAGGGGTGCTAGGGATGCTAGGGGTGCTAGGGGTGCTAGGGGTGCTAGGGATGCTAGGGATGCTAGGGGTGCTAGGGGTGCTAGGGGTGCTAGGGGTGCTCGTGGTGCTAGGAGTACTAGGAGTGCTAGGGGTGCTAGGGATGCTAGGGGTGCTAGGGATGCTAGGGGTGCTAGGGGTGCTAGGGGTGCTTGGGGTGCTAGGGATGCTAGGGATGCTAGGGATGCTAGGGGTGCTAGGGGTGCTAGGGGTGCTAGGGATGGTAGGGGTGCTAGGGATGCTAAGTATGCTAGGGGTGCTAGGGATGCTAGGGATGCTAGGGGTGCTAGGGATGCTAGGGATGCTAGGGATGGTAGGGGTGCTAGGGATGCTAGGGATGCTAGGAGTGCTAGGGATGCTAGGGGTGCTCGGGGTGCTAGGGATGCTAGGGATGCTAGGAGTGCTAGGGATGCTAAGGGTGCTAGGGGTGCTAGGGGTGCTAGGGATGGTAGGGGTGCTAGGGATGCTAGGGATGCTAGGAGTGCTAGGGATGCTAGGGGTGCTAGGGGTGCTAGGGATGCTAGGGATGCTAGGGGTGCTAGGGATGCTAGGGGTGCTAGGGATGCTAGGGGTGCTAGGGGTGCTCGGGGTGCTAGGGATGCTAGGAGTGCTAGGGGTGCTAGGGATGCTAGGGATGCTAGGGGTGCTTGGGGTGCTAGGGATGCTAGGAGTGCTAGGGGTGCTAGGGATGCTAGGGATGCTAGGAGTGCTAGGGGTGCTAGGGATGCTAAGGGTGCTAGGGGTGCTAGGGGTGCTAGGGATGCTAGGGATGCTAGGGGTGCTAGGGATGCTAGGGATGCTAGGGGTGCTAGGGATGCTAAGTATGCTAGGAGTGCTAGGGATGCTAGGGGTGCTCGGGATGCTAGGGATGCTAGGAGTGCTAGGGGTGCTAGGGATGGTAGGGGTGCTAGGGATGCTAGGAGTGCTAGGGATGCTAGGGGTGCTAGGGGTGCTAGGGATGCTAGGGATGCTAGGGATGCTAGGGGTGCTAGGGATGCTAGGGGTGCTAGGGATGCTAGGGGTGCTAGGGGTGCTCGGGGTGCTAGGAGTGCTAGGGGTGCTAGGGATGCTAGGGATGCTAGGGGTGCTCGGGGTGCTAGGGATGCTAGGGATGCTAGGAGTGCTAGGGGTGCTAGGGATGCTAAGAGTGCTAGGGGTGCTAGGGGTGCTAGGGGTGCTAGGGATGCTAGGGATGCTAGGGGTGCTAGGGATGCTAAGGGTGCTGGGGGTGCTAGGGGTGCTAGGGGTGCTAGGGATGGTAGGGGTGCTAGGGATGCTAGGGATGCTAGGGGTGCTAGGGATGCTAGGGATGCTAGGAGTGCTAGGGGTGCTAGGGATGCTAAGAGTGCTAGGGGTGCTAGGGGTGCTAGGGGTGCTAGGGATGCTAGGGATGCTAGGGGTGCTAGGGATGCTAAGGGTGCTAGGGGTGCTAGGGGTGCTAGGGATGCTAGGGGTGCTGGGGATGCTAGGGATGCTAGGGGTGCTAGGGATGCTAAGTATGCTAGGAGTGCTAGGGGTGCTAGGGGTGCTAGGGGTGCTAGGGATGCTAGGGATGCTAGGGGTGCTAGGGGTGCTCGTGGTGCTAGGGATGCTAGGAGTACTAGGAGTGCTAGGGGTGCTAGGGATGCTAGGGATGCTAGGGATGCTAGGGGTGCTAGGGATGCTAGGGGTGCTAGGGGTGCTTGTTGTGCTAGGGATGCTAGGGATGCTAGGGATGCTAGGGGTGCTAGGGGTGCTAGGGATGGTAGGGGTGCTAGGGATGCTAAGTATGCTAGGGGTGCTAGGGATGCTAGGGATGCTAGGGGTGCTAGGGATGCTAGGGATGCTAGGGGTGCTAGGGGTGCTAGGGATGGTAGGGATGGTAGGGGTGCTAGGGATGCTAGGGATGCTAGGGGTGCTAGGGATGCTAGGGGTGCTCGGGGTGCTAGGGATGCTAGGGATGCTAGGAGTGCTAGGGGTGCTAGGGATGCTAAGGGTGGTAGGGGTGCTAGGGGTGCTAGGGATGGTAGGGGTGCTAGGGATGCTAGGGATGCTAGGAGTGCTAGGGATGCTAGGGGTGCTCGGGATGCTAGGAGTGCTAGGGGTGCTAGGGATGCTAGGGGTGCTAGGGATGCTAGGGGTGCTAGGGGTGCTAGGGATGCTAGGGGTGCTAGGGGTGCTAGGGGTGCTTGGGGTGCTAGGGATGCTAGGGATGCTAGAGGTGCTAGGGGTGCTAGGGATGCTAGGGATGCTAGGGGTGCTAGGGGTGCTAGGGATGCTAGGGATGCTAGGGGTGCTAGGGATGCTAGGGGTGCTAGGGGTGCTAGGGGTGCTAGGGATGCTAGGGGTGCTAGGGGTGCTCGTGGTGCTAGGGATGCTAGGAGTACTAGGAGTGCTAGGGGTGCTAGGGATGCTAGGGATGCTAGGGGTGCTAGGGATGCTAGGGGTGCTAGGGGTGCTTGTTGTGCTAGGGATGCTAGGGATGCTAGGGATGCTAGGGGTCCTAGGGGTGCTAGGGGTGCTAGGGATGGTAGGGGTGCTAGGGATGCTAAGTATGCTAGGCATGCTAGGGGTGCTAGGGATGCTAGGGGTGCTAGGGGTGCTTGTTGTGCTAGGGATGCTAGGGATGCTAGGGATGCTAGGGGTGCTAGGGGTGCTAGGAATGCTAGGGATGCTAGGGGTGCTAGGGATGCTAGGGATGCTAGGGATGCTAGGAGTGCTAGGGATGCTAGGGGTGCTAGGGGTGCTAGGGATGCTAGGGATGCTAGGGATGCTAGGGGTGCTAGGGATGCTAGGGGTGCTAGGGATGCTAGGGGTGCTCGGGGTGCTAGGGATGCTAGGAGTGGTAGGGGTGCTAGGGATGCTAGGGATGCTAGGGGTGCTTGGGGTGCTAGGGATGCTAGGGATGCTAGGAGTGCTAGGGGTGCTAGGGATGCTAAGGGTGCTAGGGGTGCTAGGGATGGTAGGGGTGCTAGGGATGCTAGGGATGCTAGGGGTGCTAGGGATGCTAGGGGTGCTAGGGATGCTAGGGGTGCTAGGGGTGCTAGGGGTGCTAGGGATGCTAGGGGTGCTAGGGGTGCTAGGGGTGCTAGGGGTGCTAGGGATGCTAGGGGTGCTAGGGGTGCTAGGGATGCTAGGGGTGCTAGGGATGCTAGGGGTGCTAGGGGTGCTAGGGATGCTAGGGATGCTAGGGATGCTAGGGGTGCTAGGGGTGCTAGGGGTGCTTGTGGTGCTAAGGATGCTAGGAGTACTAGGAGTGCTAGGGGTGCTAGGGATGCTAGGGATGCTAGGGATGCTAGGGGTGCTAGGGATGCTAGGGGTGCTAGGGGTGCTTGGGGTGCTAGGGGTGCTAGGGGTGCTAGGGATGGTAGGGGTGCTAGGGATGCTAAGTATGCTAGGGGTGCTAGGGATGCTAGGGATGCTAGGGGTGCTAGGGATGCTAGGGATGCTAGGGATGGTAGGGGTGCTAGGGATGCTAGGGATGCTAGGGGTGCTCGGGGTGCTAGGGATGCTAGGGATGCTAGGAGTGCTAGGGGTGCTAGGGATGCTAAGGGTGCTAGGGGTGCTAGGGGTGCTAGGGATGGTAGGGGTGCTAGGGATGCTAGGGATGCTAGGAGTGCTAGGGATGCTAGGGGTGCTAGGGGTGCTAGGGATGCTAGGGATGCTAGGGATGCTAGGGATGCTAAGGGTGCTAGGGATGCTAGGGGTGCTAGGGATGCTAGGGGTGCTAGGGGTGCTCGGGGTGCTAGGGATGCTAGGAGTGCTAGGGGTGCTAGGGATGCTAGGGATGCTAGGGGTGCTTGGGGTGCTAGGGATGCTAGGGATGCTAGGAGTGCTAGGGGTGCTAGGGATGCTAAGGGTGCTAGGAGTGGTAGGGGTGCTAGGGATGGTAGGGGTGCTAGGGATGCTAGGGATGCTAGGGGTGCTAGGGATGCTAGGGATGCTAGGGGTGCTAGGGGTGCTTGGGGTGCTAGGGATGCTAGGGATGCTAGGGGTGCTCGGGGTGCTAGGGATGCTAGGGATGCTAGGGGTGCTAGGGGTGCTAGGGATGCTAGGGGTGCTAGGGATGCTAGGGGTGCTAGGGGTGCTAGGGGTGCTTGGGGTGCTAGGGATGCTAGGGATGCTAGGGGTGCTAGGGGTGCTAGGGATGCTAGGGGTGCTAGGGATGCTAGGGATGCTAGGGGTGCTAGGGATGCTAGGGGTGCTAGGGGTGCTAGGGGTGCTAGGGTTGCTATGGATGCTAGGGATGCTAGGGATGCTAGGGGTGCTAGGGGTGCTCGTGGTGCTAGGGATGCTAGGAGTACTAGGAGTGCTAGGGGTGCTAGGGATGCTAGGGATGCTAGGGGTGCTAGGGATGCTAGGGGTGCTAGGGGTGCTTGGGGTGCTAGGGATGCTAGGGATGCTAGGGGTGCTAGGGGTGCTAGGGATGCTAAGTATGCTAGGGGTGCTAGGGATGCTAGGGATGCTAGGGGTGCTAGGGATGCTAGGGGTGCTAGGGGTGCTAGGGATGGTAGGGGTGCTAGGGATGCTAGGGATGCTAGGGGTGCTAGGGATGCTAGGGGTGCTCGGGGTGCTAGGGATGCTAGGGATGCTAGGAGTGCTAGGGGTGCTAGGGATGCTAAGGGTGGTAGGGGTGCTAGGGGTGCTAGGGATGGTAGGGGTGCTAGGGATGCTAGGGATGCTAGGAGTGCTAGGGATGCTAGGGGTGCTAGGGGTGCTAGGGATGCTAGGGATGCTAAGGATGCTAGGGATGCTAGGGGTGCTAGGGATGCTAGGGGTGCTAGGGATGCTAGGGGTGCTAGGGGTGCTCGGGGTGCTAGGGATGCTAGGAGTGCTAAGGGTGCTAGGGATGCTAGGGGTGCTAGGGATGCTAGGGGTGCTAGGGGTGCTCGGGGTGCTAGGGATGCTAGGGATGCTAGGGGTGCTAGGGGTGCTAGGGATGCTAGGGATGCTAGGGGTGCTGGGGATGCTAGGGATGCTAGGGGTGCTAGGGATGCTAAGTATGCTAGGAGTGCTAGGGATGCTAGGGGTGCTCGGGGTGCTAGGGATGCTAGGGATGCTAGGAGTGCTAGGGGTGCTAGGGATGCTAAGGGTGGTAGGGGTGCTAGGGGTGCTAGGGATGGTAGGGGTGCTAGGGATGCTAGGAGTGCTAGGGATGCTAGGGGTGCTAGGGGTGCTAGGGATGCTAGGGATGCTAGGGATGCTAGGGGTGCTAGGGATGCTAGGGGTGCTAGGGATGCTAGGGGTGCTAGGGGTGCTCGGGGTGCTAGGAGTGCTAGGGGTGCTAGGGATGCTAGGGATGCTAGGGGTGCTCGGGGTGCTAGGGATGCTAGGGATGCTAGGAGTGCTAGGGGTGCTAGGGATGCTAAGAGTGCTAGGGGTGCTAGGGGTGCTAGGGGTGCTAGGGATGCTAGGGGTGCTAGGGATGCTAGGGGTGCTAGGGGTGCTCGGGGTGCTAGGGATGCTAGGGGTGCTAGGGATGCTAGGGATGCTAGGGGTGCTTGGGGTGCTAGGGATGCTAGGAGTGCTAGGGGTGCTAGGGATGCTAGGGATGCTAGGAGTGCTAGGGGTGCTAGGGATGCTAAGGGTGCTAGGGGTGCTAGGGATGCTAGGGATGCTAGGGGTGCTAGGGATGCTAGGGATGCTAGGGGTGCTAGGGATGCTAAGTATGCTAGGAGTGCTAGGGATGCTAGGGGTGCTCGGGATGCTAGGGATGCTAGGAGTGCTAGGGGTGCTAGGGATGGTAGGGGTGCTAGGGATGCTAGGAGTGCTAGGGATGCTAGGGGTGCTAGGGGTGCTAGGGGTGCTAGGGATGCTAGGGATGCTAGGGATGCTAGGGATGCTAGGGGTGCTAGGGATGCTAGGGGTGCTAGGGATGCTAGGGGTGCTCGGGGTGCTAGGAGTGCTAGGGGTGCTAGGGATGCTAGGGATGCTAGGGGTGCTCGGGGTGCTAGGGATGCTAGGGATGCTAGGAGTGCTAGGGGTGCTAGGGATGCTAAGAGTGCTAGGGGTGCTAGGGGTGCTAGGGGTGCTAGGGATGCTAAGGATGCTAGGGGTGCTAGGGATGCTAAGGGTGCTGGGGGTGCTAGGGGTGCTAGGGGTGCTAGGGATGGTAGGGGTGCTAGGGATGCTAGGGATGCTAGGGGTGCTAGGGATGCTAGGGATGCTAGGAGTGCTAGGGGTGCTAGGGATGCTAAGAGTGCTAGGGGTGCTAGGGGTGCTAGGGGTGCTAGGGATGCTAGGGATGCTAGGGATGCTAGGGGTGCTAGGGATGCTAAGGGTGCTAGGGGTGCTAGGGGTGCTAGGGATGCTAGGGATGCTAGGGGTGCTGGGGATGCTAGGGATGCTAGGGGTGCTAGGGATGCTAAGTATGCTAGGAGTGCTAGGGGTGCTAGGGGTGCTAGGGGTGCTAGGGATGCTAGGGATGCTAGGGGTGCTAGGGGTGCTCGTGGTGCTAGGGATGCTAGGAGTACTAGGAGTGCTAGGGGTGCTAGGGATGCTAGGGATGCTAGGGATGCTAGGGGTGCTAGGGATGCTAGGGGTGCTAGGGGTGCTTGTTGTGCTAGGGATGCTAGGGATGCTAGGGATGCTAGGGGTGCTAGGGGTGCTAGGGATGGTAGGGGTGCTAGGGATGCTAAGTATGCTAGGGGTGCTAGGGATGCTAGGGATGCTAGGGGTGCTAGGGATGCTAGGGGTGCTAGGGGTGCTAGGGATGGTAGGGATGGTAGGGGTGCTAGGGATGCTAGGGATGCTAGGGGTGCTAGGGATGCTAGGGGTGCTCGGGGTGCTAGGGATGCTAGGGATGCTAGGAGTGCTAGGGGTGCTAGGGATGCTAAGGGTGGTAGGGGTGCTAGGGGTGCTAGGGATGGTAGGGGTGCTAGGGATGCTAGGGATGCTAGGAGTGCTAGGGATGCTAGGGGTGCTCGGGATGCTAGGAGTGCTAGGGGTGCTAGGGATGCTAGGGGTGCTAGGGATGCTAGGGGTGCTAGGGGTGCTAGGGATGCTAGGGGTGCTAGGGGTGCTAGGGGTGCTTGGGGTGCTAGGGATGCTAGGGATGCTAGAGGTGCTAGGGGTGCTAGGGATGCTAGGGATGCTAGGGGTGCTAGGGGTGCTAGGGATGCTAGGGATGCTAGGGGTGCTAGGGATGCTAGGGGTGCTAGGGGTGCTAGGGGTGCTAGGGATGCTAGGGATGCTAGGGGTGCTAGGGGTGCTAGGGGTGCTCGTGGTGCTAGGGATGCTAGGAGTACTAGGAGTGCTAGGGGTGCTAGGGATGCTAGGGATGCTAGGGGTGCTAGGGATGCTAGGGGTGCTAGGGGTGCTTGTTGTGCTAGGGATGCTAGGGATGCTAGGGATGCTAGGGGTCCTAGGGGTGCTAGGGGTGCTAGGGATGGTAGGGGTGCTAGGGATGCTAAGTATGCTAGGCATGCTAGGGGTGCTAGGGATGCTAGGGGTGCTAGGGGTGCTTGTTGTGCTAGGGATGCTAGGGATGCTAGGGATGCTAGGGGTGCTAGGGGTGCTAGGAATGCTAGGGATGCTAGGGGTGCTAGGGATGCTAGGGATGCTAGGGATGCTAGGAGTGCTAGGGATGCTAGGGGTGCTAGGGGTGCTAGGGATGCTAGGGATGCTAGGGATGCTAGGGGTGCTAGGGATGCTAGGGGTGCTAGGGATGCTAGGGGTGCTCGGGGTGCTAGGGATGCTAGGAGTGGTAGGGGTGCTAGGGATGCTAGGGATGCTAGGGGTGCTTGGGGTGCTAGGGATGCTAGGGATGCTAGGAGTGCTAGGGGTGCTAGGGATGCTAAGGGTGCTAGGGGTGCTAGGGGTGCTAGGGATGGTAGGGGTGCTAGGGATGCTAGGGATGCTAGGGGTGCTAGGGATGCTAGGGATGCTAGGGGTGCTAGGGATGCTAGGGGTGCTAGGGGTGCTAGGGATGCTAGGGGTGCTAGGGGTGCTAGGGGTGCTAGGGGTGCTAGGGATGCTAGGGGTGCTAGGGGTGCTAGGGATGCTAGGGGTGCTAGGGATGCTAGGGGTGCTAGGGGTGCTAGGGATGCTAGGGATGCTAGGGATGCTAGGGGTGCTAGGGGTGCTAGGGGTGCTTGTGGTGCTAAGGATGCTAGGAGTACTAGGAGTGCTAGGGGTGCTAGGGATGCTAGGGATGCTAGGGATGCTAGGGGTGCTAGGGATGCTAGGGGTGCTAGGGGTGCTTGGGGTGCTAGGGGTGCTAGGGGTGCTAGGGATGGTAGGGGTGCTAGGGATGCTAAGTATGCTAGGAGTGCTAGGGATGCTAGGGATGCTAGGGGTGCTAGGGATGCTAGGGATGCTAGGGATGGTAGGGGTGCTAGGGATGCTAGGGATGCTAGGGGTGCTCGGGGTGCTAGGGATGCTAGGGATGCTAGGAGTGCTAGGGGTGCTAGGGATGCTAAGGGTGCTAGGGGTGCTAGGGGTGCTAGGGATGGTAGGGGTGCTAGGGATGCTAGGGATGCTAGGAGTGCTAGGGATGCTAGGGGTGCTAGGGGTGCTAGGGATGCTAGGGATGCTAGGGATGCTAGGGATGCTAAGGGTGCTAGGGATGCTAGGGGTGCTAGGGATGCTAGGGGTGCTAGGGGTGCTCGGGGTGCTAGGGATGCTAGGAGTGCTAGGGGTGCTAGGGATGCTAGGGATGCTAGGGGTGCTTGGGGTGCTAGGGATGCTAGGGATGCTAGGAGTGCTAGGGGTGCTAGGGATGCTAAGGGTGCTAGGAGTGGTAGGGGTGCTAGGGATGGTAGGGGTGCTAGGGATGCTAGGGATGCTAGGGGTGCTAGGGATGCTAGGGATGCTAGGGGTGCTAGGGGTGCTAGGGATGCTAGGGATGCTAGGGGTGCTCGGGGTGCTAGGGATGCTAGGGATGCTAGGGGTGCTAGGGGTGATAGGGATGCTAGGGGTGCTAGGGATGCTAGGGGTGCTAGGGGTGCTAGGGGTGCTTGGGGTGCTAGGGATGCTAGGGATGCTAGGGGTGCTAGGGGTGCTAGGGATGCTAGGGGTGCTAGGGGTGCTAGGGATGCTAGGGATGCTAGGGGTGCTAGGGATGCTTGGGGTGCTAGGGGTGCTAGGGGTGCTAGGGTTGCTATGGATGCTAGGGATGCTAGGGATGCTAGGGGTGCTAGGGGTGCTCGTGGTGCTAGGGATGCTAGGAGTACTAGGAGTGCTAGGGGTGCTAGGGATGCTAGGGATGCTAGGGGTGCTAGGGATGCTAGGGGTGCTAGGGGTGCTTGGGGTGCTAGGGATGCTAGGGATGCTAGGGGTGCTAAGGGTGCTAGGGATGCTAAGTATGCTAGGGGTGCTAGGGATGCTAGGGATGCTAGGGGTGCTAGGGATGCTAGGGGTGCTAGGGGTGCTAGGGGTGCTAGGGATGGTAGGGGTGCTAGGGATGCTAGGGATGCTAGGGGTGCTAGGGATGCTAGGGGTGCTCGGGGTGCTAGGGATGCTAGGGATGCTAGGAGTGCTAGGGGTGCTAGGGATGCTAAGGGTGGTAGGGGTGCTAGGGGTGCTAGGGATGGTAGGGGTGCTAGGGATGCTAGGGATGCTAGGAGTGCTAGGGATGCTAGGGGTGCTAGGGGTGCTAGGGATGCTAGGGATGCTAAGGATGCTAGGGATGCTAGGGGTGCTAGGGATGCTAGGGGTGCTAGGGATGCTAGGGGTGCTAGGGGTGCTCGGGGTGCTAGGGATGCTAGGAGTGCTAAGGGTGCTAGGGATGCTAGGGGTGCTAGGGATGCTAGGGGTGCTCGGGGTGCTAGGGATGCTAGGGATGCTAGGGGTGCTAGGGGTGCTAGGGATGCTAGGGATGCTAGGGGTGCTGGGGATGCTAGGGATGCTAGGGGTGCTAGGGATGCTAAGTATGCTAGGAGTGCTAGGGATGCTAGGGGTGCTCGGGGTGCTAGGGATGCTAGGGATGCTAGGAGTGCTAGGGGTGCTAGGGATGCTAAGGGTGGTAGGGGTGCTAGGGGTGCTAGGGATGGTAGGGGTGCTAGGGATGCTAGGAGTGCTAGGGATGCTAGGGGTGCTAGGGGTGCTAGGGATGCTAGGGATGCTAGGGATGCTAGGGGTGCTAGGGATGCTAGGGGTGCTAGGGATGCTAGGGGTGCTAGGGGTGCTCGGGGTGCTAGGAGTGCTAGGGGTGCTAGGGATGCTAGGGATGCTAGGGGTGCTCGGGGTGCTAGGGATGCTAGGGATGCTAGGAGTGCTAGGGGTGCTAGGGATGCTAAGAGTGCTAGGGGTGCTAGGGGTGCTAGGGGTGCTAGGGATGCTAGGGATGCTAGGGGTGCTAGGGATGCTAGGGGTGCTAGGGATGCTAGGGGTGCTAGGGGTGCTAGGGATGCTAGGGGTGCTAGGGGTGCTAGGGGTGCTCGTGGTGCTAGGGATGCTAGGAGTACTAGGAGTGCTAGGGGTGCTAGGGATGCTAGGGATGCTAGGGGTGCTAGGGGTGCTTGGGGTGCTAGAGATGCTAGGGATGCTAGGGATGCTAGGGGTGCTAGGGGTGCTAGGGGTGCTAGGGATGCTAGGGGTGCTAGGGATGCTAGGGGTGGTAGGGATGCTAGGGATGCTAGGGGTGCTAGGGATGCTAGGGATGCTAGGGGTGCTGGGGATGCTAGGGATGCTAGGGATGCTAGGGATGCTAGGGGTGCTAGGGATGCTAGGGGTGCTAGGGATGCTAGGGGTGCTAGGGATGCTAGGGGTGCTAGGGGTGCTAGGGGTGCTCGTGGTGCTAGGGATGCTAGGAGTACTAGGAGTGCTAGGGGTGCTAGGGGTGCTAGGGATGCTAGGGATGCTAGGGGTGCACGGGGTGCTCGGGGTGCTAGGGATGCTAGGAGTGCTAGGGGTGCTAGGGATGCTAAGGGTGCTAGGGGTGCTGGGGATGGTAGGGGTGCTAGGGATGCTAGGGATGCTAGGGGTGCTAGGGATGCTAGGGATGCTAGGGGTGCTAGGGGTGCTTGGGGTGCTAGGGATGCTAGGGGTGCTAGGGATGCTAGGGATGCTAGGGGTGCTAGAGGTGCTAGGGGTGCTAGGGATGCTAGGGGTGCTAGGGGTGCTAGGGGTGCTTGTGGTGCTAGGGATGCTAGGAGTGCTAGGGATGCTAGGGATGCTAGGGGTGCTAGGGATGCTAGGGGTGCTAGGGGTGCTAGGGGTGCTAGGGATGCTAGGGGTGCTAGGGGTGCTAGGGGTGCTAGGGATGCTAGGGATGCTAGGGGTGCTAGGGGTGCTAGGGATGCTAGGGGTGCTAGGGATGCTAGGGGTGCTAGGGGTGCTAGGGATGCTAGGGATGCTAGGGATGCTAGGGGTGCTAGGGGTGCTAGGGGTGCTTGTGGTGCTAAGGATGCTAGGAGTACTAGGAGTGCTAGGGGTGCTAGGGATGCTAGGGATGCTAGGGATGCTAGGGGTGCTAGGGATGCTAGGGGTGCTAGGGGTGCTTGGGGTGCTAGGGGTGCTAGGGGTGCTAGGGATGGTAGGGACGCTAAGTATGCTAGGGGTGCTAGGGATGCTAGGGATGCTAGGGGTGCTAGGGATGCTAGGGATGCTAGGGATGGTAGGGGTGCTAGGGATGCTAGGGATGCTAGGGGTGCTCGGGGTGCTAGGGATGCTAGGGATGCTAGGAGTGCTAGGGGTGCTAGGGATGCTAAGGGTGCTAGGGGTGCTAGGGGTGCTAGGGATGGTAGGGGTGCTAGGGATGCTAGGGATGCTAGGAGTGCTAGGGATGCTAGGGGTGCTAGGGGTGCTAGGGATGCTAGGGATGCTAGGGATGCTAAGGGTGCTAGGGATGCTAGGGGTGCTAGGGATGCTAGGGGTGCTAGGGGTGCTCGGGGTGCTAGGGATGCTAGGAGTGCTAGGGGTGCTAGGGATGCTAGGGATGCTAGGGGTGCTTGGGGTGCTAGGGATGCTAGGGATGCTAGGAGTGCTAGGGGTGCTAGGGATGCTAAGGGTGCTAGGAGTGGTAGGGGTGCTAGGGATGGTAGGTGTGCTAGGGATGCTAGGGATGCTAGGGGTGCTAGGGATGCTAGGGATGCTAGGGGTGCTAGGGGTGCTTGGGGTGCTAGGGATGCTAGGGATGCTAGGGGTGCTCGGGGTGCTAGGGATGCTAGGGATGCTAGGGGTGCTAGGGGTGCTAGGGATGCTAGGGGTGCTAGGGATGCTAGGGGTGCTAGGGGTGCTAGGGGTGCTTGGGGTGCTAGGGATGCTAGGGATGCTAGGGGTGCTAGGGGTGCTAGGGATGCTAGGGGTGCTAGGGGTGCTAGGGATGCTAGGGATGCTAGGGGTGCTAGGGGTGCTAGGGGTGCTAGGGGTGCTAGGGGTGCTAGGGGTGCTAGGGATGCTAGGGGTGCTAGGGATGCTAGGGGTGCTAGGGGTGCTAGGGGTGCTAGGGATGCTAGGGGTGCTAGGGGTGCTAGGGATGCTAGGGATGCTAGGGATGCTAGGGGTGCTAGGGGTGCTAGGGGTGGTAGAGATGGTAGGGGTGCTAGGGATGCTAGGGATGCTAGGGGTGCTAGGGGTGCTAGGGATGCTAGGAGTACTAGGAGTGCTAGGGGTGCTAGGGGTGCTAGGGATGCTAGGGATGCTAGGGGTGCTCGGGGTGCTAGGGATGCTAGGGATGCTAGGGGTGCTAGGGATGCTAGGGGTGCTAGAGATGCTAGGGGTGCTAGGGGTGCTAGGGGTGCTAGGGATGCTAGGGGTGCTAGGGGTGCTAGGGATGCTAGGGATGCTAGGGGTGCTAGGGGTGCTAGGGGTGCTAGGGATGCTAGGGGTGCTAGGGGTGCTAGGGGTGCTCGTGGTGCTAGGGATGCTAGGAGTACTAGGAGTGCTAGGGATGCTAGGGATGCTAGGGGTGCTAGGGATGCTAGGGGTGCTAGGGGTGCTAGGGGTGCTTGGGGTGCTAGGGATGCTAGGGGTGCTAGGGATGGTAGGGGTGCTAGGGATGCTAAGTATGCTAGGGGTGCTAGGGATGCTAGGGATGCTAGGGGTGCTAGGGATGCTAGGGATGCTAGGGGTGCTAGGGGTGCTTGGGGTGCTAGGGATGCTAGGGGTGCTCAGGGTGCTCGGGGTGCTAGGGATGCTAGGGATGCTAGGGATGCTAGGGGTGCTAGGGATGCTAGGGGTGCTCGGGGTGCTAGGGATGCTAGGGATGCTAGGAGTGCTAGGGATGCTAAGGGTGGTAGGGGTGCTAGGGGTGCTAGGGATGCTAGGGGTGCTAGGGGTGCTAGGGGTGCTCGTGGTGCTAGGGATGCTAGGAGTACTAGGAGTGCTAGGGGTGCTAGGGGTGCTAGGGATGCTAGGGATGGTAGGGGTGCTCGGGATGCTAGGGGTGCTAGGGGTGCTCGGGGTGCTAGGGATGCTAGGAGTGCTAGGGGTGCTAGGGATGCTAGGGATGCTAAGGGTGCTCGGGGTGCTAGGGATGCTAGGGATGCTAGGAGTGCTAGGGGTGCTAGGGATGCTAAGGGTGCTAGGGGTGCTAGGGGTGCTAGGGATGGTAGGGGTGCTAGGGATGCTAGGGATGCTAGGGGTGCTAGGGATGCTAGGGGTGCTAGGGGTGCTCGGGGTGCTCGGGGTGCTAGGGATGCTAGGAGTGCTAGGGGTGCTAGGGATGCTAAGGGTGCTAGGGGTGCTGGGGATGGTAGGGGTGCTAGGGATGCTAGGGATGCTAGGGGTGCTAGGGATGCTAGGGATGCTAGGGGTGCTAGGGGTGCTTGGGGTGCTAGGGATGCTAGGGATGCTAGGGGTGCTAGGGATGCTAGGGGTGCTAGGGGTGCTAGGGGTGCTAGGGATGCTAGGGGTGCTAGGGGTGCTAGGGGTGCTCGTGGTGCTAGGGATGCTAGGAGTGCTAGGGATGCTAGGGATGCTAGGGATGCTAGGGGTGCTAGGGATGCTAGGGGTGCTAGGGGTGCTAGGGATGCTAGGGTTGCTAGGGGTGCTAGGGGTGCTAGGGGTGCTAGGGATGCTAGGGATGCTAGGGGTGCTAGGGATGCTAGGGGTGCTAGGGGTGCTAGGGGTGCTAGGGATGCTAGGGATGCTAGGGGTGCTAGGGGTGCTAGGGGTGCTAGGGGTGCTCGTGGTGCTAGGGATGCTAGGAGTACTAGGAGTGCTAGGGGTGCTAGGGATGCTAGGGGTGCTAGGGATGCTAGGGGTGCTAGGGGTGCTAGGGGTGCTTGGGGTGCTAGGGATGCTAGGGATGCTAGGGATGCTAGGGGTGCTAGGGGTGCTAGGGGTGCTAGGGATGGTAGGGGTGCTAGGGATGCTAAGTATGCTAGGGGTGCTAGGGATGCTAGGGATGCTAGGGGTGCTAGGGATGCTAGGGATGCTAGGGATGGTAGGGGTGCTAGGGATGCTAGGGATGCTAGGGGTGCTAGGGATGCTAGGGGTGCTCGGGGTGCTAGGGATGCTAGGGATGCTAGGAGTGCTAGGGGTGCTAGGGATGCTAAGGGTGCTAGGGGTGCTAGGGGTGCTAGGGATGGTAGGGGTGCTAGGGATGCTAGGGATGCTAGGAGTGCTAGGGATGCTAGGGGTGCTAGGGGTGCTAGGGATGCTAGGGATGCTAGGGATGCTAGGGGTGCTAGGGATGCTAGGGGTGCTAGGGATGCTAGGGGTGCTAGGGGTGCTCGGGGTGCTAGGGATGCTAGGAGTGCTAGGGGTGCTAGGGATGCTAGGGATGCTAGGGGTGCTTGGGGTGCTAGGGATGCTAGGGATGCTAGGGATGCTAGGGGTGCTAGGGATGCTAGGGGTGCTAGGGATGCTAGGGGTGCTAGGGGTGCTCGGGGTGCTAGGAGTGCTAGGGGTGCTAGGGATGCTAGGGATGCTAGGGGTGCTCGGGGTGCTAGGGATGCTAGGGATGCTAGGAGTGCTAGGGGTGCTAGGGATGCTAAGAGTGCTAGGGGTGCTAGGGGTGCTAGGGGTGCTAGGGATGCTAGGGATGCTAGGGGTGCTAGGGATGCTAAGGGTGCTGGGGGTGCTAGGGGTGCTAGGGGTGCTAGGGATGGTAGGGGTGCTAGGGATGCTAGGGATGCTAGGGGTGCTAGGGATGCTAGGGATGCTAGGAGTGCTAGGGGTGCTAGGGATGCTAAGAGTGCTAGGGGTGCTAGGGGTGCTAGGGGTGCTAGGGATGCTAGGGATGCTAGGGATGCTAGGGGTGCTAGGGATGCTAAGGGTGCTAGGGGTGCTAGGGATGCTAGGGATGCTAGGGGTGCTGGGGATGCTAGGGGTGCTAGGGATGCTAAGTATGCTAGGAGTGCTAGGGGTGCTAGGGGTGCTAGGGGTGCTAGGGGTGCTAGGGATGCTAGGGATGCTAGGGGTGCTAGGGGTGCTCGTGGTGCTAGGGATGCTAGGAGTACTAGGAGTGCTAGGGGTGCTAGGGATGCTAGGGATGCTAGGGATGCTAGGGGTGCTAGGGATGCTAGGGGTGCTAGGGGTGCTTGTTGTGCTAGGGATGCTAGGGATGCTAGGGATGCTAGGGGTGCTAGGGGTGCTAGGGATGGTAGGGGTGCTAGGGATGCTAAGTATGCTAGGGGTGCTAGGGATGCTAGGGATGCTAGGGGTGCTAGGGATGCTAGGGATGCTAGGGGTGCTAGGGGTGCTAGGGATGGTAGGGATGGTAGGGGTGCTAGGGATGCTAGGGATGCTAGGGGTGCTAGGGATGCTAGGGGTGCTCGGGGTGCTAGGGATGCTAGGGATGCTAGGAGTGCTAGGGGTGCTAGGGATGCTAAGGGTGGTAGGGGTGCTAGGGGTGCTAGGGATGGTAGGGGTGCTAGGGATGCTAGGGATGCTAGGAGTGCTAGGGATGCTAGGGGTGCTCGGGATGCTAGGAGTGCTAGGGGTGCTAGGGATGCTAGGGATGCTAGGGGTGCTAGGGATGCTAGGGGTGCTAGGGGTGCTAGGGATGCTAGGGATGCTAGGGGTGCTTGGGGTGCTAGGGATGCTAGGGATGCTAGGGGTGCTAGGGATGCTAGGGATGATAGGGGTGCTAGGGGTGCTAGGGATGCTAGGGGTGCTAGGGGTGCTAGGGGTGCTCGTGGTGCTAGGGATGCTAGGAGTGCTAGGGATGCTAGGGATGCTAGGGGTGCTAGGGATGCTAGGGGTGCTAGGGATGCTAGGGATGCTAGGGGTGCTAGGGGTGCTTGGGGTGCTAGGGATGCTAGGGATGCTAGGGGTGCTCAGGGTGCTCGGGGTGCTAGGGATGCTAGGGATGCTAGGGATGCTAGGGATGCTAGGGGTGCTAGGGGTGCTAGGGGTGCTTGGGGTGCTAGGGATGCTAGGGATGCTAGGGATGCTAGGGGTGCTAGGGGTGCTAGGGGTGCTAGGGATGGTAGGGGTGCTAGGGATGCTAAGTATGCTAGGGGTGCTAGGGATGCTAGGGATGCTAGGGATGCTAGGGATGGTAGGGGTGCTAGGGATGCTAGGGATGCTAGGGGTGCTCGGGGTGCTAGGGATGCTAGGGATGCTAGGAGTGCTAGGGGTGCTAGGGATGCTAGGGGTGCTAGGGATGCTAGGGGTGCTAGGGGTGCTAGGGGTGCTTGGGGTGCTAGGGATGCTAGGGATGCTAGGGGTGCTAGGGGTGCTAGGGATGCTAGGGATGCTAGGGGTGCTAGGGGTGCTAGGGATGCTAGGGATGCTAGGGGTGCTAGGGATGCTAGGGGTGCTAGGGGTGCTAGGGGTGCTAGGGATGCTAGAGATGCTAGGGGTGCTAGGGGTGCTAGGGGTGCTCGTGGTGCTAGGGATGCTAGGAGTACTAGGAGTGCTAGGGGTGCTAGGGATGCTAGGGATGCTAGGGATGCTAGGGGTGCTAGGGGTGCTAGGGGTGCTTGGGGCGCTAGGGATGCTAGGGATGCTAGGGGTGCTAGGGGTGCTAGGGGTGCTAGGGATGGTAGGGGTGCTAGGGGTGCTCGGGGTGCTAGGGATGCTGGGAGTGCTAGGGGTGCTAGGGATGCTAGGGATGCTAGGGGTGCTAGGGGTGCTAGGGATGCTAGGGATGCTAGGGGTGCTAGGGATGCTAAGTATGCTAGGAGTGCTAGGGATGCTAGGGGTGCTCGGGGTGCTGGGGATGCTAGGAGTGCTAGGGGTGCTAGGGATGCTAGGGATGCTAAGGGTGGTAGGGGTGCTAGGGATGGTAGGGGTGCTAGGGATGCTAGGAGTGCTAGGGATGCTAGGGGTGCTAGGGATGCTAGGGATGCTAGGGATGCTAGGGGTGCTAGGGATGCTAGGGGTGCTAGGGATGCTAGGGGTGCTAGGGGTGCTAGGGGTGCTAGGGGTGCTCGTGGTGCTAGGGATGCTAGGAGTACTAGGAGTGCTAGGGGTGCTAGGGGTGCTAGGGATGCTAGGGATGGTAGGGATGCTAGGGGTGCTAGGGGTGCTAGGGATGCTAGGGGTGCTAGGGGTGCTAGGGGTGCTAGGGATGCTAGGGATGCTAGGGGTGCTAGGGGTGCTCGTGGTGCTAGGGATGCTAGGAGTACTAGGAGTGCTAGGGGTGCTAGGGGTGCTAGGGATGCTAGGGGTGCACGGGGTGCTCGGGGTGCTAGGGATGCTAGGAGTGCTAGGGGTGCTAGGGATGCTAAGGGTGCTAGGGGTGCTGGGGATGGTAGGGGTGTTAGGGATGCTAGGGATGCTAGGGGTGCTAGGGATGCTAGGGATGCTAGGGGTGCTAGGGGTGCTTGGGGTGCTAGGGATGCTAGGGATGCTAGGGGTGCTAGGGATGCTAGGGATGCTAGGGGTGCTAGGGGTGCTAGGGGTGCTAGGGATGCTAGGGGTGCTAGGGGTGCTAGGGGTGCTCGTGGTGCTAGGGATGCTAGGAGTGCTAGGGATGCTAGGGATGCTAGGGGTGCTAGGGGTGCTTGGGATGCTAGGGGTGCTAGGGATGCTAGGGGTGCTAGGGGTGCTAGGGATGCTAGGGATGCTAGGGGTGCTAGGGGTGCTAGGGGTGCTCGTGGTGCTAGGAGTGCTAGGGGTGCTAGGGATGCTAGGGATGCTAGGGGTGCTAGGGGTGCTAGGGGTGCTAGGGATGCTAGGGATGCTAGGGGTGCTAGGGGTGCTAGGGATGCTAGGAGTACTAGGAGTGCTAGGGGTGCTAGGGGTGCTAGGGATGCTAGGGATGCTAGGGGTGCTCGGGGTGCTCGGGGTGCTAGGGATGCTAAGAGTGCTAGGGGTGCTAGGGATGCTAAGGGTGCTAGGGGTGCTGGGGATGGTAGGGGTGCTAGGGATGCTAGGAATGCTAGGGGTGCTAGGGATGCTAGGGATGCTAGGGGTGCTAGGGGTGCTAGGGATGCTAGGGATGCTAGGGGTGCTAGGGATGCTAGGGATGCTAGGGGTGCTAGGGGTGCTAGGGGTGCTAGGGATGCTAGGGATGCTAGGGGTGCTAGGGGTGCTAGGGGTGCTCGTGGTGCTAGGGATGCTAGGAGTGCTAGGGATGCTAGGGATGCTAGGGATGCTAGGGGTGCTGGGGATGCTAGGGGTGCTAGGGGTGCTAGGGGTGCTAGGGATGCTAGGGGTGCTAGGGGTGCTAGGGATGCTAGGGGTGCTAGGGGTGCTAGGGATGCTAGGGATGCTAGGGATGCTAGGGGTGCTAGGGGTGCTAGGGGTGCTCGTGGTGCTAGGGATGCTAGGAGTACTAGGAGTGCTAGGGGTGCTAGGGATGCTAGGGATGCTAGGGGTGCTAGGGATGCTAGGGGTGCTAGGGGTGCTAGGGGTGCTTGGAGTGCTAGGGATGCTAGGGATGCTAGGGATGCTAGGGGTGCTAGGGGTGCTAGGGATGGTAGGGGTGCTAGGGATGCTAGGGGTGCTAGGGGTGCTTGGGGTGCTAGGGATGCTAGGGATGCTAGGGGTGCTAGGGATGCTAGGGGTGCTAGGGGTGCTAGGGGTGCACGGGGTGCTCGGGGTGCTAGGGATGCTAGGAGTGCTAGGGGTGCTAGGGATGCTAAGGGTGCTAGGGGTGCTGGGGATGGTAGGGGTGCTAGGGATGCTAGGGATGCTAGGGGTGCTAGGGATGCTAGGGATGCTAGGGGTGCTTGGGGTGCTAGGGATGCTAGGGATGCTAGGGGTGCTAGGGATGCTAGGGATGATAGGGGTGCTAGGGGTGCTAGGGATGCTAGGGGGTGCTAGGGTGCTCGGGGTGCTAGGGATGCTAGGGATGCTAGGGGTGCTAGGGATGCTAGGGGTGCTAGGGATGCTAGGGGTGCTAGGGGTGCTAGGGATGCTAGGGATGCTAGGGGTGCTAGGGGTGCTAGGGATGCTAGGGATGCTAGGGGTGCTAGGGATGCTAGGGATGCTAGGGGTGCTCGGGGTGCTAGGGATGCTAGGGATGCTAGGAGTGCTAGGGGTGCTAGGGATGCTAAGGGTGGTAGGGGTGCTAGGGGTGCTAGGGATGGTAGGGGTGCTAGGGATGCTAGGAGTGCTAGGGATGCTAGGGGTGCTAGGGGTGCTAGGGATGCTAGGGATGCTAGGGATGCTAGGGGTGCTAGGGATGCTAGGGGTGCTAGGGGTGCTCGGGGTGCTAGGAGTGCTAGGGGTGCTAGGGATGCTAGGGATGCTAGGGGTGCTAGGGATGCTAGGGATGCTAGGGGTGCTAGGGATGCTAGGGATGCTAGGGGTGCTAGGGCTGCTTGGGGTGCTAGGGATGCTAGGGATGCTAGGGGTGCTCAGGGTGCTCGGGGTGCTAGGGATGCTAGGGATGCTAGGGGTGCTAGGGGTGCTAGGGATGCTAGGGGTGCTAGGGATGCTAGGGGTGCTAGGGGTGCTAGGGATGCTAGGGGTCCTAGGGGTGCTAGGGATGCTAGGGATGCTAGGGGTGCTAGGGGTGCTAGGGATGCTAGGGGTGCTAGGGGTGCTAGGGGTGCTAGGGATGCTAGGGGTGCTCGGGGTGCTCGGGATGCTAGGGATGCTAGGGGTGCTAGGGGTGCTAGGGGTGCTCGTGGTGCTAGGGATGCTAGGAGTACTAGGAGTGCTAGGGGTGCTAGGGATGCTAGGGATGCTAGGGATGCTAGGGATGCTAGGGGTGCTAGGGATGCTAGGGATGCTAGGGGTGCTAGGGGTGCTTGGGGTGCTAGGGATGCTAGGGATGCTAGGGATGCTAGGGGATCTAGGGGTGCTAGGGGTGCTAGGGGTGCTAGGGATGGTAGGGGTGCTAGGGATGCTAGGGATGCTAGGGGTGCTCAGGGTGCTCGGGGTGCTAGGGATGCTAGGGATGCTAGGGGTGCTAGGGGTGCTAGGGATGCTAGGGGTGCTAGGGATGCTAGGGGTGCTAGGGGTGCTAGGGGTGCTAGGGATGCTAGGGGTCCTAGGGGTGCTAGGGATGCTAGGGATGCTAGGGGTGCTAGGGGTGCTAGGGATGCTAGGGGTGCTAGGGGTGCTAGGGGTGCTAGGGATGCTAGGGGTGCTCGGGGTGCTCGGGATGCTAGGGATGCTAGGGGTGCTAGGGGTGCTAGGGGTGCTCGTGGTGCTAGGGATGCTAGGAGTACTAGGAGTGCTAGGGGTGCTAGGGATGCTAGGGATGCTAGGGATGCTAGGGATGCTAGGGATGCTAGGGGTGCTAGGGATGCTAGGGATGCTAGGGGTGCTAGGGGTGCTTGGGGTGCTAGGGATGCTAGGGATGCTAGGGATGCTAGGGGATCTAGGGGTGCTAGGGGTGCTAGGGGTGCTAGGGATGGTAGGGGTGCTAGGGATGCTAGGGATGCTAGGGGTGCTAGGGATGCTAGGGATGCTAGGGGTGCTCGGGGTGCTAGGGATGCTAGGGATGCTAGGGATGCTAGGGGTGCTAGGGGTGATAGGGGTGCTAGGGGTGCTAGGGGTGCTAGGGATGCTAGGGGTGCTCGGGGTGCTAGGGATGCTAGGGATGCTAGGAGTGCTAGGGGTGCTAGGGATGCTAAGGGTGCTAGGGGTGCTAGGGATGGTAGGGGTGCTAGGGATGCTAGGGATGCTAGGGGTGCTAGGGATGCTAGGGGTGCTAGGGGTGCTAGGGATGCTAGGGATGCTAGGGGTGCTAGGGATGCTAGGGATGCTAGGGGTGCTAGGGGTGCTCGGGGTGCTAGGGATGCTAGGAGTGCTAGGGGTGCTAGGGATGCTAGGGATGCTGTGACTAGCAAGGAGACGTTTTATACACGTCACTTATAGGAATGGAACATTGTTACCATATTTTTTAGGGGTTTTTTGTGAGGTCTTTAGCATAATAATTTCTTTCCTCTCATTTTTCCAACTGATGGAAATCCCTAATGGCAATGGGGAACTTTAATCCCTGCAGATGGAACGTTTTTTCAACTAAAGAACGTCTACTGATATCTACTGAAATGGACTTACCGTACACAACGTTGAAAAGACGCAGGTTCTTAAACATCCTTTTACCGTGACGGCCAAACATGTTGTACTCCAATGCCAGCTCATTTGACAGAATGTACTTCATCATTCGTCTTGTTGCATCATCAACACTTGTGCCCCCTATATCTGCCACCATGGCAACCTATGGATGAGAGCCAAAAGGAGACACAAAGGATTACATTAACTGCTAAGACAATAAGCGTCAAAGATTTAATATTGAGCCAGAAAGTCAACTAACCGTTGGAAATGAACTGTAGCCTTTATGTAATTTAGTATCATGTAATACATATTTTTATTTTGTGGGCAAATTTGAGGAAAGGTTTTAAAGAAAACTTACAACACCAGACGTGAGACTGCGGTCCCCAAGTTTCTCCTCAAGAGCCTCAACATCTGCTTGACTTTGGAGCGGGAAGACGACACCATCAGGAACCTCCATCACAGATGCATCTTGTTTCTTCAAGAGGACATTCAGCATCTTCCCATGGACCTTCTGAGTCTCCTTAATTTCCTCGAGAAGTGTCAGAATTTTTGTGAACATGGCTTCACAATTGTGGCAATTGTTTGCAACCCTCTGGAGAGTGGAACCGGTCCCTCGCTGGGCAGTGGGGCTGGTGACTTCCTGAACAGTGGGGCTGGCAACTCGCTGGGCAGTGGGGCTGGCAACTCGCTGGGCAGTGGGGCTGGCAACTCCCTGGGCAGTGGAGCTGGTGATCCATCTGGTCGTTTTCTTTGTTGCTAGCCCAAGGAGTTTTTCTGGGGGAGTGGGTGGAAGTTCCTCCTCTGAATCACTTGATACTCGTTGCTTGCTCTGTTTTACCCTGGAGAGGTATATGGAGGAATATGAATTTGTAAACCATAACTGCTACCCCAATTATGGAAATGACCTTTTAACGTCTATTACACCACCAACACCTACTTTCTCTTTATCACGACATCTTCGGTGTCAGTCAGGTCTGATGTATACTCAGCTTGATGTAGCTTTACCCTGGCCTCTGCATAAGTGGCTGTAAAATATAATGACAAAATAAAACCAGTGAAGCAGACATCAAAATATAACTAGCGTTTCATAGACATTTAGAATACGTATAATGAATCACAAAATTCACAATTTGGATCACATCACAGTTTTGAGTCACGATTCAAATATTTTTTTTCCGATCAGGACATGAGAAGAAAAGGATAGATTAGAGTTGACTGTCTGTAGTTTTTACAATGGTAAATATAATGTGAAAAAAACGACATTACGTCATCTTGGAAAGCAAGTTCTAACAATGAAAGAATAGAGAACAGGCTGGATAGGTGTAAGATATGCTAACACAATGGTTATTCAACTACACCAAAAATAAACATGAACAGAAAAAGTGTCCAGTGTTTATGTAACATAAACAGTTTTAAATAAACAGTCGATGTGGAGTATAAAGTCGCAGGAATAGCCAATCTATGAAAAAATGTGTTAAAGAGAAAGTTAATGAGAAATCAAAGTTACCTGCATTTCCCATCACTCGCACATTACAGACAATCCAGTTTTGAGCTGGTGGTGTGCACTCTTTCACGGCCTTGGTCACATTTTGGAATGTGGCTGGTGGCCACCAGCATAATTTTCTTTCAGTGTCCACGAACCACTCTGACGGAACGATGTCCACCTTCTTGTAGCCATCAGTGTCAACTTCATCCACAAACTCGACCACACTGAATGAGGGCATTCTGCAAAATTCATTGTGTTATATGCAGTGTAGCTGAGGCAAAGCCACAAACATTTTGCACAAAGGCAATAATATCAGTGGTTTTGTGAAGTCTGTCACTGGAGCACTGGCAAGCTGACCAGACAGTTTTGATAGTAAATATACTCCAAGACATGTCGAATCAATGGGGTAGCTGAAAAAACATGCCCCTGTCTCAAAAAGTTCATACACTACATGTGTTTCTGCTGCAGAATGTACAATGTTCCTCACAATTGCAACTCTGCCCCCCAGTTCAAAACAATTAGAACCATGGGAGTTTGAGATTATTGTGCCTTTGAGTTTATATAGTTTATATTGAACACTCTGATGCATGGAAAAATCCTTTGGCAGTGGTCCGCAGGCATGGGGCTGTTTCAGTTCAACACCTTCAGGCATGTCTTTTGACATGTGAGAAAGTAATTGCCTTTCATAGACACGTCTGACAATTTGTTGCACAGGACCCTGTGGTCTTCTCACCATTTTTTTCAACTGTCAAATTCAAATCAAATTCAACTTTTAGCCTTTCAGGTGGCTTAACTTAACATCACTAAGTGGGGAAAGTACTCACTACTCAGTGGCTGAAATATTTTGTTTTTAATTCACAAGGAAACCTGGCTTTAAAATTAAGAAAAGCGGGGAAGAGGGGAAAATTTTTTCAGAGAGGGATCTCTACATTACTTGGGGGTGCACAACGGTTAATATTGTTTCAGGAGTAACAACACTATTTAGCTAATTTAATTAAATATTGTGTCCATCATCAGCCTACCATCATGCACTTCACCTGGCCTATTACAATTTTGTAACTTGCGAATGCAGGAATATCAGAACTGAAAATGACAAATGAGCACAAACTGACAACATGTACATTGTGCAAATATGGCAAACTAATAAATTTAAATTACTTACGTGGCAAAGAACACTTTCTGGCGGTGTGATCTGGACAATTCTAAATGGGACAGGAAGACAATGGTTGAGAGAAGTTAACAAGGGGCACTTTCTATAATTATTGTTTTTGCACAGGTAAATGCTTTGTGGTTAACATTCACCCACCAACCATAAAATACAATTTCAGGTCAAATTCACAATTTTAGCACAAACTATATACTAGCTTTAACTGTATAGCCAGCCTAGATGTTGAACAATAGGTGACTTTTTTTCTCTCCAAGTTATTATGTCAGATGCACTCACACATATTAACTGACGAGATGATAATTAAACTCATTGAATCCCTAAATGCTACATATTAAGCTGTTAAGTAACACTCTCATAAACAAGACCAAAAAAAAGACAAAAATGTCAATATCTGCCACCATAGTACTACTGTACCTTTGTTTCTGTACTCTAGCAAGATATGTTCAAAGCTTGAGCAGCTCTGTCTACATAATAAGTTGTTTTCAATTCACCCACAGCAGTGACGAAATTCCCTCCAAAAAAATCCCACTCAAAATGAGCTTTCCAATCAAACCCACCTCACTTTGGAACCAGATTACTATCTGTCATAGACAGTGATTGGCAGAACGTTCAATGCTAAAACGCAATACTATATACATCAATATATACCCTCGACCAGTCGACTAATTACGTTTAATTAACTATAGCTGGTAGCTAAACCACAACCACTATTACACGTAGGTGCCCAAGCCTTCAGCTATCGGCACCCAGACTACACCTCCCCAAACAATCAGATTCCATCACAACATTCAAATGTCAAACTGATATACTCACTGTTGTACATTGCGCCCTGCACTTGTGCTAGGAGTGCTAGGGGTGCTAGGGGTGCTAGGGGTGCTAGGGATGCTAAGGGTGCTAGGGGTGCTAGGGGTGCTAGGGATGGTAGGGGTGCTAGGGGTGCTAGGGATGGTAGGGGTGCTAGGGATGCTAGGAGTGCTAGGGATGCTAGGGGTGCTAGGGGTGCTAGGGATGCTAGGGATGCTAGGGATGCTAGGGATGCTAGGGATGCTAGGGATGCTAGGGGTGCTAGGGATGCTAGGGGTGCTAGGGGTGCTCGGGGTGCTAGGAGTGCTAGGGGTGCTAGGGATGCTAGGGATGCTAGGGGTGCTCGGGGTGCTAGGGATGCTAGGGATGCTAGGAGTGCTAGGGGTGCTAGGGATGCTAAGAGTGCTAGGGGTGCTAGGGGTGCTAGGGGTGCTAGGGATGCTAGGGATGCTAGGGGTGCTAGGGATGCTAGGGGTGCTAGGGATGCTAGGGGTGCTAGGGGTGCTAGGGATGCTAGGGGTGCTAGGGGTGCTCGTGGTGCTAGGGATGCTAGGAGTACTAGGAGTGCTAGGGGTGCTAGGGGTGCTAGGGATGCTAGGGATGGTAGGGGTGCTAGGGATGCTAGGGGTGCTAGGGATGCTAGGGATGCTAGGGGTGCTTGGGGTGCTAGAGATGCTAGGGATGCTAGGGATGCTAGGGGTGCTAGGGGTGCTAGGGGTGCTAGGGATGCTAAGGGTGCTAGGGATGCTAGGGGTGCTAGGGATGCTAGGGATGCTAGGGGTGCTAGGGGTGCTAGGGATGCTAGGGGTGCTAGGGATGCTAGGGGTGCTAGGGATGCTAGGGATGCTAGGGATGCTAGGGGTGCTAGGGGTGCTAGGGGTGCTTGTGGTGCTAGGGATGCTAGGAGTACTAGGAGTGCTAGGGGTGCTAGGGATGCTAGGGATGCTAGGGATGCTAGGGGTGCTAGGGATGCTAGGGGTGCTAGGGGTGCTTGGGGTGCTAGGGGTGCTAGGGGTGCTAGGGATGGTAGGGGTGCTAGGGATGCTAAGTATGCTAGGGGTGCTAGGGATGCTAGGGATGCTAGGGGTGCTAGGGATGCTAGGGATGCTAGGGATGGTAGGGGTGCTAGGGATGCTAGGGATGCTAGGGGTGCTCGGGGTGCTAGGGATGCTAGGGATGCTAGGAGTGCTAGGGGTGCTAGGGATGCTAAGGGTGCTAGGGGTGCTAGGGGTGCTAGGGATGGTAGGGGTGCTAGGGATGCTAGGGATGCTAGGAGTGCTAGGGATGCTAGGGGTGCTAGGGGTGCTAGGGATGCTAGGGATGCTAGGGATGCTAAGGGTGCTAGGGATGCTAGGGGTGCTAGGGATGCTAGGGGTGCTAGGGGTGCTCGGGGTGCTAGGGATGGTAGGGGTGCTAGGGATGCTAAGTATGCTAGGGGTGCTAGGGATGCTAGGGATGCTAGGGGTGCTAGGGATGCTAGGGATGCTAGGGATGGTAGGGGTGCTAGGGATGCTAGGGATGCTAGGGGTGCTCGGGGTGCTAGGGATGCTAGGGATGCTAGGAGTGCTAGGGGTGCTAGGGATGCTAAGGGTGCTAGGGGTGCTAGGGATGCTAGGGGTGCTAGGGGTGCTAGGGATGCTAGGGGTGCTAGGGATGCTAGGGATGCTAGGGGTGCTAGGGATGCTAGGGGTGCTAGGGGTGCTAGGGGTGCTAGGGGTGCTATGGATGCTAGGGATGCTAGGGATGCTAGGGGTGCTAGGGGTGCTCGTGGTGCTAGGGATGCTAGGAGTACTAGGAGTGCTAGGGGTGCTAGGGATGCTAGGGATGCTAGGGGTGCTAGGGATGCTAGGGGTGCTAGGGGTGCTTGGGGTGCTAGGGATGCTAGGGATGCTAGGGGTGCTAGGGGTGCTAGGGATGCTAAGTATGCTAGGGATGCTAGGGATGCTAGGGGTGCTAGGGATGCTAGGGATGCTAGGGGTGCTCGGGGTGCTAGGGATGCTAGGGATGCTAGGAGTGCTAGGGGTGCTAGGGATGCTAAGAGTGCTAGGGGTGCTAGGGGTGCTAGGGGTGCTAGGGATGCTAGGGATGCTAGGGGTGCTAGGGATGCTAGGGGTGCTAGGGATGCTAGGGGTGCTAGGGGTGCTAGGGATGCTAGGGGTGCTAGGGGTGCTAGGGGTGCTCGTGGTGCTAGGGATGCTAGGAGTACTAGGAGTGCTAGGGGTGCTAGGGATGCTAGGGATGCTAGGGGTGCTAGGGGTGCTTGGGGTGCTAGAGATGCTAGGGATGCTAGGGATGCTAGGGGTGCTAGGGGTGCTAGGGGTGCTAGGGATGCTAGGGGTGCTAGGGATGCTAGGGGTGGTAGGGATGCTAGGGATGCTAGGGGTGCTAGGGATGCTAGGGATGCTAGGGGTGCTGGGGATGCTAGGGATGCTAGGGATGCTAGGGATGCTAGGGGTGCTAGGGATGCTAGGGGTGCTAGGGATGCTAGGGGTGCTAGGGATGCTAGGGGTGCTAGGGGTGCTAGGGGTGCTCGTGGTGCTAGGGATGCTAGGAGTACTAGGAGTGCTAGGGGTGCTAGGGGTGCTAGGGATGCTAGGGATGCTAGGGGTGCACGGGGTGCTCGGGGTGCTAGGGATGCTAGGAGTGCTAGGGGTGCTAGGGATGCTAAGGGTGCTAGGGGTGCTGGGGATGGTAGGGGTGCTAGGGATGCTAGGGATGCTAGGGGTGCTAGGGATGCTAGGGATGCTAGGGGTGCTAGGGGTGCTTGGGGTGCTAGGGATGCTAGGGGTGCTAGGGATGCTAGGGATGCTAGGGGTGCTAGAGGTGCTAGGGGTGCTAGGGATGCTAGGGGTGCTAGGGGTGCTAGGGGTGCTTGTGGTGCTAGGGATGCTAGGAGTGCTAGGGATGCTAGGGATGCTAGGGATGCTAGGGGTGCTAGGGGTGCTAGGGGTGCTAGGGATGCTAGGGGTGCTAGGGGTGCTAGGGGTGCTAGGGATGCTAGGGATGCTAGGGGTGCTAGGGGTGCTAGGGATGCTAGGGGTGCTAGGGATGCTAGGGGTGCTAGGGGTGCTAGGGATGCTAGGGATGCTAGGGATGCTAGGGGTGCTAGGGGTGCTAGGGGTGCTTGTGGTGCTAAGGATGCTAGGAGTACTAGGAGTGCTAGGGGTGCTAGGGATGCTAGGGATGCTAGGGATGCTAGGGGTGCTAGGGATGCTAGGGGTGCTAGGGGTGCTTGGGGTGCTAGGGGTGCTAGGGGTGCTAGGGATGGTAGGGACGCTAAGTATGCTAGGGGTGCTAGGGATGCTAGGGATGCTAGGGGTGCTAGGGATGCTAGGGATGCTAGGGATGGTAGGGGTGCTAGGGATGCTAGGGATGCTAGGGGTGCTCGGGGTGCTAGGGATGCTAGGGATGCTAGGAGTGCTAGGGGTGCTAGGGATGCTAAGGGTGCTAGGGGTGCTAGGGGTGCTAGGGATGGTAGGGGTGCTAGGGATGCTAGGGATGCTAGGAGTGCTAGGGATGCTAGGGGTGCTAGGGGTGCTAGGGATGCTAGGGATGCTAGGGATGCTAAGGGTGCTAGGGATGCTAGGGGTGCTAGGGATGCTAGGGGTGCTAGGGGTGCTCGGGGTGCTAGGGATGCTAGGAGTGCTAGGGGTGCTAGGGATGCTAGGGATGCTAGGGGTGCTTGGGGTGCTAGGGATGCTAGGGATGCTAGGAGTGCTAGGGGTGCTAGGGATGCTAAGGGTGCTAGGAGTGGTAGGGGTGCTAGGGATGGTAGGTGTGCTAGGGATGCTAGGGATGCTAGGGGTGCTAGGGATGCTAGGGATGCTAGGGGTGCTAGGGGTGCTTGGGGTGCTAGGGATGCTAGGGATGCTAGGGGTGCTCGGGGTGCTAGGGATGCTAGGGGTGCTAGGGGTGCTAGGGATGCTAGGGGTGCTAGGGATGCTAGGGGTGCTAGGGGTGCTAGGGGTGCTTGGGGTGCTAGGGATGCTAGGGATGCTAGGGGTGCTAGGGGTGCTAGGGATGCTAGGGGTGCTAGGGGTGCTAGGGATGCTAGGGATGCTAGGGGTGCTAGGGGTGCTAGGGGTGCTAGGGGTGCTATGGATGCTAGGGATGCTAGGGATGCTAGGGGTGCTAGGGGTGCTCGTGGTGCTAGGGATGCTAGGAGTACTAGGAGTGCTAGGGATGCTAGGGATGCTAGGGATGCTAGGGGTGCTAGGGATGCTAGGGGTGCTAGGGGTGCTTGGGGTGCTAGGGATGCTAGGGATGCTAGGGGTGCTAGGGGTGCTAGGGATGCTAAGTATGCTAGGGGTGCTAGGGATGCTAGGGATGCTAGGGGTGCTAGGGATGCTAGGGATGCTAGGGGTGCTAGGGGTGCTAGGGATGGTAGGGGTGCTAGGGATGCTAGGGATGCTAGGGGTGCTAGGGATGCTAGGGGTGCTCGGGGTGCTAGGGATGCTAGGGATGCTAGGAGTGCTAGGGGTGCTAGGGATGCTAAGGGTGGTAGGGGTGCTAGGGGTGCTAGGGATGGTAGGGGTGCTAGGGATGCTAGGGATGCTAGGAGGGCTAGGGATGCTAGGGGTGCTAGGGGTGCTAGGGATGCTAGGGATGCTAAGGATGCTAGGGATGCTAGGGGTGCTAGGGATGCTAGGGGTGCTAGGGATGCTAGGGGTGCTAGGGGTGCTCGGGGTGCTAGGGATGCTAGGAGTGCTAAGGGTGCTAGGGATGCTAGGGATGCTAGGGGTGCTCGGGGTGCTAGGGATGCTAGGGATGCTAGGAGTGCTAGGGGTGCTAGGGATGCTAAGGGTGCTAGGGGTGCTAGGGGTGCTAGGGATGGTAGGGGTGCTAGGGATGCTAAGGATGCTAGGGGTGCTAGGGATGCTAGGAATGCTAGGGGTGCTAGGGGTGCTTGGGGTGCTAGGGATGCTAGGGATGCTAGGGATGCTAGGGGTGCTCGGGGTGCTAGGGATGCTAGGGATGCTAGGGGTGCTAGGGGTGCTAGGGGTGCTAGGGATGCTAGGGGTGCTAAGGATGATAGGGATGCTAGGGGTGCTAGGGGTGCTCGGGGTGCTAGGGATGCTAGGAGTGCTAGGGGTGCTAGGGATGCTAGGGGTGCTAGGGGTGCTAGGGGTGCTAGGGATGCTAGGGGTGCTAGGGATGCTAGGGGTGCTAGGGGTGCTAGGGGTGCTAGGGATGCTAGGGGTGCTAGGGGTGCTAGGGATGCTAGGGATGCTAGGGATGCTAGGGGTGCTAGGGGTGCTAGGGGTGGTAGAGATGGTAGGGGTGCTAGGGATGCTAGGGATGCTAGGGGTGCTAGGGGTGCTAGGGATGCTAGGAGTACTAGGAGTGCTAGGGGTGCTAGGGGTGCTAGGGATGCTAGGGATGCTAGGGGTGCTCGGGGTGCTAGGGATGCTAGGGATGCTAGGGGTGCTAGGGATGCTAGGGGTGCTAGAGATGCTAGGGGTGCTAGGGGTGCTAGGGGTGCTAGGGATGCTAGGGGTGCTAGGGGTGCTAGGGATGCTAGGGATGCTAGGGGTGCTAGGGGTGCTAGGGGTGCTAGGGATGCTAGGGGTGCTAGGGGTGCTAGGGGTGCTCGTGGTGCTAGGGATGCTAGGAGTACTAGGAGTGCTAGGGATGCTAGGGATGCTAGGGGTGCTAGGGATGCTAGGGGTGCTAGGGGTGCTAGGGGTGCTTGGGGTGCTAGGGATGCTAGGGGTGCTAGGGATGGTAGGGGTGCTAGGGATGCTAAGTATGCTAGGGGTGCTAGGGATGCTAGGGATGCTAGGGGTGCTAGGGATGCTAGGGATGCTAGGGGTGCTAGGGGTGCTTGGGGTGCTAGGGATGCTAGGGGTGCTCAGGGTGCTCGGGGTGCTAGGGATGCTAGGGATGCTAGGGATGCTAGGGGTGCTAGGGATGCTAGGGGTGCTCGGGGTGCTAGGGATGCTAGGGATGCTAGGAGTGCTAGGGATGCTAAGGGTGGTAGGGGTGCTAGGGGTGCTAGGGATGCTAGGGGTGCTAGGGGTGCTAGGGGTGCTCGTGGTGCTAGGGATGCTAGGAGTACTAGGAGTGCTAGGGGTGCTAGGGGTGCTAGGGATGCTAGGGATGGTAGGGGTGCTCGGGATGCTAGGGGTGCTAGGGGTGCTCGGGGTGCTAGGGATGCTAGGAGTGCTAGGGGTGCTAGGGATGCTAGGGATGCTAAGGGTGCTCGGGGTGCTAGGGATGCTAGGGATGCTAGGAGTGCTAGGGGTGCTAGGGATGCTAAGGGTGCTAGGGGTGCTAGGGGTGCTAGGGATGGTAGGGGTGCTAGGGATGCTAGGGATGCTAGGGGTGCTAGGGATGCTAGGGGTGCTAGGGGTGCTCGGGGTGCTCGGGGTGCTAGGGATGCTAGGAGTGCTAGGGGTGCTAGGGATGCTAAGGGTGCTAGGGGTGCTGGGGATGGTAGGGGTGCTAGGGATGCTAGGGATGCTAGGGGTGCTAGGGATGCTAGGGATGCTAGGGGTGCTAGGGGTGCTTGGGGTGCTAGGGATGCTAGGGATGCTAGGGGTGCTAGGGATGCTAGGGGTGCTAGGGGTGCTAGGGGTGCTAGGGATGCTAGGGGTGCTAGGGGTGCTAGGGGTGCTCGTGGTGCTAGGGATGCTAGGAGTGCTAGGGATGCTAGGGATGCTAGGGATGCTAGGGGTGCTAGGGATGCTAGGGGTGCTAGGGGTGCTAGGGATGCTAGGGTTGCTAGGGGTGCTAGGGGTGCTAGGGGTGCTAGGGATGCTAGGGATGCTAGGGGTGCTAGGGATGCTAGGGGTGCTAGGGGTGCTAGGGGTGCTAGGGATGCTAGGGATGCTAGGGGTGCTAGGGGTGCTAGGGGTGCTAGGGGTGCTCGTGGTGCTAGGGATGCTAGGAGTACTAGGAGTGCTAGGGGTGCTAGGGATGCTAGGGGTGCTAGGGATGCTAGGGGTGCTAGGGGTGCTAGGGGTGCTTGGGGTGCTAGGGATGCTAGGGATGCTAGGGATGCTAGGGGTGCTAGGGGTGCTAGGGGTGCTAGGGATGGTAGGGGTGCTAGGGATGCTAAGTATGCTAGGGGTGCTAGGGATGCTAGGGATGCTAGGGGTGCTAGGGATGCTAGGGATGCTAGGGATGGTAGGGGTGCTAGGGATGCTAGGGATGCTAGGGGTGCTAGGGATGCTAGGGGTGCTCGGGGTGCTAGGGATGCTAGGGATGCTAGGAGTGCTAGGGGTGCTAGGGATGCTAAGGGTGCTAGGGGTGCTAGGGGTGCTAGGGATGGTAGGGGTGCTAGGGATGCTAGGGATGCTAGGAGTGCTAGGGATGCTAGGGGTGCTAGGGGTGCTAGGGATGCTAGGGATGCTAGGGATGCTAGGGGTGCTAGGGATGCTAGGGGTGCTAGGGATGCTAGGGGTGCTAGGGGTGCTCGGGGTGCTAGGGATGCTAGGAGTGCTAGGGGTGCTAGGGATGCTAGGGATGCTAGGGGTGCTTGGGGTGCTAGGGATGCTAGGAGTGCTAGGGGTGCTAGGGATGCTAGGGATGCTAGGAGTGCTAGGGGTGCTAGGGATGCTAAGGGTGCTAGGGGTGCTAGGGGTGCTAGGGATGCTAGGGGTGCTAGGGATGCTAGGGATGCTAGGGGTGCTAGGGATGCTAAGTATGCTAGGAGTGCTAGGGATGCTAGGGGTGCTCGGGATGCTAGGGATGCTAGGAGTGCTAGGGGTGCTAGGGATGGTAGGGGTGCTAGGGATGCTAGGAGTGCTAGGGATGCTAGGGGTGCTAGGGGTGCTAGGGATGCTAGGGATGCTAGGGATGCTAGGGATGCTAGGGGTGCTAGGGATGCTAGGGGTGCTAGGGATGCTAGGGGTGCTAGGGGTGCTCGGGGTGCTAGGAGTGCTAGGGGTGCTAGGGATGCTAGGGATGCTAGGGGTGCTCGGGGTGCTAGGGATGCTAGGGATGCTAGGAGTGCTAGGGGTGCTAGGGATGCTAAGAGTGCTAGGGGTGCTAGGGGTGCTAGGGGTGCTAGGGATGCTAGGGATGCTAGGGGTGCTAGGGATGCTAAGGGTGCTGGGGGTGCTAGGGGTGCTAGGGGTGCTAGGGATGGTAGGGGTGCTAGGGATGCTAGGGATGCTAGGGGTGCTAGGGATGCTAGGGATGCTAGGAGTGCTAGGGGTGCTAGGGATGCTAAGAGTGCTAGGGGTGCTAGGGGTGCTAGGGGTGCTAGGGATGCTAGGGATGCTAGGGATGCTAGGGGTGCTAGGGATGCTAAGGGTGCTAGGGGTGCTAGGGATGCTAGGGATGCTAGGGGTGCTGGGGATGCTAGGGGTGCTAGGGATGCTAAGTATGCTAGGAGTGCTAGGGGTGCTAGGGGTGCTAGGGGTGCTAGGGGTGCTAGGGATGCTAGGGATGCTAGGGGTGCTAGGGGTGCTCGTGGTGCTAGGGATGCTAGGAGTACTAGGAGTGCTAGGGGTGCTAGGGATGCTAGGGATGCTAGGGATGCTAGGGGTGCTAGGGATGCTAGGGGTGCTAGGGGTGCTTGTTGTGCTAGGGATGCTAGGGATGCTAGGGATGCTAGGGGTGCTAGGGGTGCTAGGGATGGTAGGGGTGCTAGGGATGCTAAGTATGCTAGGGGTGCTAGGGATGCTAGGGATGCTAGGGGTGCTAGGGATGCTAGGGATGCTAGGGGTGCTAGGGGTGCTAGGGATGGTAGGGATGGTAGGGGTGCTAGGGATGCTAGGGATGCTAGGGGTGCTAGGGATGCTAGGGGTGCTCGGGGTGCTAGGGATGCTAGGGATGCTAGGAGTGCTAGGGGTGCTAGGGATGCTAAGGGTGGTAGGGGTGCTAGGGGTGCTAGGGATGGTAGGGGTGCTAGGGATGCTAGGGATGCTAGGAGTGCTAGGGATGCTAGGGGTGCTCGGGATGCTAGGAGTGCTAGGGGTGCTAGGGATGCTAGGGATGCTAGGGGTGCTAGGGATGCTAGGGGTGCTAGGGGTGCTAGGGATGCTAGGGATGCTAGGGGTGCTTGGGGTGCTAGGGATGCTAGGGATGCTAGGGGTGCTAGGGATGCTAGGGATGATAGGGGTGCTAGGGGTGCTAGGGGTGCTAGGGGTGCTAGGGGTGCTCGTGGTGCTAGGGATGCTAGGAGTGCTAGGGATGCTAGGGATGCTAGGGGTGCTAGGGATGCTAGGGGTGCTAGGGATGCTAGGGATGCTAGGGGTGCTAGGGGTGCTTGGGGTGCTAGGGATGCTAGGGATGCTAGGGGTGCTCAGGGTGCTCGGGGTGCTAGGGATGCTAGGGATGCTAGGGATGCTAGGGATGCTAGGGGTGCTAGGGGTGATAGGGGTGCTTGGGGTGCTAGGGATGCTAGGGATGCTAGGGATGCTAGGGGTGCTAGGGGTGCTAGGGGTGCTAGGGATGGTAGGGGTGCTAGGGATGCTAAGTATGCTAGGGGTGCTAGGGATGCTAGGGATGCTAGGGATGGTAGGGGTGCTAGGGATGCTAGGGATGCTAGGGGTGCTCGGGGTGCTAGGGATGCTAGGGATGCTAGGAGTGCTAGGGGTGCTAGGGATGCTAGGGGTGCTAGGGATGCTAGGGGTGCTAGGGGTGCTAGGGGTGCTTGGGGTGCTAGGGATGCTAGGGATGCTAGGGGTGCTAGGGGTGCTAGGGATGCTAGGGATGCTAGGGGTGCTAGGGGTGCTAGGGATGCTAGGGATGCTAGGGGTGCTAGGGATGCTAGGGGTGCTAGGGGTGCTAGGGGTGCTAGGGATGCTAGAGATGCTAGGGGTGCTAGGGGTGCTAGGGGTGCTCGTGGTGCTAGGGATGCTAGGAGTACTAGGAGTGCTAGGGGTGCTAGGGATGCTAGGGATGCTAGGGATGCTAGGGGTGCTAGGGGTGCTAGGGGTGCTTGGGGCGCTAGGGATGCTAGGGATGCTAGGGGTGCTAGGGGTGCTAGGGGTGCTAGGGATGGTAGGGGTGCTAGGGGTGCTCGGGGTGCTAGGGATGCTGGGAGTGCTAGGGGTGCTAGGGATGCTAGGGATGCTAGGGGTGCTAGGGGTGCTAGGGATGCTAGGGATGCTAGGGGTGCTAGGGATGCTAAGTATGCTAGGAGTGCTAGGGATGCTAGGGGTGCTCGGGGTGCTGGGGATGCTAGGAGTGCTAGGGGTGCTAGGGATGCTAGGGATGCTAAGGGTGGTAGGGGTGCTAGGGATGGTAGGGGTGCTAGGGATGCTAGGAGTGCTAGGGATGCTAGGGGTGCTAGGGATGCTAGGGATGCTAGGGATGCTAGGGGTGCTAGGGATGCTAGGGGTGCTAGGGATGCTAGGGGTGCTAGGGGTGCTAGGGGTGCTAGGGGTGCTCGTGGTGCTAGGGATGCTAGGAGTACTAGGAGTGCTAGGGGTGCTAGGGGTGCTAGGGATGCTAGGGATGGTAGGGATGCTAGGGGTGCTAGGGGTGCTAGGGATGCTAGGGGTGCTAGGGGTGCTAGGGGTGCTAGGGATGCTAGGGATGCTAGGGGTGCTAGGGGTGCTCGTGGTGCTAGGGATGCTAGGAGTACTAGGAGTGCTAGGGGTGCTAGGGGTGCTAGGGATGCTAGGGGTGCACGGGGTGCTCGGGGTGCTAGGGATGCTAGGAGTGCTAGGGGTGCTAGGGATGCTAAGGGTGCTAGGGGTGCTGGGGATGGTAGGGGTGTTAGGGATGCTAGGGATGCTAGGGGTGCTAGGGATGCTAGGGATGCTAGGGGTGCTAGGGGTGCTTGGGGTGCTAGGGATGCTAGGGATGCTCGGGGTGCTAGGGATGCTAGGGGTGCTAGGGGTGCTAGGGGTGCTAGGGATGCTAGGGGTGCTAGGGGTGCTAGGGGTGCTCGTGGTGCTAGGGATGCTAGGAGTGCTAGGGATGCTAGGGATGCTAGGGGTGCTAGGGGTGCTTGGGATGCTAGGGGTGCTAGGGATGCTAGGGGTGCTAGGGGTGCTAGGGATGCTAGGGATGCTAGGGGTGCTAGGGGTGCTAGGGGTGCTCGTGGTGCTAGGGATGCTAGGAGTGCTAGGGGTGCTAGGGATGCTAGGGATGCTAGGGGTGCTAGGGGTGCTAGGGGTGCTAGGGATGCTAGGGATGCTAGGGGTGCTAGGGGTGCTAGGGATGCTAGGAGTACTAGGAGTGCTAGGGGTGCTAGGGGTGCTAGGGATGCTAGGGATGCTAGGGGTGCTCGGGGTGCTCGGGGTGCTAGGGATGCTAAGAGTGCTAGGGGTGCTAGGGATGCTAAGGGTGCTAGGGGTGCTGGGGATGGTAGGGGTGCTAGGGATGCTAGGAATGCTAGGGGTGCTAGGGATGCTAGGGATGCTAGGGGTGCTAGGGGTGCTAGGGATGCTAGGGATGCTAGGGGTGCTAGGGATGCTAGGGATGCTAGGGGTGCTAGGGGTGCTAGGGGTGCTAGGGATGCTAGGGATGCTAGGGGTGCTAGGGGTGCTAGGGGTGCTCGTGGTGCTAGGGATGCTAGGAGTGCTAGGGATGCTAGGGATGCTAGGGATGCTAGGGGTGCTGGGGATGCTAGGGGTGCTAGGGGTGCTAGGGGTGCTAGGGATGCTAGGGGTGCTAGGGGTGCTAGGGATGCTAGGGGTGCTAGGGGTGCTAGGGGTGCTAGGGATGCTAGGGATGCTAGGGATGCTAGGGGTGCTAGGGGTGCTAGGGGTGCTCGTGGTGCTAGGGATGCTAGGAGTACTAGGAGTGCTAGGGGTGCTAGGGATGCTAGGGATGCTAGGGGTGCTAGGGATGCTAGGGGTGCTAGGGGTGCTAGGGGTGCTTGGAGTGCTAGGGATGCTAGGGATGCTAGGGATGCTAGGGGTGCTAGGGGTGCTAGGGATGGTAGGGGTGCTAGGGATGCTAGGGGTGCTAGGGGTGCTTGGGGTGCTAGGGATGCTAGGGATGCTAGGGGTGCTAGGGATGCTAGGGGTGCTAGGGGTGCTAGGGGTGCACGGGGTGCTCGGGGTGCTAGGGATGCTAGGAGTGCTAGGGGTGCTAGGGATGCTAAGGGTGCTAGGGGTGCTGGGGATGGTAGGGGTGCTAGGGATGCTAGGGATGCTAGGGGTGCTAGGGATGCTAGGGATGCTAGGGGTGCTTGGGGTGCTAGGGATGCTAGGGATGCTAGGGGTGCTAGGGATGCTAGGGATGATAGGGGTGCTAGGGGTGCTAGGGATGCTAGGGGGTGCTAGGGTGCTCGGGGTGCTAGGGATGCTAGGGATGCTAGGGGTGCTAGGGATGCTAGGGGTGCTAGGGATGCTAGGGGTGCTAGGGGTGCTAGGGATGCTAGGGATGCTAGGGGTGCTAGGGGTGCTAGGGATGCTAGGGATGCTAGGGGTGCTAGGGATGCTAGGGATGCTAGGGGTGCTCGGGGTGCTAGGGATGCTAGGGATGCTAGGAGTGCTAGGGGTGCTAGGGATGCTAAGGGTGGTAGGGGTGCTAGGGGTGCTAGGGATGGTAGGGGTGCTAGGGATGCTAGGAGTGCTAGGGATGCTAGGGGTGCTAGGGGTGCTAGGGATGCTAGGGATGCTAGGGATGCTAGGGGTGCTAGGGATGCTAGGGGTGCTAGGGGTGCTCGGGGTGCTAGGAGTGCTAGGGGTGCTAGGGATGCTAGGGATGCTAGGGGTGCTAGGGATGCTAGGGATGCTAGGGGTGCTAGGGATGCTAGGGATGCTAGGGGTGCTAGGGCTGCTTGGGGTGCTAGGGATGCTAGGGATGCTAGGGGTGCTCAGGGTGCTCGGGGTGCTAGGGATGCTAGGGATGCTAGGGGTGCTAGGGGTGCTAGGGATGCTAGGGGTGCTAGGGATGCTAGGGGTGCTAGGGGTGCTAGGGATGCTAGGGGTCCTAGGGGTGCTAGGGATGCTAGGGATGCTAGGGGTGCTAGGGGTGCTAGGGATGCTAGGGGTGCTAGGGGTGCTAGGGGTGCTAGGGATGCTAGGGGTGCTCGGGGTGCTCGGGATGCTAGGGATGCTAGGGGTGCTAGGGGTGCTAGGGGTGCTCGTGGTGCTAGGGATGCTAGGAGTACTAGGAGTGCTAGGGGTGCTAGGGATGCTAGGGATGCTAGGGATGCTAGGGATGCTAGGGGTGCTAGGGATGCTAGGGATGCTAGGGGTGCTAGGGGTGCTTGGGGTGCTAGGGATGCTAGGGATGCTAGGGATGCTAGGGGATCTAGGGGTGCTAGGGGTGCTAGGGGTGCTAGGGATGGTAGGGGTGCAAGGGATGCTAGGGATGCTAGGGGTGCTCAGGGTGCTCGGGGTGCTAGGGATGCTAGGGATGCTAGGGGTGCTAGGGGTGCTAGGGATGCTAGGGGTGCTAGGGATGCTAGGGGTGCTAGGGGTGCTAGGGGTGCTAGGGATGCTAGGGGTGCTAGGGATGCTAGGGATGCTAGGGGTGCTAGGGGTGCTAGGGATGCTAGGGGTGCTAGGGGTGCTAGGGGTGCTAGGGATGCTAGGGGTGCTCGGGGTGCTCGGGATGCTAGGGATGCTAGGGGTGCTAGGGGTGCTAGGGGTGCTCGTGGTGCTAGGGATGCTAGGAGTACTAGGAGTGCTAGGGGTGCTAGGGATGCTAGGGATGCTAGGGATGCTAGGGATGCTAGGGATGCTAGGGGTGCTAGGGATGCTAGGGATGCTAGGGGTGCTAGGGGTGCTTGGGGTGCTAGGGATGCTAGGGATGCTAGGGATGCTAGGGGATCTAGGGGTGCTAGGGGTGCTAGGGGTGCTAGGGATGGTAGGGGTGCTAGGGATGCTAGGGATGCTAGGGGTGCTAGGGATGCTAGGGATGCTAGGGGTGCTCGGGGTGCTAGGGATGCTAGGGATGCTAGGGATGCTAGGGGTGCTAGGGGTGATAGGGGTGCTAGGGGTGCTAGGGGTGCTAGGGATGCTAGGGGTGCTCGGGGTGCTAGGGATGCTAGGGATGCTAGGAGTGCTAGGGGTGCTAGGGATGCTAAGGGTGCTAGGGGTGCTAGGGATGGTAGGGGTGCTAGGGATGCTAGGGATGCTAGGGGTGCTAGGGATGCTAGGGGTGCTAGGGGTGCTAGGGATGCTAGGGATGCTAGGGGTGCTAGGGATGCTAGGGATGCTAGGGGTGCTAGGGGTGCTCGGGGTGCTAGGGATGCTAGGAGTGCTAGGGGTGCTAGGGATGCTAGGGATGCTGTGACTAGCAAGGAGACGTTTTATACACGTCACTTATAGGAATGGAACATTGTTACCATATTTTTTAGGGGTTTTTTGTGAGGTCTTTAGCATAATAATTTCTTTCCTCTCATTTTTCCAACTGATGGAAATCCCTAATGGCAATGGGGAACTTTAATCCCTGCAGATGGAACGTTTTTTCAACAAAAGAACGTCTACTGATATCTACTGAAATGGACTTACCGTACACAACGTTGAAAAGACGCAGGTTCTTAAACATCCTTTTACCGTGACGGCCAAACATGTTGTACTCCAATGCCAGCTCATTTGACAGAATGTACTTCATCATTCGTCTTGTTGCATCATCAACACTTGTGCCCCCTATATCTGCCACCATGGCAACCTATGGATGAGAGCCAAAAGGAGACACAAAGGATTACATTAACTGCTAAGACAATAAGCGTCAAAGATTTAATATTGAGCCAGAAAGTCAACTAACCGTTGGAAATGAACTGTAGCCTTTATGTAATTTAGTATCATGTAATACATATTTTTATTTTGTGGGCAAATTTGAGGAAAGGTTTTAAAGAAAACTTACAACACCAGACGTGAGACTGCGGTCCCCAAGTTTCTCCTCAAGAGCCTCAACATCTGCTTGACTTTGGAGCGGGAAGACGACACCATCAGGAACCTCCATCACAGATGCATCTTGTTTCTTCAAGAGGACATTCAGCATCTTCCCATGGACCTTCTGAGTCTCCTTAATTTCCTCGAGAAGTGTCAGAATTTTTGTGAACATGGCTTCACAATTGTGGCAATTGTTTGCAACCCTCTGGAGAGTGGAACCGGTCCCTCGCTGGGCAGTGGGGCTGGTGACTTCCTGAACAGTGGGGCTGGCAACTCGCTGGGCAGTGGGGCTGGCAACTCGCTGGGCAGTGGGGCTGGCAACTCCCTGGGCAGTGGAGCTGGTGATCCATCTGGTCGTTTTCTTTGTTGCTAGCCCAAGGAGTTTTTCTGGGGGAGTGGGTGGAAGTTCCTCCTCTGAATCACTTGATACTCGTTGCTTGCTCTGTTTTACCCTGGAGAGGTATATGGAGGAATATGAATTTGTAAACCATAACTGCTACCCCAATTATGGAAATGACCTTTTAACGTCTATTACACCACCAACACCTACTTTCTCTTTATCACGACATCTTCGGTGTCAGTCAGGTCTGATGTATACTCAGCTTGATGTAGCTTTACCCTGGCCTCTGCATAAGTGGCTGTAAAATATAATGACAAAATAAAACCAGTGAAGCAGACATCAAAATATAACTAGCGTTTCATAGACATTTAGAATACGTATAATGAATCACAAAATTCACAATTTGGATCACATCACAGTTTTGAGTCACGATTCAAATATTTTTTTTCCGATCAGGACATGAGAAGAAAAGGATAGATTAGAGTTGACTGTCTGTAGTTTTTACAATGGTAAATATAATGTGAAAAAAACGACATTACGTCATCTTGGAAAGCAAGTTCTAACAATGAAAGAATAGAGAACAGGCTGGATAGGTGTAAGATATGCTAACACAATGGTTATTCAACTACACCAAAAATAAACATGAACAGAAAAAGTGTCCAGTGTTTATGTAACATAAACAGTTTTAAATAAACAGTCGATGTGGAGTATAAAGTCGCAGGAATAGCCAATCTATGAAAAAATGTGTTAAAGAGAAAGTTAATGAGAAATCAAAGTTACCTGCATTTCCCATCACTCGCACATTACAGACAATCCAGTTTTGAGCTGGTGGTGTGCACTCTTTCACGGCCTTGGTCACATTTTGGAATGTGGCTGGTGGCCACCAGCATAATTTTCTTTCAGTGTCCACGAACCACTCTGACGGAACGATGTCCACCTTCTTGTAGCCATCAGTGTCAACTTCATCCACAAACTCGACCACACTGAATGAGGGCATTCTGCAAAATTCATTGTGTTATATGCAGTGTAGCTGAGGCAAAGCCACAAACATTTTGCACAAAGGCAATAATATCAGTGGTTTTGTGAAGTCTGTCACTGGAGCACTGGCAAGCTGACCAGACAGTTTTGATAGTAAATATACTCCAAGACATGTCGAATCAATGGGGTAGCTGAAAAAACATGCCCCTGTCTCAAAAAGTTCATACACTACATGTGTTTCTGCTGCAGAATGTACAATGTTCCTCACAATTGCAACTCTGCCCCCCAGTTCAAAACAATTAGAACCATGGGAGTTTGAGATTATTGTGCCTTTGAGTTTATATAGTTTATATTGAACACTCTGATGCATGGAAAAATCCTTTGGCAGTGGTCCGCAGGCATGGGGCTGTTTCAGTTCAACACCTTCAGGCATGTCTTTTGACATGTGAGAAAGTAATTGCCTTTCATAGACACGTCTGACAATTTGTTGCACAGGACCCTGTGGTCTTCTCACCATTTTTTTCAACTGTCAAATTCAAATCAAATTCAACTTTTAGCCTTTCAGGTGGCTTAACTTAACATCACTAAGTGGGGAAAGTACTCACTACTCAGTGGCTGAAATATTTTGTTTTTAATTCACAAGGAAACCTGGCTTTAAAATTAAGAAAAGCGGGGAAGAGGGGAAAATTTTTTCAGAGAGGGATCTCTACATTACTTGGGGGTGCACAACGGTTAATATTGTTTCAGGAGTAACAACACTATTTAGCTAATTTAATTAAATATTGTGTCCATCATCAGCCTACCATCATGCACTTCACCTGGCCTATTACAATTTTGTAACTTGCGAATGCAGGAATATCAGAACTGAAAATGACAAATGAGCACAAACTGACAACATGTACATTGTGCAAATATGGCAAACTAATAAATTTAAATTACTTACGTGGCAAAGAACACTTTCTGGCGGTGTGATCTGGACAATTCTAAATGGGACAGGAAGACAATGGTTGAGAGAAGTTAACAAGGGGCACTTTCTATAATTATTGTTTTTGCACAGGTAAATGCTTTGTGGTTAACATTCACCCACCAACCATAAAATACAATTTCAGGTCAAATTCACAATTTTAGCACAAACTATATACTAGCTTTAACTGTATAGCCAGCCTAGATGTTGAACAATAGGTGACTTTTTTTCTCTCCAAGTTATTATGTCAGATGCACTCACACATATTAACTGACGAGATGATAATTAAACTCATTGAATCCCTAAATGCTACATATTAAGCTGTTAAGTAACACTCTCATAAACAAGACCAAAAAAAAGACAAAAATGTCAATATCTGCCACCATAGTACTACTGTACCTTTGTTTCTGTACTCTAGCAAGATATGTTCAAAGCTTGAGCAGCTCTGTCTACATAATAAGTTGTTTTCAATTCACCCACAGCAGTGACGAAATTCCCTCCAAAAAAATCCCACTCAAAATGAGCTTTCCAATCAAACCCACCTCACTTTGGAACCAGATTACTATCTGTCATAGACAGTGATTGGCAGAACGTTCAATGCTAAAACGCAATACTATATACATCAATATATACCCTCGACCAGTCGACTAATTACGTTTAATTAACTATAGCTGGTAGCTAAACCACAACCACTATTACACGTAGGTGCCCAAGCCTTCAGCTATCGGCACCCAGACTACACCTCCCCAAACAATCAGATTCCATCACAACATTCAAATGTCAAACTGATATACTCACTGTTGTACATTGCGCCCTGCACTTGTGCTAGGAGTGCTAGGGGTGCTAGGGGTGCTAGGGGTGCTAGGGATGCTAAGGGTGCTAGGGGTGCTAGGGGTGCTAGGGATGGTAGGGGTGCTAGGGGTGCTAGGGATGGTAGGGGTGCTAGGGATGCTAGGAGTGCTAGGGATGCTAGGGGTGCTAGGGGTGCTAGGGATGCTAGGGATGCTAGGGATGCTAGGGATGCTAGGGATGCTAGGGATGCTAGGGGTGCTAGGGATGCTAGGGGTGCTAGGGGTGCTCGGGGTGCTAGGAGTGCTAGGGGTGCTAGGGATGCTAGGGATGCTAGGGGTGCTCGGGGTGCTAGGGATGCTAGGGATGCTAGGAGTGCTAGGGGTGCTAGGGATGCTAAGAGTGCTAGGGGTGCTAGGGGTGCTAGGGGTGCTAGGGATGCTAGGGATGCTAGGGGTGCTAGGGATGCTAGGGGTGCTAGGGATGCTAGGGGTGCTAGGGGTGCTAGGGATGCTAGGGGTGCTAGGGGTGCTCGTGGTGCTAGGGATGCTAGGAGTACTAGGAGTGCTAGGGGTGCTAGGGGTGCTAGGGATGCTAGGGATGGTAGGGGTGCTAGGGATGCTAGGGGTGCTAGGGATGCTAGGGATGCTAGGGGTGCTTGGGGTGCTAGAGATGCTAGGGATGCTAGGGATGCTAGGGGTGCTAGGGGTGCTAGGGGTGCTAGGGATGCTAAGGGTGCTAGGGATGCTAGGGGTGCTAGGGATGCTAGGGATGCTAGGGGTGCTAGGGGTGCTAGGGATGCTAGGGGTGCTAGGGATGCTAGGGGTGCTAGGGATGCTAGGGATGCTAGGGATGCTAGGGGTGCTAGGGGTGCTAGGGGTGCTTGTGGTGCTAGGGATGCTAGGAGTACTAGGAGTGCTAGGGGTGCTAGGGATGCTAGGGATGCTAGGGATGCTAGGGGTGCTAGGGATGCTAGGGGTGCTAGGGGTGCTTGGGGTGCTAGGGGTGCTAGGGGTGCTAGGGATGGTAGGGGTGCTAGGGATGCTAAGTATGCTAGGGGTGCTAGGGATGCTAGGGATGCTAGGGGTGCTAGGGATGCTAGGGATGCTAGGGATGGTAGGGGTGCTAGGGATGCTAGGGATGCTAGGGGTGCTCGGGGTGCTAGGGATGCTAGGGATGCTAGGAGTGCTAGGGGTGCTAGGGATGCTAAGGGTGCTAGGGGTGCTAGGGGTGCTAGGGATGGTAGGGGTGCTAGGGATGCTAGGGATGCTAGGAGTGCTAGGGATGCTAGGGGTGCTAGGGGTGCTAGGGATGCTAGGGATGCTAGGGATGCTAAGGGTGCTAGGGATGCTAGGGGTGCTAGGGATGCTAGGGGTGCTAGGGGTGCTCGGGGTGCTAGGGATGGTAGGGGTGCTAGGGATGCTAAGTATGCTAGGGGTGCTAGGGATGCTAGGGATGCTAGGGGTGCTAGGGATGCTAGGGATGCTAGGGATGGTAGGGGTGCTAGGGATGCTAGGGATGCTAGGGGTGCTCGGGGTGCTAGGGATGCTAGGGATGCTAGGAGTGCTAGGGGTGCTAGGGATGCTAAGGGTGCTAGGGGTGCTAGGGATGCTAGGGGTGCTAGGGGTGCTAGGGATGCTAGGGGTGCTAGGGATGCTAGGGATGCTAGGGGTGCTAGGGATGCTAGGGGTGCTAGGGGTGCTAGGGGTGCTAGGGGTGCTATGGATGCTAGGGATGCTAGGGATGCTAGGGGTGCTAGGGGTGCTCGTGGTGCTAGGGATGCTAGGAGTACTAGGAGTGCTAGGGGTGCTAGGGATGCTAGGGATGCTAGGGGTGCTAGGGATGCTAGGGGTGCTAGGGGTGCTTGGGGTGCTAGGGATGCTAGGGATGCTAGGGGTGCTAGGGGTGCTAGGGATGCTAAGTATGCTAGGGATGCTAGGGATGCTAGGGGTGCTAGGGATGCTAGGGATGCTAGGGGTGCTCGGGGTGCTAGGGATGCTAGGGATGCTAGGAGTGCTAGGGGTGCTAGGGATGCTAAGAGTGCTAGGGGTGCTAGGGGTGCTAGGGGTGCTAGGGATGCTAGGGATGCTAGGGGTGCTAGGGATGCTAGGGGTGCTAGGGATGCTAGGGGTGCTAGGGGTGCTAGGGATGCTAGGGGTGCTAGGGGTGCTAGGGGTGCTCGTGGTGCTAGGGATGCTAGGAGTACTAGGAGTGCTAGGGGTGCTAGGGATGCTAGGGATGCTAGGGGTGCTAGGGGTGCTTGGGGTGCTAGAGATGCTAGGGATGCTAGGGATGCTAGGGGTGCTAGGGGTGCTAGGGGTGCTAGGGATGCTAGGGGTGCTAGGGATGCTAGGGGTGGTAGGGATGCTAGGGATGCTAGGGGTGCTAGGGATGCTAGGGATGCTAGGGGTGCTGGGGATGCTAGGGATGCTAGGGATGCTAGGGATGCTAGGGGTGCTAGGGATGCTAGGGGTGCTAGGGATGCTAGGGGTGCTAGGGATGCTAGGGGTGCTAGGGGTGCTAGGGGTGCTCGTGGTGCTAGGGATGCTAGGAGTACTAGGAGTGCTAGGGGTGCTAGGGGTGCTAGGGATGCTAGGGATGCTAGGGGTGCACGGGGTGCTCGGGGTGCTAGGGATGCTAGGAGTGCTAGGGGTGCTAGGGATGCTAAGGGTGCTAGGGGTGCTGGGGATGGTAGGGGTGCTAGGGATGCTAGGGATGCTAGGGGTGCTAGGGATGCTAGGGATGCTAGGGGTGCTAGGGGTGCTTGGGGTGCTAGGGATGCTAGGGGTGCTAGGGATGCTAGGGATGCTAGGGGTGCTAGGGGTGCTAGGGGTGCTAGGGATGCTAGGGGTGCTAGGGGTGCTAGGGGTGCTTGTGGTGCTAGGGATGCTAGGAGTGCTAGGGATGCTAGGGATGCTAGGGGTGCTAGGGATGCTAGGGGTGCTAGGGGTGCTAGGGGTGCTAGGGATGCTAGGGGTGCTAGGGGTGCTAGGGGTGCTAGGGATGCTAGGGATGCTAGGGGTGCTAGGGGTGCTAGGGATGCTAGGGGTGCTAGGGATGCTAGGGGTGCTAGGGGTGCTAGGGATGCTAGGGATGCTAGGGATGCTAGGGGTGCTAGGGGTGCTAGGGGTGCTTGTGGTGCTAAGGATGCTAGGAGTACTAGGAGTGCTAGGGGTGCTAGGGATGCTAGGGATGCTAGGGATGCTAGGGGTGCTAGGGATGCTAGGGGTGCTAGGGGTGCTTGGGGTGCTAGGGGTGCTAGGGGTGCTAGGGATGGTAGGGACGCTAAGTATGCTAGGGGTGCTAGGGATGCTAGGGATGCTAGGGGTGCTAGGGATGCTAGGGATGCTAGGGATGGTAGGGGTGCTAGGGATGCTAGGGATGCTAGGGGTGCTCGGGGTGCTAGGGATGCTAGGGATGCTAGGAGTGCTAGGGGTGCTAGGGATGCTAAGGGTGCTAGGGGTGCTAGGGGTGCTAGGGATGGTAGGGGTGCTAGGGATGCTAGGGATGCTAGGAGTGCTAGGGATGCTAGGGGTGCTAGGGGTGCTAGGGATGCTAGGGATGCTAGGGATGCTAAGGGTGCTAGGGATGCTAGGGGTGCTAGGGATGCTAGGGGTGCTAGGGGTGCTCGGGGTGCTAGGGATGCTAGGAGTGCTAGGGGTGCTAGGGATGCTAGGGATGCTAGGGGTGCTTGGGGTGCTAGGGATGCTAGGGATGCTAGGAGTGCTAGGGGTGCTAGGGATGCTAAGGGTGCTAGGAGTGGTAGGGGTGCTAGGGATGGTAGGTGTGCTAGGGATGCTAGGGATGCTAGGGGTGCTAGGGATGCTAGGGATGCTAGGGGTGCTAGGGGTGCTTGGGGTGCTAGGGATGCTAGGGATGCTAGGGGTGCTCGGGGTGCTAGGGATGCTAGGGGTGCTAGGGGTGCTAGGGATGCTAGGGGTGCTAGGGATGCTAGGGGTGCTAGGGGTGCTAGGGGTGCTTGGGGTGCTAGGGATGCTAGGGATGCTAGGGGTTCTAGGGGTGCTAGGGATGCTAGGGGTGCTAGGGGTGCTAGGGATGCTAGGGATGCTAGGGGTGCTAGGGGTGCTAGGGGTGCTAGGGGTGCTATGGATGCTAGGGATGCTAGGGATGCTAGGGGTGCTAGGGGTGCTCGTGGTGCTAGGGATGCTAGGAGTACTAGGAGTGCTAGGGATGCTAGGGATGCTAGGGATGCTAGGGGTGCTAGGGATGCTAGGGGTGCTAGGGGTGCTTGGGGTGCTAGGGATGCTAGGGATGCTAGGGGTGCTAGGGGTGCTAGGGATGCTAAGTATGCTAGGGGTGCTAGGGATGCTAGGGATGCTAGGGGTGCTAGGGATGCTAGGGATGCTAGGGGTGCTAGGGGTGCTAGGGATGGTAGGGGTGCTAGGGATGCTAGGGATGCTAGGGGTGCTAGGGATGCTAGGGGTGCTCGGGGTGCTAGGGATGCTAGGGATGCTAGGAGTGCTAGGGGTGCTAGGGATGCTAAGGGTGGTAGGGGTGCTAGGGGTGCTAGGGATGGTAGGGGTGCTAGGGATGCTAGGGATGCTAGGAGGGCTAGGGATGCTAGGGGTGCTAGGGGTGCTAGGGATGCTAGGGATGCTAAGGATGCTAGGGATGCTAGGGGTGCTAGGGATGCTAGGGGTGCTAGGGATGCTAGGGGTGCTAGGGGTGCTCGGGGTGCTAGGGATGCTAGGAGTGCTAAGGGTGCTAGGGATGCTAGGGATGCTAGGGGTGCTCGGGGTGCTAGGGATGCTAGGGATGCTAGGAGTGCTAGGGGTGCTAGGGATGCTAAGGGTGCTAGGGGTGCTAGGGGTGCTAGGGATGGTAGGGGTGCTAGGGATGCTAAGGATGCTAGGGGTGCTAGGGATGCTAGGAATGCTAGGGGTGCTAGGGGTGCTTGGGGTGCTAGGGATGCTAGGGATGCTAGGGATGCTAGGGGTGCTCGGGGTGCTAGGGATGCTAGGGATGCTAGGGGTGCTAGGGGTGCTAGGGGTGCTAGGGATGCTAGGGGTGCTAAGGATGATAGGGATGCTAGGGGTGCTAGGGGTGCTCGGGGTGCTAGGGATGCTAGGAGTGCTAGGGGTGCTAGGGATGCTAGGGGTGCTAGGGGTGCTAGGGGTGCTAGGGATGCTAGGGGTGCTAGGGATGCTAGGGATGCTAGGGGTGCTAGGGGTGCTAGGGATGCTAGGGATGCTAGGGATGCTAGGGGTGCTAGGGATGCTAGGGGTGCTAGGGATGCTAGGGGTGCTCGGGGTGCTAGGGATGCTAGGAGTGCTAGGGGTGCTAGGGATGCTAGGGATGCTAGGGGTGCTTGGGGTGCTAGGGATGCTAGGGATGCTAGGAGTGCTAGGGGTGCTAGGGATGCTAAGGGTGCTAGGGGTGCTAGGGGTGCTAGGGATGGTAGGGGTGCTAGGGATGCTAGGGATGCTAGGGGTGCTAGGGATGCTAGGGATGCTAGGGGTGCTAGGGGTGCTTGGGGTGCTAGGGATGCTAGGGATGCTAGGGGTGCTCAGGGTGCTCGGGATGCTAGGGATGCTAGGGGTGCTAGGGGTGCTCGGAGTGCTAGGGATGCTAGGAGTGCTAGGGGTGCTAGGGATGCTAGGGATGCTAGGGGTGCTTGGGGTGCTAGGGATGCTAGGGATGCTTGGAGTGCTAGGGGTGCTAGGGATGCTAAGGGTGCTAGGGGTGCTAGGGGTGCTAGGGATGGTAGGGGTGCTAGGGATGCTAGGGATGCTAGGGGTGCTAGGGATGCTAGGGATGCTAGGGGTGCTAGGGATGCTAGGGATGCTAGGGGTGCTAGGGGTGCTCGTGGTGCTAGGGATGCTAGGAGTACTATGAGTGCTAGGGGTGCTAGGGATGCTAGGGATGCTAGGGATGCTAGGGGTGCTAGGGATGCTAGGGGTGCTTGTTGTGCTAGGGATTCTAGGGATGCTAGGGATGCTAGGGGTGCTAGGGGTGCTAGGGATGGTAGGGGTGCTAGGGATGCTAAGTATGCTAGGGGTGCTAGGGATGCTAGGGATGCTAGGGGTGCTAGGGATGCTAGGGATGCTAGGGGTGCTAGGGGTGCTAGGGGTGTTAGGGATGGTAGGGGTGCTAGGGATGCTAGGGGTGCTAGGGATGCTAGGGGTGCTAGGGATGGTAGGAGTGCTAGGGATGCTAGGGATGCTAGGAGTGCTAGGGATGCTAGGGGTGCTTGGGATGCTAGGAGTGCTAGGAGTGCTAGGGATGCTAGGGATGCTAGGGGTGCTAGGGATGCTAGGGGTGCTAGGGATGCTAGGGGTGCTAGGGATGCTAGGGGTGCTAGGGGTGCTAGGGTTGCTTGGGGTGCTAGGGATGCTAGGGATGCTAGGGGTGCTAGGGCTGCTAGGGATGCTAGGGGTGCTAGGGATGCTAGGGATGCTAGGGATGCTAGGGGTGCTAGGGATGCTAGGGGTGCTAGGGGTGCTTGTTGTGCTAGGGATGCTAGGGATGCTAGGGATGCTAGGGGTGCTAGGGGTGCTAGGGTTGCTAGGGATGGTAGGGGTGCTAGGGATGCTAAGTATGCTAGGGGTGCTAGGGATGCTAGGGGTGCTAGGGATGCTAGGGATGCTAGGGGTGCTAGGGGTGCTAGGGATGGTAGGGGTGCTAGGGATGCTAGGGATGCTAGGGGTGCTAGGGATGCTAGGGGTGCTCGGGGTGCTAGGGATGCTAGGGATGCTAGGAGTGCTAGGGGTGCTAGGGATGCTAAGGGTGGTAGGGGTGCTAGGGGTGCTAGGGATGGTAGGGGTGCTAGGGATGCTAGGGATGCTAGGAGTGCTAGGGATGCTAGGGGTGCTAGGGGTGCTAGGGATGCTAGGGATGCTAGGGATGCTAGGGGTGCTAGGGATGCTAGGGGTGCTAGGGATGCTAGGGGTGCTCGGGATGCTAGGAGTGCTAGGGGTGCTAGGGATGCTAGGGATGCTAGGGGTGCTAGGGGTGCTCAGGGTGCTAGGGATGCTAGGGATGCTAGGAGTGCTAGGGGTGCTAGGGATGCTAAGGGTGCTAGGGGTGCTAGGGGTGCTAGGGATGGTAGGGGTGCTAGGGATGCTAGGGATGCTAGGAGTGCTAGGGATGCTAGGGGTGCTAGGGGTGCTAGGGATACTAGGGATGCTAGGGATGCTAGGGATGCTAGGGGTGCTAGGGGTGCTCGGGGTGCTAGGAGTGCTAGGGGTGCTAGGGATGCTAAGGGTGCTAGGGGTGTTAGGGGTGCTAGGGATGGTAGGGGTGCTAGGGATGCTAGGGATGCTAGGGATGCTAGGGATGCTAGGGGTGCTAGGGGTGCTAGGGATGCTAGGGATGCTAGGGATGCTAGGGATGCTAGGGTTGCTAGGGATGCTAGGGATGCTAGGGGTGCTAGGGGTGCTCGGGGTGCTAGGGATGCTAGGAGTGCTAGGGGTGCTAGGGATGCTAGGGATGCTAGGGGTGCTTGGGGTGCTAGGGATGCTAAGGGTGGTAGGGGTGCTAGGGGTGCTAGGGATGGTAGGAGTGCTAGGGATGCTAGGGATGCTAGGAGTGCTAGGGATGCTAGGGGTGCTCGGGATGCTAGGAGTGCTAGGAGTGCTAGGGATGCTAGGGATGCTAGGGGTGCTAGGGATGCTAGGGGTGCTAGGGATGCTAGGGGTGCTAGGGATGCTAGGGGTGCTAGGGATGCTAGGGGTGCTAGGGGTGCTAGGGTTGCTTGGGGTGCTAGGGATGCTAGGGGTGCTAGGGCTGCTAGGGATGCTAGGGGTGCTAGGGATGCTAGGGATGCTAGGGATGCTAGGGGTGCTAGGGATGCTAGGGGTGCTAGGGGTGCTTGTTGTGCTAGGGATGCTAGGGATGCTAGGGATACTAGGGGTGCTAGGGGTGCTAGGGGTGCTAGGGATGGTAGGGGTGCTAGGGATGCTAAGTATGCTAGGGGTGCTAGGGATGCTAGGGATGCTAGGGGTGCTAGGGATGCTAGGGATGCTAGGGGTGCTAGGGGTGCTAGGGATGGTAGGGGTGCTAGGGATGCTAGGGATGCTAGGGGTGCTAGGGATGCTAGGGGTGCTCGGGGTGCTAGGGATGCTAGGGATGCTAGGAGTGCTAGGGGTGCTAGGGATGCTAAGGGTGGTAGGGGTGCTAGGGGTGCTAGGGATGGTAGGGGTGCTAGGGATGCTAGGGATGCTAAGAGTGCTAGGGATGCTAGGGGTGCTAGGGGTGCTAGGGATGCTAGGGATGCTAGGGATGCTAGGGGTGCTAGGGATGCTAGGGGTGCTAGGGATGCTAGGGGTGCTCGGGATGCTAGGAGTGCTAGGGGTGCTAGGGATGCTAGGGATGCTAGGGGTGCTAGGGGTGCTCAGGGTGCTAGGGATGCTAGGAGTGCTAGGGGTGCTAGGGATGCTAAGGGTGCTAGGGGTGCTAGGGGTGCTAGGGATGGTAGGGGTGCTAGGGATGCTAGGGATGCTAGGAGTGCTAGGGATGCTAGATGTGCTAGGGGTGCTAGGGATACTAGGGATGCTAGGGATGCTAGGGATGCTAGGGGTGCTAGGGGTGCTCGGGGTGCTAGGGATGCTAGGAGTGCTAGGGGTGCTAGGGATGCTAGGGATGCTAGGGGTGCTTGGGGTGCTAGGGATGCTAGGGATGCTAGGAGTGCTAGGGGTGCTAGGGATGCTAAGGGTGCTAGGGGTGCTAGGGGTGCTAGGGATGGTAGGGGTGCTAGGGATGCTAGGGATGCTAGGGATGCTAGGGATGCTAGGGGTGCTAGGGGTGCTAGGGATGCTAGGGATGCTAGGGATGCTAGGGATGCTAGGGGTGCTAGGGATGCTAGGGATGCTAGGGGTGCTAGGGGTGCTCGGGGTGCTAGGGATGCTAGGAGTGCTAGGGGTGCTAGGGATGCTAGGGATGCTAGGGGTGCTTGGGGTGCTAGGGATGCTAGGGATGCTAGGAGTGCTAGGGGTGCTAGGGATGCTAGGAGTGCTAGGGGTGCTAGGGATGCTAAGGGTGCTAGGGGTGCTAGGGATGCTAAGGGTGCTAGGGGTGCTAGGGGTGCTAGGGATGGTAGGGGTGCTAGGGATGCTAGGGATGCTAGGGATGCTAGGGGTGCTAGGGGTGCTAGGGATGCTAGGGATGCTAGGGATGCTAGGGGTGCTAGGGATGCTAGGGATGCTAGGGGTGCTAGGGGTGCTCGGGGTGCTAGGGATGCTAGGAGTGCTAGGGGTGCTAGGGATGCTAGGGATGCTAGGGGTGCTTGGGGTGCTAGGGATGCTAGGGATGCTAGGAGTGCTAGGGGTGCTAGGGATGCTAGGAGTGCTAGGGGTGCTAGGGATGCTAAGGGTGCTAGGGGTGCTAGGGGTGCTAGGGATGGTAGGGGTGCTAGGGATGGTAGGGATGCTAAGGGTGCTAGGGATGCTAGGGATGCTAGGGGTGCTAGGGGTGCTTGGGGTGCTAGGGATGCTAGGGATGCTAGGGGTGCTCAGGGTGCTCGGGGTGCTAGGGATGCTAGGGATGCTAGGGGTGCTAGGGGTGCTCGGGGTGCTAGGGATGCTAGGAGTGCTAGGGGTGCTAGGGATGCTAGGGATGGTAGGGGTGCTTGGGGTGCTAGGGATGCTAGGGATGCTAGGAGTGCTAGGGGTGCTAGGGATGCTAAGGGTGCTAGGGGTGCTAGGGGTGCTAGGGATGGTAGGGGTGCTAGGGATGCTAGGGATGCTAAGGGTGCTAGGGATGCTAGGGATGCTAGGGGTGCTAGGGGTGCTTGGGGTGCTAGGGATGCTAGGGATGCTAGGGGTGCTCAGGGTGCTCGGGGTGCTAGGGATGCTAGGGGTGCTAGGGATGCTAGGGGTGCTAGGGATGCTAGGGGTGCTAGGGGTGCTAGGGGTGCTAGGGATGCTAGGGGTGCTAGGGGTGCTAGGGATGCTAGGGGTGCTAGGGGTGCTCGGGGTGCTAGGGATGCTAGGAATGCTAGGGGTGCTAGGGGTGCTAGGGATGCTAGGGATGCTAGGGGTGCTGGGGATGCTAGGGATGCTAGGGGTGCTAGGGATGCTAAGTATGCTAGGAGTGCTAGGGATGCAAGGGGTGCTCGGGGTGCTAGGGATGCTAGGGATGCTAGGAGTGCTAGGGGTGCTAGGGATGCTAAGGGTGGTAGGGGTGCTAGGGGTGCTAGGGATGGTAGGGGTGCTAGGGATGCTAGGAGTGCTAGGGATGCTAGGGGTGCTCAGGGTGCTCGGGATGCTAGGGATGCTAGGGGTGCTAGGGGTGCTAGGGATGCTAGGGGTGCTAGGGATGCTAGGGGTGCTAGGGGTGCTCGGGGTGCTAGGGATGCTAGGGATGCTAGGGGTGCTAGGGGTGCTAGGGATGCTAGGGGTGCTGGGGATGCTAGGGATGCTAGGGGTGCTAGGGATGCTAAGTATGCTAGGAGTGCTAGGGATGCTAGGGGTGCTCGGGGTGCTAGGGATGCTAGGGATGCTAGGAGTGCTAGGGGTGCTAGGGATGCTAAGGGTGGTAGGGGTGCTAGGGGTGCTAGGGATGGTAGGGGTGCTAGGGATGCTAGGAGTGCTAGGGATGCTAGGGGTGCTAGGGGTGCTAGGGGTGCTAGGGATGCTAGGGATGCTAGGGGTGCTAGGGATGCTAGGGGTGCTAGGGGTGCTAGGGGTGCTAGGGATGCTAGGGATGCTAGGGGTGCTAGGGGTGCTAGGGGTGCTCGTGGTGCTAGGGATGCTAGGAGTACTAGGAGTGCTAGGGGTGCTAGGGATGCTAGGGATGCTAGGGGTGCTAGGGGTGCTAGGGGTGCTAGGGGTGCTTGGGGTGCTAGGGATGCTAGGGATGCTAGGGGTGCTAGGGGTGCTAGGGGTGCTAGGGATGGTAGGGGTGCTAGGGATGCTAAGTATGCTAGGGGTGCTAGGGATGCTAGGGATGCTAGGGGTGCTAGGGATGCTAGGGATGGTAGGGGTGCTAGGGATGCTAGGGATGCTAGGGGTGCTAGGGATGCTAGGGGTGCTCGGGGTGCTAGGGATGCTAGGGATGCTAGGAGTGCTAGGGGTGCTAGGGATGCTAAGGGTGCTAGGGGTGCTAGGGGTGCTAGGGGTGCTAGGGATGCTAGGGATGCTAGGAGTGCTAGGGATGCTAGGGGTGCTAGGGATGCTAGGGATGCTAGGGATGCTAGGGGTGCTAGGGATGCTAGGGGTGCTAGGGATGCTAGGGGTGCTAGGGGTGCTCAGGGTGCTAGGGATGCTAGGAGTGCTAGGGGTGCTAGGGATGCTAGGGATGCTAGGGGTGCTTGGGGTGCTAGGGATGCTAGGGATGCTAGGAGTGCTAGGGGTGCTAGGGATGCTAGGGATGCTAGGAGTGCTAGGGGTGCTAGGGATGCTAAGGGTGCTAGGGGTGCTAGGGGTGCTAGGGATGCTAGGGATGCTAGGGATGCTAGGGGTGCTAGGGATGCTAAGTATGCTAGGAGTGCTAGGGATGCTAGGGGTGCTCGGGATGCTAGGGATGCTAGGAGTGCTAGGGGTGCTAGGGATGCTAAGGGTGGTAGGGGTGCTAGGGGTGCTAGGGATGGTAGGGGTGCTAGGGATGCTAGGAGTGCTAGGGATGCTAGGGGTGCTAGGGGTGCTAGGGATGCTAGGGATGCTAGGGGTGCTAGGGATGCTAGGGGTGCTAGGGATGCTAGGAGTGCTAGGGGTGCTAGGGATGCTAAGAGTGCTAGGGGTGCTAGGGGTGCTAGGGGTGCTAGGGATGCTAGGGGTGCTAGGGATGCTAGGGATGCTAGGGGTGCTAGGGATGCTAGGGGTGCTCGGGGTGCTAGGGATGCTAGGGATGCTAGGAGTGCTAGGGGTGCTAGGGATGCTAAGGGTGGTAGGGGTGCTAGGGGTGCTAGGGATGGTAGGGGTGCTAGGGATGCTAGGGATGCTAGGAGTGCTAGGGATGCTAGGGGTGCTCGGGATGCTAGGAGTGCTAGGGGTGCTAGGGATGCTAGGGGTGCTAGGGATGCTAGGGGTGCTAGGGGTGCTAGGGATGCTAGGGGTGCTAGGGGTGCTAGGGGTGCTAGGGGTGCTTGGGGTGCTAGGGATGCTAGGGATGCTAGAGGTGCTAGGGGTGCTAGGGATGCTAGGGATGCTAGGGGTGCTAGGGGTGCTAGGGATGCTAGGGATGCTAGGGGTGCTAGGGATGCTAGGGGTGCTAGGGGTGCTAGGGGTGCTAGGGATGCTAGGGATGCTAGGGGTGCTAGGGGTGCTCGTGGTGCTAGGGATGCTAGGAGTACTAGGAGTGCTAGGGGTGCTAGGGATGCTAGGGATGCTAGGGGTGCTAGGGATGCTAGGGGTGCTAGGGGTGCTTGTTGTGCTAGGGATGCTAGGGATGCTAGGGATGCTAGGGGTCCTAGGGGTGCTAGGGGTGCTAGGGATGGTAGGGGTGCTAGGGATGCTAAGTATGCTAGGGATGCTAGGGGTGCTAGGGATGCTAGGGGTGCTAGGGGTGCTTGTTGTGCTAGGGATGCTAGGGATGCTAGGGATGCTAGGGGTGCTAGGGGTGCTAGGAATGCTAGGGATGCTAGGGGTGCTAGGGATGCTAGGGATGCTAGGGATGGTAGGGGTGCTAGGGATGCTAGGGATGCTAGGGGTGCTAGGGGTGCTCGGGGTGCTAGGGATGCTAGGGATGTTAGGAGTGCTAGGGGTGCTAGGGATGCTAAGGGTGCTAGGGGTGCTAGGGATGGTAGGGGTGCTAGGGGTGCTAGGGATGCTAAGGGTGGTAGGGGTGCTAGGGGTGCTAGGGATGGTAGGGGTGCTAGGGATGCTAGGAGTGCTAGGGATGCTAGGGGTGCTCAGGGTGCTCGGGATGCTAGGGATGCTAGGGGTGCTAGGGGTGCTAGGGATGCTAGGGGTGCTAGGGATGCTAGGGGTGCTAGGGGTGCTCGGGGTGCTAGGGATGCTAGGGATGCTAGGGGTGCTAGGGGTGCTAGGGATGCTAGGGATGCTAGGGGTGCTGGGGATGCTAGGGATGCTAGGGGTGCTAGGGATGCTAAGTATGCTAGGAGTGCTAGGGATGCTAGGGGTGCTCGGGGTGCTAGGGATGCTAGGGATGCTAGGAGTGCTAGGGGTGCTAGGGATGCTAAGGGTGGTAGGGGTGCTAGGGGTGCTAGGGATGGTAGGGGTGCTAGGGATGCTAAGTATGCTAGGGATGCTAGGGGTGCTAGGGATGCTAGGGGTGCTAGGGGTGCTTGTTGTGCTAGGGATGCTAGGGATGCTAGGGATGCTAGGGGTGCTAGGGGTGCTAGGGATGCTAGGGATGCTAGGGGTGCTAGGGGTGCTAGGGGTGCTCGTGGTGCTAGGGATGCTAGGAGTACTAGGAGTGCTAGGGGTGCTAGGGATGCTAGGGATGCTAGGGGTGCTAGGGATGCTAGGGGTGCTAGGGGTGCTAGGGGTGCTTGGGGTGCTAGGGATGCTAGGGATGCTAGGGGTGCTAGGGGTGCTAGGGGTGCTAGGGATGGTAGGGGTGCTAGGGATGCTAAGTATGCTAGGGGTGCTAGGGATGCTAGGGATGCTAGGGGTGCTAGGGATGCTAGGGATGGTAGGGGTGCTAGGGATGCTAGGGATGCTAGGGGTGCTAGGGATGCTAGGGGTGCTCGGGGTGCTAGGGATGCTAGGGATGCTAGGAGTGCTAGGGGTGCTAGGGATGCTAAGGGTGCTAGGGGTGCTAGGGGTGCTAGGGGTGCTAGGGATGCTAGGGATGCTAGGAGTGCTAGGGATGCTAGGGGTGCTAGGGATGCTAGGGATGCTAGGGATGCTAGGGGTGCTAGGGATGCTAGGGGTGCTAGGGATGCTAGGGGTGCTCGGGGTGCTAGGGATGCTAGGAGTGCTAGGGGTGCTAGGAATGCTAGGGATGCTAGGGGTGCTTGGGGTGCTAGGGATGCTAGGGATGCTAGGAGTGCTAGGGGTGCTAGGGATGCTAGGGATGCTAGGAGTGCTAGGGGTGCTAGGGATGCTAAGGGTGCTAGGGGTGCTAGGGGTGCTAGGGATGCTAGGGATGCTAGGGATGCTAGGGATGCTAGGGGTGCTAGGGATGCTAAGTATGCTAGGAGTGCTAGGGATGCTAGGGGTGCTCGGGATGCTAGGGATGCTAGGAGTGCTAGGGGTGCTAGGGATGCTAAGGGTGGTAGGGGTGCTAGGGGTGCTAGGGATGGTAGGGGTGCTAGGGATGCTAGGAGTGCTAGGGATGCTAGGGGTGCTAGGGGTGCTAGGGATGCTAGGGATGCTAGGGGTGCTAGGGATGCTAGGGGTGCTAGGGATGCTAGGAGTGCTAGGGGTGCTAGGGATGCTAAGAGTGCTAGGGGTGCTAGGGGTGCTAGGGGTGCTAGGGATGCTAGGGATGCTAGGGGTGCTAGGGATGCTAAGGGTGCTAGGGGTGCTAGGGATGCTAGGGATGCTAGGGGTGCTGGGGATGCTAGGGATGCTAGGGGTGCTAGGGATGCTAAGTATGCTAGGAGTGCTAGGGGTGCTAGGGGTGCTAGAGGTGCTAGGGGTGCTAGGGATGCTAGGAATGCTAGGGGTGCTAGGGGTGCTCGTGGTGCTAGGGATGCTAGGAGTACTAGGAGTGCTAAGGGTGCTAGGGATGCTAGGGATGCTAGGGATGCTAGGGGTGCTAGGGATGATAGGGGGGCTAGGGGTGCTTGTTGTGCTAGGGATGCTAGGGATGCTAGGGATGCTAGGGGTGCTGGGGGTGCTAGGGGTGCTAGGGATGGTAGGGGTGCTAGGGATGCTAAGTATGCTAGGGGTGCTAGGGATGCTAGGGATGCTAGGGATGCTAGGGATGCTAGGGGTGCTAGGGGTGCTAGGGATGGTAGGGGTGCTAGGGATGCTAGGGATGCTAGGGGTGCTAGGGATGCTAGGGGTGCTCGGGGTGCTAGGGATGCTAGGGATGCTAGGAGTGCTAGGGGTGCTAGGGATGCTAAGGGTGGTAGGGGTGCTAGGGGTGCTAGGGATGGTAGGGGTGCTAGGGATGCTAGGGATGCTAGGAGTGCTAGGGATGCTAGGGGTGCTCGGGATGCTAGGAGTGCTAGGGGTGCTAGGGATGCTAGGGGTGCTAGGGATGCTAGGGGTGCTAGGGGTGCTAGGGATGCTAGGGGTGCTAGGGGTGCTAGGGGTGCTTGGGGTGCTAGGGATGCTAGGGATGCTAGAGGTGCTAGGGGTGCTAGGGATGCTAGGGATGCTAGGGGTGCTAGGGGTGCTAGGGATGCTAGGGATGCTAGGGGTGCTAGGGGTGCTAGGGGTGCTAGGGGTGCTAGGGATGCTAGGGATGCTAGGGGTGCTAGGGGTGCTCGTGGTGCTAGGGATGCTAGGAGTACTAGGAGTGCTAGGGGTGCTAGGGATGCTAGGGATGCTAGGGGTGCTAGGGATGCTAGGGGTGCTAGGGGTGCTAGGGGTGCTTGGAGTGCTAGGGATGCTAGGGATGCTAGGGATGCTAGGGGTGCTAGGGGTGCTAGGGATGGTAGGGGTGCTAGGGATGCTAGGGGTGCTAGGGGTGCTTGGGGTGCTAGGGATGCTAGGGATGCTAGGGGTGCTAGGGATGCTAGGGGTGCTAGGGGTGCTAGGGGTGCACGGGGTGCTCGGGGTGCTAGGGATGCTAGGAGTGCTAGGGGTGCTAGGGATGCTAAGGGTGCTAGGGGTGCTGGGGATGGTAGGGGTGCTAGGGATGCTAGGGATGCTAGGGGTGCTAGGGATGCTAGGGATGCTAGGGGTGCTTGGGGTGCTAGGGATGCTAGGGATGCTAGGGGTGCTAGGGATGCTAGGGATGATAGGGGTGCTAGGGGTGCTAGGGATGCTAGGGGGTGCTAGGGTGCTCGGGGTGCTAGGGATGCTAGGGATGCTAGGGGTGCTAGGGATGCTAGGGGTGCTAGGGATGCTAGGGGTGCTAGGGGTGCTAGGGATGCTAGGGATGCTAGGGGTGCTAGGGGTGCTAGGGATGCTAGGGATGCTAGGGGTGCTAGGGATGCTAGGGATGCTAGGGGTGCTCGGGGTGCTAGGGATGCTAGGGATGCTAGGAGTGCTAGGGGTGCTAGGGATGCTAAGGGTGGTAGGGGTGCTAGGGGTGCTAGGGATGGTAGGGGTGCTAGGGATGCTAGGAGTGCTAGGGATGCTAGGGGTGCTAGGGGTGCTAGGGATGCTAGGGATGCTAGGGATGCTAGGGGTGCTAGGGATGCTAGGGGTGCTAGGGGTGCTCGGGGTGCTAGGAGTGCTAGGGGTGCTAGGGATGCTAGGGATGCTAGGGGTGCTAGGGATGCTAGGGATGCTAGGGGTGCTAGGGATGCTAGGGATGCTAGGGGTGCTAGGGCTGCTTGGGGTGCTAGGGATGCTAGGGATGCTAGGGGTGCTCAGGGTGCTCGGGGTGCTAGGGATGCTAGGGATGCTAGGGGTGCTAGGGGTGCTAGGGATGCTAGGGGTGCTAGGGATGCTAGGGGTGCTAGGGGTGCTAGGGATGCTAGGGGTCCTAGGGGTGCTAGGGATGCTAGGGATGCTAGGGGTGCTAGGGGTGCTAGGGATGCTAGGGGTGCTAGGGGTGCTAGGGGTGCTAGGGATGCTAGGGGTGCTCGGGGTGCTCGGGATGCTAGGGATGCTAGGGGTGCTAGGGGTGCTAGGGGTGCTCGTGGTGCTAGGGATGCTAGGAGTACTAGGAGTGCTAGGGGTGCTAGGGATGCTAGGGATGCTAGGGATGCTAGGGATGCTAGGGGTGCTAGGGATGCTAGGGATGCTAGGGGTGCTAGGGGTGCTTGGGGTGCTAGGGATGCTAGGGATGCTAGGGATGCTAGGGGATCTAGGGGTGCTAGGGGTGCTAGGGGTGCTAGGGATGGTAGGGGTGCTAGGGATGCTAGGGATGCTAGGGGTGCTCAGGGTGCTCGGGGTGCTAGGGATGCTAGGGATGCTAGGGGTGCTAGGGGTGCTAGGGATGCTAGGGGTGCTAGGGATGCTAGGGGTGCTAGGGGTGCTAGGGGTGCTAGGGATGCTAGGGGTGCTAGGGATGCTAGGGATGCTAGGGGTGCTAGGGGTGCTAGGGATGCTAGGGGTGCTAGGGGTGCTAGGGGTGCTAGGGATGCTAGGGGTGCTCGGGGTGCTCGGGATGCTAGGGATGCTAGGGGTGCTAGGGGTGCTAGGGGTGCTCGTGGTGCTAGGGATGCTAGGAGTACTAGGAGTGCTAGGGGTGCTAGGGATGCTAGGGATGCTAGGGATGCTAGGGATGCTAGGGATGCTAGGGGTGCTAGGGATGCTAGGGATGCTAGGGGTGCTAGGGGTGCTTGGGGTGCTAGGGATGCTAGGGATGCTAGGGATGCTAGGGGATCTAGGGGTGCTAGGGGTGCTAGGGGTGCTAGGGATGGTAGGGGTGCTAGGGATGCTAGGGATGCTAGGGGTGCTAGGGATGCTAGGGATGCTAGGGGTGCTCGGGGTGCTAGGGATGCTAGGGATGCTAGGGATGCTAGGGGTGCTAGGGGTGATAGGGGTGCTAGGGGTGCTAGGGGTGCTAGGGATGCTAGGGGTGCTCGGGGTGCTAGGGATGCTAGGGATGCTAGGAGTGCTAGGGGTGCTAGGGATGCTAAGGGTGCTAGGGGTGCTAGGGATGGTAGGGGTGCTAGGGATGCTAGGGATGCTAGGGGTGCTAGGGATGCTAGGGGTGCTAGGGGTGCTAGGGATGCTAGGGATGCTAGGGGTGCTAGGGATGCTAGGGATGCTAGGGGTGCTAGGGGTGCTCGGGGTGCTAGGGATGCTAGGAGTGCTAGGGGTGCTAGGGATGCTAGGGATGCTGTGACTAGCAAGGAGACGTTTTATACACGTCACTTATAGGAATGGAACATTGTTACCATATTTTTTAGGGGTTTTTTGTGAGGTCTTTAGCATAATAATTTCTTTCCTCTCATTTTTCCAACTGATGGAAATCCCTAATGGCAATGGGGAACTTTAATCCCTGCAGATGGAACGTTTTTTCAACAAAAGAACGTCTACTGATATCTACTGAAATGGACTTACCGTACACAACGTTGAAAAGACGCAGGTTCTTAAACATCCTTTTACCGTGACGGCCAAACATGTTGTACTCCAATGCCAGCTCATTTGACAGAATGTACTTCATCATTCGTCTTGTTGCATCATCAACACTTGTGCCCCCTATATCTGCCACCATGGCAACCTATGGATGAGAGCCAAAAGGAGACACAAAGGATTACATTAACTGCTAAGACAATAAGCGTCAAAGATTTAATATTGAGCCAGAAAGTCAACTAACCGTTGGAAATGAACTGTAGCCTTTATGTAATTTAGTATCATGTAATACATATTTTTATTTTGTGGGCAAATTTGAGGAAAGGTTTTAAAGAAAACTTACAACACCAGACGTGAGACTGCGGTCCCCAAGTTTCTCCTCAAGAGCCTCAACATCTGCTTGACTTTGGAGCGGGAAGACGACACCATCAGGAACCTCCATCACAGATGCATCTTGTTTCTTCAAGAGGACATTCAGCATCTTCCCATGGACCTTCTGAGTCTCCTTAATTTCCTCGAGAAGTGTCAGAATTTTTGTGAACATGGCTTCACAATTGTGGCAATTGTTTGCAACCCTCTGGAGAGTGGAACCGGTCCCTCGCTGGGCAGTGGGGCTGGTGACTTCCTGAACAGTGGGGCTGGCAACTCGCTGGGCAGTGGGGCTGGCAACTCGCTGGGCAGTGGGGCTGGCAACTCCCTGGGCAGTGGAGCTGGTGATCCATCTGGTCGTTTTCTTTGTTGCTAGCCCAAGGAGTTTTTCTGGGGGAGTGGGTGGAAGTTCCTCCTCTGAATCACTTGATACTCGTTGCTTGCTCTGTTTTACCCTGGAGAGGTATATGGAGGAATATGAATTTGTAAACCATAACTGCTACCCCAATTATGGAAATGACCTTTTAACGTCTATTACACCACCAACACCTACTTTCTCTTTATCACGACATCTTCGGTGTCAGTCAGGTCTGATGTATACTCAGCTTGATGTAGCTTTACCCTGGCCTCTGCATAAGTGGCTGTAAAATATAATGACAAAATAAAACCAGTGAAGCAGACATCAAAATATAACTAGCGTTTCATAGACATTTAGAATACGTATAATGAATCACAAAATTCACAATTTGGATCACATCACAGTTTTGAGTCACGATTCAAATATTTTTTTTCCGATCAGGACATGAGAAGAAAAGGATAGATTAGAGTTGACTGTCTGTAGTTTTTACAATGGTAAATATAATGTGAAAAAAACGACATTACGTCATCTTGGAAAGCAAGTTCTAACAATGAAAGAATAGAGAACAGGCTGGATAGGTGTAAGATATGCTAACACAATGGTTATTCAACTACACCAAAAATAAACATGAACAGAAAAAGTGTCCAGTGTTTATGTAACATAAACAGTTTTAAATAAACAGTCGATGTGGAGTATAAAGTCGCAGGAATAGCCAATCTATGAAAAAATGTGTTAAAGAGAAAGTTAATGAGAAATCAAAGTTACCTGCATTTCCCATCACTCGCACATTACAGACAATCCAGTTTTGAGCTGGTGGTGTGCACTCTTTCACGGCCTTGGTCACATTTTGGAATGTGGCTGGTGGCCACCAGCATAATTTTCTTTCAGTGTCCACGAACCACTCTGACGGAACGATGTCCACCTTCTTGTAGCCATCAGTGTCAACTTCATCCACAAACTCGACCACACTGAATGAGGGCATTCTGCAAAATTCATTGTGTTATATGCAGTGTAGCTGAGGCAAAGCCACAAACATTTTGCACAAAGGCAATAATATCAGTGGTTTTGTGAAGTCTGTCACTGGAGCACTGGCAAGCTGACCAGACAGTTTTGATAGTAAATATACTCCAAGACATGTCGAATCAATGGGGTAGCTGAAAAAACATGCCCCTGTCTCAAAAAGTTCATACACTACATGTGTTTCTGCTGCAGAATGTACAATGTTCCTCACAATTGCAACTCTGCCCCCCAGTTCAAAACAATTAGAACCATGGGAGTTTGAGATTATTGTGCCTTTGAGTTTATATAGTTTATATTGAACACTCTGATGCATGGAAAAATCCTTTGGCAGTGGTCCGCAGGCATGGGGCTGTTTCAGTTCAACACCTTCAGGCATGTCTTTTGACATGTGAGAAAGTAATTGCCTTTCATAGACACGTCTGACAATTTGTTGCACAGGACCCTGTGGTCTTCTCACCATTTTTTTCAACTGTCAAATTCAAATCAAATTCAACTTTTAGCCTTTCAGGTGGCTTAACTTAACATCACTAAGTGGGGAAAGTACTCACTACTCAGTGGCTGAAATATTTTGTTTTTAATTCACAAGGAAACCTGGCTTTAAAATTAAGAAAAGCGGGGAAGAGGGGAAAATTTTTTCAGAGAGGGATCTCTACATTACTTGGGGGTGCACAACGGTTAATATTGTTTCAGGAGTAACAACACTATTTAGCTAATTTAATTAAATATTGTGTCCATCATCAGCCTACCATCATGCACTTCACCTGGCCTATTACAATTTTGTAACTTGCGAATGCAGGAATATCAGAACTGAAAATGACAAATGAGCACAAACTGACAACATGTACATTGTGCAAATATGGCAAACTAATAAATTTAAATTACTTACGTGGCAAAGAACACTTTCTGGCGGTGTGATCTGGACAATTCTAAATGGGACAGGAAGACAATGGTTGAGAGAAGTTAACAAGGGGCACTTTCTATAATTATTGTTTTTGCACAGGTAAATGCTTTGTGGTTAACATTCACCCACCAACCATAAAATACAATTTCAGGTCAAATTCACAATTTTAGCACAAACTATATACTAGCTTTAACTGTATAGCCAGCCTAGATGTTGAACAATAGGTGACTTTTTTTCTCTCCAAGTTATTATGTCAGATGCACTCACACATATTAACTGACGAGATGATAATTAAACTCATTGAATCCCTAAATGCTACATATTAAGCTGTTAAGTAACACTCTCATAAACAAGACCAAAAAAAAGACAAAAATGTCAATATCTGCCACCATAGTACTACTGTACCTTTGTTTCTGTACTCTAGCAAGATATGTTCAAAGCTTGAGCAGCTCTGTCTACATAATAAGTTGTTTTCAATTCACCCACAGCAGTGACGAAATTCCCTCCAAAAAAATCCCACTCAAAATGAGCTTTCCAATCAAACCCACCTCACTTTGGAACCAGATTACTATCTGTCATAGACAGTGATTGGCAGAACGTTCAATGCTAAAACGCAATACTATATACATCAATATATACCCTCGACCAGTCGACTAATTACGTTTAATTAACTATAGCTGGTAGCTAAACCACAACCACTATTACACGTAGGTGCCCAAGCCTTCAGCTATCGGCACCCAGACTACACCTCCCCAAACAATCAGATTCCATCACAACATTCAAATGTCAAACTGATATACTCACTGTTGTACATTGCGCCCTGCACTTGTGCTAGGAGTGCTAGGGGTGCTAGGGGTGCTAGGGGTGCTAGGGATGCTAAGGGTGCTAGGGGTGCTAGGGGTGCTAGGGATGGTAGGGGTGCTAGGGGTGCTAGGGATGGTAGGGGTGCTAGGGATGCTAGGAGTGCTAGGGATGCTAGGGGTGCTAGGGGTGCTAGGGATGCTAGGGATGCTAGGGATGCTAGGGATGCTAGGGATGCTAGGGATGCTAGGGGTGCTAGGGATGCTAGGGGTGCTAGGGGTGCTCGGGGTGCTAGGAGTGCTAGGGGTGCTAGGGATGCTAGGGATGCTAGGGGTGCTCGGGGTGCTAGGGATGCTAGGGATGCTAGGAGTGCTAGGGGTGCTAGGGATGCTAAGAGTGCTAGGGGTGCTAGGGGTGCTAGGGGTGCTAGGGATGCTAGGGATGCTAGGGGTGCTAGGGATGCTAGGGGTGCTAGGGATGCTAGGGGTGCTAGGGGTGCTAGGGATGCTAGGGGTGCTAGGGGTGCTCGTGGTGCTAGGGATGCTAGGAGTACTAGGAGTGCTAGGGGTGCTAGGGGTGCTAGGGATGCTAGGGATGGTAGGGGTGCTAGGGATGCTAGGGGTGCTAGGGATGCTAGGGATGCTAGGGGTGCTTGGGGTGCTAGAGATGCTAGGGATGCTAGGGATGCTAGGGGTGCTAGGGGTGCTAGGGGTGCTAGGGATGCTAAGGGTGCTAGGGATGCTAGGGGTGCTAGGGATGCTAGGGATGCTAGGGGTGCTAGGGGTGCTAGGGATGCTAGGGGTGCTAGGGATGCTAGGGGTGCTAGGGATGCTAGGGATGCTAGGGATGCTAGGGGTGCTAGGGGTGCTAGGGGTGCTTGTGGTGCTAGGGATGCTAGGAGTACTAGGAGTGCTAGGGGTGCTAGGGATGCTAGGGATGCTAGGGATGCTAGGGGTGCTAGGGATGCTAGGGGTGCTAGGGGTGCTTGGGGTGCTAGGGGTGCTAGGGGTGCTAGGGATGGTAGGGGTGCTAGGGATGCTAAGTATGCTAGGGGTGCTAGGGATGCTAGGGATGCTAGGGGTGCTAGGGATGCTAGGGATGCTAGGGATGGTAGGGGTGCTAGGGATGCTAGGGATGCTAGGGGTGCTCGGGGTGCTAGGGATGCTAGGGATGCTAGGAGTGCTAGGGGTGCTAGGGATGCTAAGGGTGCTAGGGGTGCTAGGGGTGCTAGGGATGGTAGGGGTGCTAGGGATGCTAGGGATGCTAGGAGTGCTAGGGATGCTAGGGGTGCTAGGGGTGCTAGGGATGCTAGGGATGCTAGGGATGCTAAGGGTGCTAGGGATGCTAGGGGTGCTAGGGATGCTAGGGGTGCTAGGGGTGCTCGGGGTGCTAGGGATGGTAGGGGTGCTAGGGATGCTAAGTATGCTAGGGGTGCTAGGGATGCTAGGGATGCTAGGGGTGCTAGGGATGCTAGGGATGCTAGGGATGGTAGGGGTGCTAGGGATGCTAGGGATGCTAGGGGTGCTCGGGGTGCTAGGGATGCTAGGGATGCTAGGAGTGCTAGGGGTGCTAGGGATGCTAAGGGTGCTAGGGGTGCTAGGGATGCTAGGGGTGCTAGGGGTGCTAGGGATGCTAGGGGTGCTAGGGATGCTAGGGATGCTAGGGGTGCTAGGGATGCTAGGGGTGCTAGGGGTGCTAGGGGTGCTAGGGGTGCTATGGATGCTAGGGATGCTAGGGATGCTAGGGGTGCTAGGGGTGCTCGTGGTGCTAGGGATGCTAGGAGTACTAGGAGTGCTAGGGGTGCTAGGGATGCTAGGGATGCTAGGGGTGCTAGGGATGCTAGGGGTGCTAGGGGTGCTTGGGGTGCTAGGGATGCTAGGGATGCTAGGGGTGCTAGGGGTGCTAGGGATGCTAAGTATGCTAGGGATGCTAGGGATGCTAGGGGTGCTAGGGATGCTAGGGATGCTAGGGGTGCTCGGGGTGCTAGGGATGCTAGGGATGCTAGGAGTGCTAGGGGTGCTAGGGATGCTAAGAGTGCTAGGGGTGCTAGGGGTGCTAGGGGTGCTAGGGATGCTAGGGATGCTAGGGGTGCTAGGGATGCTAGGGGTGCTAGGGATGCTAGGGGTGCTAGGGGTGCTAGGGATGCTAGGGGTGCTAGGGGTGCTAGGGGTGCTCGTGGTGCTAGGGATGCTAGGAGTACTAGGAGTGCTAGGGGTGCTAGGGATGCTAGGGATGCTAGGGGTGCTAGGGGTGCTTGGGGTGCTAGAGATGCTAGGGATGCTAGGGATGCTAGGGGTGCTAGGGGTGCTAGGGGTGCTAGGGATGCTAGGGGTGCTAGGGATGCTAGGGGTGGTAGGGATGCTAGGGATGCTAGGGGTGCTAGGGATGCTAGGGATGCTAGGGGTGCTGGGGATGCTAGGGATGCTAGGGATGCTAGGGATGCTAGGGGTGCTAGGGATGCTAGGGGTGCTAGGGATGCTAGGGGTGCTAGGGATGCTAGGGGTGCTAGGGGTGCTAGGGGTGCTCGTGGTGCTAGGGATGCTAGGAGTACTAGGAGTGCTAGGGGTGCTAGGGGTGCTAGGGATGCTAGGGATGCTAGGGGTGCACGGGGTGCTCGGGGTGCTAGGGATGCTAGGAGTGCTAGGGGTGCTAGGGATGCTAAGGGTGCTAGGGGTGCTGGGGATGGTAGGGGTGCTAGGGATGCTAGGGATGCTAGGGGTGCTAGGGATGCTAGGGATGCTAGGGGTGCTAGGGGTGCTTGGGGTGCTAGGGATGCTAGGGGTGCTAGGGATGCTAGGGATGCTAGGGGTGCTAGGGGTGCTAGGGGTGCTAGGGATGCTAGGGGTGCTAGGGGTGCTAGGGGTGCTTGTGGTGCTAGGGATGCTAGGAGTGCTAGGGATGCTAGGGATGCTAGGGGTGCTAGGGATGCTAGGGGTGCTAGGGGTGCTAGGGGTGCTAGGGATGCTAGGGGTGCTAGGGGTGCTAGGGGTGCTAGGGATGCTAGGGATGCTAGGGGTGCTAGGGGTGCTAGGGATGCTAGGGGTGCTAGGGATGCTAGGGGTGCTAGGGGTGCTAGGGATGCTAGGGATGCTAGGGATGCTAGGGGTGCTAGGGGTGCTAGGGGTGCTTGTGGTGCTAAGGATGCTAGGAGTACTAGGAGTGCTAGGGGTGCTAGGGATGCTAGGGATGCTAGGGATGCTAGGGGTGCTAGGGATGCTAGGGGTGCTAGGGGTGCTTGGGGTGCTAGGGGTGCTAGGGGTGCTAGGGATGGTAGGGACGCTAAGTATGCTAGGGGTGCTAGGGATGCTAGGGATGCTAGGGGTGCTAGGGATGCTAGGGATGCTAGGGATGGTAGGGGTGCTAGGGATGCTAGGGATGCTAGGGGTGCTCGGGGTGCTAGGGATGCTAGGGATGCTAGGAGTGCTAGGGGTGCTAGGGATGCTAAGGGTGCTAGGGGTGCTAGGGGTGCTAGGGATGGTAGGGGTGCTAGGGATGCTAGGGATGCTAGGAGTGCTAGGGATGCTAGGGGTGCTAGGGGTGCTAGGGATGCTAGGGATGCTAGGGATGCTAAGGGTGCTAGGGATGCTAGGGGTGCTAGGGATGCTAGGGGTGCTAGGGGTGCTCGGGGTGCTAGGGATGCTAGGAGTGCTAGGGGTGCTAGGGATGCTAGGGATGCTAGGGGTGCTTGGGGTGCTAGGGATGCTAGGGATGCTAGGAGTGCTAGGGGTGCTAGGGATGCTAAGGGTGCTAGGAGTGGTAGGGGTGCTAGGGATGGTAGGTGTGCTAGGGATGCTAGGGATGCTAGGGGTGCTAGGGATGCTAGGGATGCTAGGGGTGCTAGGGGTGCTTGGGGTGCTAGGGATGCTAGGGATGCTAGGGGTGCTCGGGGTGCTAGGGATGCTAGGGGTGCTAGGGGTGCTAGGGATGCTAGGGGTGCTAGGGATGCTAGGGGTGCTAGGGGTGCTAGGGGTGCTTGGGGTGCTAGGGATGCTAGGGATGCTAGGGGTTCTAGGGGTGCTAGGGATGCTAGGGGTGCTAGGGGTGCTAGGGATGCTAGGGATGCTAGGGGTGCTAGGGGTGCTAGGGGTGCTAGGGGTGCTATGGATGCTAGGGATGCTAGGGATGCTAGGGGTGCTAGGGGTGCTCGTGGTGCTAGGGATGCTAGGAGTACTAGGAGTGCTAGGGATGCTAGGGATGCTAGGGATGCTAGGGGTGCTAGGGATGCTAGGGGTGCTAGGGGTGCTTGGGGTGCTAGGGATGCTAGGGATGCTAGGGGTGCTAGGGGTGCTAGGGATGCTAAGTATGCTAGGGGTGCTAGGGATGCTAGGGATGCTAGGGGTGCTAGGGATGCTAGGGATGCTAGGGGTGCTAGGGGTGCTAGGGATGGTAGGGGTGCTAGGGATGCTAGGGATGCTAGGGGTGCTAGGGATGCTAGGGGTGCTCGGGGTGCTAGGGATGCTAGGGATGCTAGGAGTGCTAGGGGTGCTAGGGATGCTAAGGGTGGTAGGGGTGCTAGGGGTGCTAGGGATGGTAGGGGTGCTAGGGATGCTAGGGATGCTAGGAGGGCTAGGGATGCTAGGGGTGCTAGGGGTGCTAGGGATGCTAGGGATGCTAAGGATGCTAGGGATGCTAGGGGTGCTAGGGATGCTAGGGGTGCTAGGGATGCTAGGGGTGCTAGGGGTGCTCGGGGTGCTAGGGATGCTAGGAGTGCTAAGGGTGCTAGGGATGCTAGGGATGCTAGGGGTGCTCGGGGTGCTAGGGATGCTAGGGATGCTAGGAGTGCTAGGGGTGCTAGGGATGCTAAGGGTGCTAGGGGTGCTAGGGGTGCTAGGGATGGTAGGGGTGCTAGGGATGCTAAGGATGCTAGGGGTGCTAGGGATGCTAGGAATGCTAGGGGTGCTAGGGGTGCTTGGGGTGCTAGGGATGCTAGGGATGCTAGGGATGCTAGGGGTGCTCGGGGTGCTAGGGATGCTAGGGATGCTAGGGGTGCTAGGGGTGCTAGGGGTGCTAGGGATGCTAGGGGTGCTAAGGATGATAGGGATGCTAGGGGTGCTAGGGGTGCTCGGGGTGCTAGGGATGCTAGGAGTGCTAGGGGTGCTAGGGATGCTAGGGGTGCTAGGGGTGCTAGGGGTGCTAGGGATGCTAGGGGTGCTAGGGATGCTAGGGATGCTAGGGGTGCTAGGGGTGCTAGGGATGCTAGGGATGCTAGGGATGCTAGGGGTGCTAGGGATGCTAGGGGTGCTAGGGATGCTAGGGGTGCTCGGGGTGCTAGGGATGCTAGGAGTGCTAGGGGTGCTAGGGATGCTAGGGATGCTAGGGGTGCTTGGGGTGCTAGGGATGCTAGGGATGCTAGGAGTGCTAGGGGTGCTAGGGATGCTAAGGGTGCTAGGGGTGCTAGGGGTGCTAGGGATGGTAGGGGTGCTAGGGATGCTAGGGATGCTAGGGGTGCTAGGGATGCTAGGGATGCTAGGGGTGCTAGGGGTGCTTGGGGTGCTAGGGATGCTAGGGATGCTAGGGGTGCTCAGGGTGCTCGGGATGCTAGGGATGCTAGGGGTGCTAGGGGTGCTCGGAGTGCTAGGGATGCTAGGAGTGCTAGGGGTGCTAGGGATGCTAGGGATGCTAGGGGTGCTTGGGGTGCTAGGGATGCTAGGGATGCTTGGAGTGCTAGGGGTGCTAGGGATGCTAAGGGTGCTAGGGGTGCTAGGGGTGCTAGGGATGGTAGGGGTGCTAGGGATGCTAGGGATGCTAGGGGTGCTAGGGATGCTAGGGATGCTAGGGGTGCTAGGGATGCTAGGGATGCTAGGGGTGCTAGGGGTGCTCGTGGTGCTAGGGATGCTAGGAGTACTATGAGTGCTAGGGGTGCTAGGGATGCTAGGGATGCTAGGGATGCTAGGGGTGCTAGGGATGCTAGGGGTGCTTGTTGTGCTAGGGATTCTAGGGATGCTAGGGATGCTAGGGGTGCTAGGGGTGCTAGGGATGGTAGGGGTGCTAGGGATGCTAAGTATGCTAGGGGTGCTAGGGATGCTAGGGATGCTAGGGGTGCTAGGGATGCTAGGGATGCTAGGGGTGCTAGGGGTGCTAGGGGTGTTAGGGATGGTAGGGGTGCTAGGGATGCTAGGGGTGCTAGGGATGCTAGGGGTGCTAGGGATGGTAGGAGTGCTAGGGATGCTAGGGATGCTAGGAGTGCTAGGGATGCTAGGGGTGCTTGGGATGCTAGGAGTGCTAGGAGTGCTAGGGATGCTAGGGATGCTAGGGGTGCTAGGGATGCTAGGGGTGCTAGGGATGCTAGGGGTGCTAGGGATGCTAGGGGTGCTAGGGGTGCTAGGGTTGCTTGGGGTGCTAGGGATGCTAGGGATGCTAGGGGTGCTAGGGCTGCTAGGGATGCTAGGGGTGCTAGGGATGCTAGGGATGCTAGGGATGCTAGGGGTGCTAGGGATGCTAGGGGTGCTAGGGGTGCTTGTTGTGCTAGGGATGCTAGGGATGCTAGGGATGCTAGGGGTGCTAGGGGTGCTAGGGTTGCTAGGGATGGTAGGGGTGCTAGGGATGCTAAGTATGCTAGGGGTGCTAGGGATGCTAGGGGTGCTAGGGATGCTAGGGATGCTAGGGGTGCTAGGGGTGCTAGGGATGGTAGGGGTGCTAGGGATGCTAGGGATGCTAGGGGTGCTAGGGATGCTAGGGGTGCTCGGGGTGCTAGGGATGCTAGGGATGCTAGGAGTGCTAGGGGTGCTAGGGATGCTAAGGGTGGTAGGGGTGCTAGGGGTGCTAGGGATGGTAGGGGTGCTAGGGATGCTAGGGATGCTAGGAGTGCTAGGGATGCTAGGGGTGCTAGGGGTGCTAGGGATGCTAGGGATGCTAGGGATGCTAGGGGTGCTAGGGATGCTAGGGGTGCTAGGGATGCTAGGGGTGCTCGGGATGCTAGGAGTGCTAGGGGTGCTAGGGATGCTAGGGATGCTAGGGGTGCTAGGGGTGCTCAGGGTGCTAGGGATGCTAGGGATGCTAGGAGTGCTAGGGGTGCTAGGGATGCTAAGGGTGCTAGGGGTGCTAGGGGTGCTAGGGATGGTAGGGGTGCTAGGGATGCTAGGGATGCTAGGAGTGCTAGGGATGCTAGGGGTGCTAGGGGTGCTAGGGATACTAGGGATGCTAGGGATGCTAGGGATGCTAGGGGTGCTAGGGGTGCTCGGGGTGCTAGGAGTGCTAGGGGTGCTAGGGATGCTAAGGGTGCTAGGGGTGTTAGGGGTGCTAGGGATGGTAGGGGTGCTAGGGATGCTAGGGATGCTAGGGATGCTAGGGATGCTAGGGGTGCTAGGGGTGCTAGGGATGCTAGGGATGCTAGGGATGCTAGGGATGCTAGGGTTGCTAGGGATGCTAGGGATGCTAGGGGTGCTAGGGGTGCTCGGGGTGCTAGGGATGCTAGGAGTGCTAGGGGTGCTAGGGATGCTAGGGATGCTAGGGGTGCTTGGGGTGCTAGGGATGCTAAGGGTGGTAGGGGTGCTAGGGGTGCTAGGGATGGTAGGAGTGCTAGGGATGCTAGGGATGCTAGGAGTGCTAGGGATGCTAGGGGTGCTCGGGATGCTAGGAGTGCTAGGAGTGCTAGGGATGCTAGGGATGCTAGGGGTGCTAGGGATGCTAGGGGTGCTAGGGATGCTAGGGGTGCTAGGGATGCTAGGGGTGCTAGGGATGCTAGGGGTGCTAGGGGTGCTAGGGTTGCTTGGGGTGCTAGGGATGCTAGGGGTGCTAGGGCTGCTAGGGATGCTAGGGGTGCTAGGGATGCTAGGGATGCTAGGGATGCTAGGGGTGCTAGGGATGCTAGGGGTGCTAGGGGTGCTTGTTGTGCTAGGGATGCTAGGGATGCTAGGGATACTAGGGGTGCTAGGGGTGCTAGGGGTGCTAGGGATGGTAGGGGTGCTAGGGATGCTAAGTATGCTAGGGGTGCTAGGGATGCTAGGGATGCTAGGGGTGCTAGGGATGCTAGGGATGCTAGGGGTGCTAGGGGTGCTAGGGATGGTAGGGGTGCTAGGGATGCTAGGGATGCTAGGGGTGCTAGGGATGCTAGGGGTGCTCGGGGTGCTAGGGATGCTAGGGATGCTAGGAGTGCTAGGGGTGCTAGGGATGCTAAGGGTGGTAGGGGTGCTAGGGGTGCTAGGGATGGTAGGGGTGCTAGGGATGCTAGGGATGCTAAGAGTGCTAGGGATGCTAGGGGTGCTAGGGGTGCTAGGGATGCTAGGGATGCTAGGGATGCTAGGGGTGCTAGGGATGCTAGGGGTGCTAGGGATGCTAGGGGTGCTCGGGATGCTAGGAGTGCTAGGGGTGCTAGGGATGCTAGGGATGCTAGGGGTGCTAGGGGTGCTCAGGGTGCTAGGGATGCTAGGAGTGCTAGGGGTGCTAGGGATGCTAAGGGTGCTAGGGGTGCTAGGGGTGCTAGGGATGGTAGGGGTGCTAGGGATGCTAGGGATGCTAGGAGTGCTAGGGATGCTAGATGTGCTAGGGGTGCTAGGGATACTAGGGATGCTAGGGATGCTAGGGATGCTAGGGGTGCTAGGGGTGCTCGGGGTGCTAGGGATGCTAGGAGTGCTAGGGGTGCTAGGGATGCTAGGGATGCTAGGGGTGCTTGGGGTGCTAGGGATGCTAGGGATGCTAGGAGTGCTAGGGGTGCTAGGGATGCTAAGGGTGCTAGGGGTGCTAGGGGTGCTAGGGATGGTAGGGGTGCTAGGGATGCTAGGGATGCTAGGGATGCTAGGGATGCTAGGGGTGCTAGGGGTGCTAGGGATGCTAGGGATGCTAGGGATGCTAGGGATGCTAGGGGTGCTAGGGATGCTAGGGATGCTAGGGGTGCTAGGGGTGCTCGGGGTGCTAGGGATGCTAGGAGTGCTAGGGGTGCTAGGGATGCTAGGGATGCTAGGGGTGCTTGGGGTGCTAGGGATGCTAGGGATGCTAGGAGTGCTAGGGGTGCTAGGGATGCTAGGAGTGCTAGGGGTGCTAGGGATGCTAAGGGTGCTAGGGGTGCTAGGGATGCTAAGGGTGCTAGGGGTGCTAGGGGTGCTAGGGATGGTAGGGGTGCTAGGGATGCTAGGGATGCTAGGGATGCTAGGGGTGCTAGGGGTGCTAGGGATGCTAGGGATGCTAGGGATGCTAGGGGTGCTAGGGATGCTAGGGATGCTAGGGGTGCTAGGGGTGCTCGGGGTGCTAGGGATGCTAGGAGTGCTAGGGGTGCTAGGGATGCTAGGGATGCTAGGGGTGCTTGGGGTGCTAGGGATGCTAGGGATGCTAGGAGTGCTAGGGGTGCTAGGGATGCTAGGAGTGCTAGGGGTGCTAGGGATGCTAAGGGTGCTAGGGGTGCTAGGGGTGCTAGGGATGGTAGGGGTGCTAGGGATGGTAGGGATGCTAAGGGTGCTAGGGATGCTAGGGATGCTAGGGGTGCTAGGGGTGCTTGGGGTGCTAGGGATGCTAGGGATGCTAGGGGTGCTCAGGGTGCTCGGGGTGCTAGGGATGCTAGGGATGCTAGGGGTGCTAGGGGTGCTCGGGGTGCTAGGGATGCTAGGAGTGCTAGGGGTGCTAGGGATGCTAGGGATGGTAGGGGTGCTTGGGGTGCTAGGGATGCTAGGGATGCTAGGAGTGCTAGGGGTGCTAGGGATGCTAAGGGTGCTAGGGGTGCTAGGGGTGCTAGGGATGGTAGGGGTGCTAGGGATGCTAGGGATGCTAAGGGTGCTAGGGATGCTAGGGATGCTAGGGGTGCTAGGGGTGCTTGGGGTGCTAGGGATGCTAGGGATGCTAGGGGTGCTCAGGGTGCTCGGGGTGCTAGGGATGCTAGGGGTGCTAGGGATGCTAGGGGTGCTAGGGATGCTAGGGGTGCTAGGGGTGCTAGGGGTGCTAGGGATGCTAGGGGTGCTAGGGGTGCTAGGGATGCTAGGGGTGCTAGGGGTGCTCGGGGTGCTAGGGATGCTAGGAATGCTAGGGGTGCTAGGGGTGCTAGGGATGCTAGGGATGCTAGGGGTGCTGGGGATGCTAGGGATGCTAGGGGTGCTAGGGATGCTAAGTATGCTAGGAGTGCTAGGGATGCAAGGGGTGCTCGGGGTGCTAGGGATGCTAGGGATGCTAGGAGTGCTAGGGGTGCTAGGGATGCTAAGGGTGGTAGGGGTGCTAGGGGTGCTAGGGATGGTAGGGGTGCTAGGGATGCTAGGAGTGCTAGGGATGCTAGGGGTGCTCAGGGTGCTCGGGATGCTAGGGATGCTAGGGGTGCTAGGGGTGCTAGGGATGCTAGGGGTGCTAGGGATGCTAGGGGTGCTAGGGGTGCTCGGGGTGCTAGGGATGCTAGGGATGCTAGGGGTGCTAGGGGTGCTAGGGATGCTAGGGGTGCTGGGGATGCTAGGGATGCTAGGGGTGCTAGGGATGCTAAGTATGCTAGGAGTGCTAGGGATGCTAGGGGTGCTCGGGGTGCTAGGGATGCTAGGGATGCTAGGAGTGCTAGGGGTGCTAGGGATGCTAAGGGTGGTAGGGGTGCTAGGGGTGCTAGGGATGGTAGGGGTGCTAGGGATGCTAGGAGTGCTAGGGATGCTAGGGGTGCTAGGGGTGCTAGGGGTGCTAGGGATGCTAGGGATGCTAGGGGTGCTAGGGATGCTAGGGGTGCTAGGGGTGCTAGGGGTGCTAGGGATGCTAGGGATGCTAGGGGTGCTAGGGGTGCTAGGGGTGCTCGTGGTGCTAGGGATGCTAGGAGTACTAGGAGTGCTAGGGGTGCTAGGGATGCTAGGGATGCTAGGGGTGCTAGGGGTGCTAGGGGTGCTAGGGGTGCTTGGGGTGCTAGGGATGCTAGGGATGCTAGGGGTGCTAGGGGTGCTAGGGGTGCTAGGGATGGTAGGGGTGCTAGGGATGCTAAGTATGCTAGGGGTGCTAGGGATGCTAGGGATGCTAGGGGTGCTAGGGATGCTAGGGATGGTAGGGGTGCTAGGGATGCTAGGGATGCTAGGGGTGCTAGGGATGCTAGGGGTGCTCGGGGTGCTAGGGATGCTAGGGATGCTAGGAGTGCTAGGGGTGCTAGGGATGCTAAGGGTGCTAGGGGTGCTAGGGGTGCTAGGGGTGCTAGGGATGCTAGGGATGCTAGGAGTGCTAGGGATGCTAGGGGTGCTAGGGATGCTAGGGATGCTAGGGATGCTAGGGGTGCTAGGGATGCTAGGGGTGCTAGGGATGCTAGGGGTGCTAGGGGTGCTCAGGGTGCTAGGGATGCTAGGAGTGCTAGGGGTGCTAGGGATGCTAGGGATGCTAGGGGTGCTTGGGGTGCTAGGGATGCTAGGGATGCTAGGAGTGCTAGGGGTGCTAGGGATGCTAGGGATGCTAGGAGTGCTAGGGGTGCTAGGGATGCTAAGGGTGCTAGGGGTGCTAGGGGTGCTAGGGATGCTAGGGATGCTAGGGATGCTAGGGGTGCTAGGGATGCTAAGTATGCTAGGAGTGCTAGGGATGCTAGGGGTGCTCGGGATGCTAGGGATGCTAGGAGTGCTAGGGGTGCTAGGGATGCTAAGGGTGGTAGGGGTGCTAGGGGTGCTAGGGATGGTAGGGGTGCTAGGGATGCTAGGAGTGCTAGGGATGCTAGGGGTGCTAGGGGTGCTAGGGATGCTAGGGATGCTAGGGGTGCTAGGGATGCTAGGGGTGCTAGGGATGCTAGGAGTGCTAGGGGTGCTAGGGATGCTAAGAGTGCTAGGGGTGCTAGGGGTGCTAGGGGTGCTAGGGATGCTAGGGGTGCTAGGGATGCTAGGGATGCTAGGGGTGCTAGGGATGCTAGGGGTGCTCGGGGTGCTAGGGATGCTAGGGATGCTAGGAGTGCTAGGGGTGCTAGGGATGCTAAGGGTGGTAGGGGTGCTAGGGGTGCTAGGGATGGTAGGGGTGCTAGGGATGCTAGGGATGCTAGGAGTGCTAGGGATGCTAGGGGTGCTCGGGATGCTAGGAGTGCTAGGGGTGCTAGGGATGCTAGGGGTGCTAGGGATGCTAGGGGTGCTAGGGGTGCTAGGGATGCTAGGGGTGCTAGGGGTGCTAGGGGTGCTAGGGGTGCTTGGGGTGCTAGGGATGCTAGGGATGCTAGAGGTGCTAGGGGTGCTAGGGATGCTAGGGATGCTAGGGGTGCTAGGGGTGCTAGGGATGCTAGGGATGCTAGGGGTGCTAGGGATGCTAGGGGTGCTAGGGGTGCTAGGGGTGCTAGGGATGCTAGGGATGCTAGGGGTGCTAGGGGTGCTCGTGGTGCTAGGGATGCTAGGAGTACTAGGAGTGCTAGGGGTGCTAGGGATGCTAGGGATGCTAGGGGTGCTAGGGATGCTAGGGGTGCTAGGGGTGCTTGTTGTGCTAGGGATGCTAGGGATGCTAGGGATGCTAGGGGTCCTAGGGGTGCTAGGGGTGCTAGGGATGGTAGGGGTGCTAGGGATGCTAAGTATGCTAGGGATGCTAGGGGTGCTAGGGATGCTAGGGGTGCTAGGGGTGCTTGTTGTGCTAGGGATGCTAGGGATGCTAGGGATGCTAGGGGTGCTAGGGGTGCTAGGAATGCTAGGGATGCTAGGGGTGCTAGGGATGCTAGGGATGCTAGGGATGGTAGGGGTGCTAGGGATGCTAGGGATGCTAGGGGTGCTAGGGGTGCTCGGGGTGCTAGGGATGCTAGGGATGTTAGGAGTGCTAGGGGTGCTAGGGATGCTAAGGGTGCTAGGGGTGCTAGGGATGGTAGGGGTGCTAGGGGTGCTAGGGATGCTAAGGGTGGTAGGGGTGCTAGGGGTGCTAGGGATGGTAGGGGTGCTAGGGATGCTAGGAGTGCTAGGGATGCTAGGGGTGCTCAGGGTGCTCGGGATGCTAGGGATGCTAGGGGTGCTAGGGGTGCTAGGGATGCTAGGGGTGCTAGGGATGCTAGGGGTGCTAGGGGTGCTCGGGGTGCTAGGGATGCTAGGGATGCTAGGGGTGCTAGGGGTGCTAGGGATGCTAGGGATGCTAGGGGTGCTGGGGATGCTAGGGATGCTAGGGGTGCTAGGGATGCTAAGTATGCTAGGAGTGCTAGGGATGCTAGGGGTGCTCGGGGTGCTAGGGATGCTAGGGATGCTAGGAGTGCTAGGGGTGCTAGGGATGCTAAGGGTGGTAGGGGTGCTAGGGGTGCTAGGGATGGTAGGGGTGCTAGGGATGCTAAGTATGCTAGGGATGCTAGGGGTGCTAGGGATGCTAGGGGTGCTAGGGGTGCTTGTTGTGCTAGGGATGCTAGGGATGCTAGGGATGCTAGGGGTGCTAGGGGTGCTAGGGATGCTAGGGATGCTAGGGGTGCTAGGGGTGCTAGGGGTGCTCGTGGTGCTAGGGATGCTAGGAGTACTAGGAGTGCTAGGGGTGCTAGGGATGCTAGGGATGCTAGGGGTGCTAGGGATGCTAGGGGTGCTAGGGGTGCTAGGGGTGCTTGGGGTGCTAGGGATGCTAGGGATGCTAGGGGTGCTAGGGGTGCTAGGGGTGCTAGGGATGGTAGGGGTGCTAGGGATGCTAAGTATGCTAGGGGTGCTAGGGATGCTAGGGATGCTAGGGGTGCTAGGGATGCTAGGGATGGTAGGGGTGCTAGGGATGCTAGGGATGCTAGGGGTGCTAGGGATGCTAGGGGTGCTCGGGGTGCTAGGGATGCTAGGGATGCTAGGAGTGCTAGGGGTGCTAGGGATGCTAAGGGTGCTAGGGGTGCTAGGGGTGCTAGGGGTGCTAGGGATGCTAGGGATGCTAGGAGTGCTAGGGATGCTAGGGGTGCTAGGGATGCTAGGGATGCTAGGGATGCTAGGGGTGCTAGGGATGCTAGGGGTGCTAGGGATGCTAGGGGTGCTCGGGGTGCTAGGGATGCTAGGAGTGCTAGGGGTGCTAGGAATGCTAGGGATGCTAGGGGTGCTTGGGGTGCTAGGGATGCTAGGGATGCTAGGAGTGCTAGGGGTGCTAGGGATGCTAGGGATGCTAGGAGTGCTAGGGGTGCTAGGGATGCTAAGGGTGCTAGGGGTGCTAGGGGTGCTAGGGATGCTAGGGATGCTAGGGATGCTAGGGATGCTAGGGGTGCTAGGGATGCTAAGTATGCTAGGAGTGCTAGGGATGCTAGGGGTGCTCGGGATGCTAGGGATGCTAGGAGTGCTAGGGGTGCTAGGGATGCTAAGGGTGGTAGGGGTGCTAGGGGTGCTAGGGATGGTAGGGGTGCTAGGGATGCTAGGAGTGCTAGGGATGCTAGGGGTGCTAGGGGTGCTAGGGATGCTAGGGATGCTAGGGGTGCTAGGGATGCTAGGGGTGCTAGGGATGCTAGGAGTGCTAGGGGTGCTAGGGATGCTAAGAGTGCTAGGGGTGCTAGGGGTGCTAGGGGTGCTAGGGATGCTAGGGATGCTAGGGGTGCTAGGGATGCTAAGGGTGCTAGGGGTGCTAGGGATGCTAGGGATGCTAGGGGTGCTGGGGATGCTAGGGATGCTAGGGGTGCTAGGGATGCTAAGTATGCTAGGAGTGCTAGGGGTGCTAGGGGTGCTAGAGGTGCTAGGGGTGCTAGGGATGCTAGGAATGCTAGGGGTGCTAGGGGTGCTCGTGGTGCTAGGGATGCTAGGAGTACTAGGAGTGCTAAGGGTGCTAGGGATGCTAGGGATGCTAGGGATGCTAGGGGTGCTAGGGATGATAGGGGGGCTAGGGGTGCTTGTTGTGCTAGGGATGCTAGGGATGCTAGGGATGCTAGGGGTGCTGGAGGTGCTAGGGGTGCTAGGGATGGTAGGGGTGCTAGGGATGCTAAGTATGCTAGGGGTGCTAGGGATGCTAGGGATGCTAGGGATGCTAGGGATGCTAGGGGTGCTAGGGGTGCTAGGGATGGTAGGGGTGCTAGGGATGCTAGGGATGCTAGGGGTGCTAGGGATGCTAGGGGTGCTCGGGGTGCTAGGGATGCTAGGGATGCTAGGAGTGCTAGGGGTGCTAGGGATGCTAAGGGTGGTAGGGGTGCTAGGGGTGCTAGGGATGGTAGGGGTGCTAGGGATGCTAGGGATGCTAGGAGTGCTAGGGATGCTAGGGGTGCTCGGGATGCTAGGAGTGCTAGGGGTGCTAGGGATGCTAGGGGTGCTAGGGATGCTAGGGGTGCTAGGGGTGCTAGGGATGCTAGGGGTGCTAGGGGTGCTAGGGGTGCTTGGGGTGCTAGGGATGCTAGGGATGCTAGAGGTGCTAGGGGTGCTAGGGATGCTAGGGATGCTAGGGGTGCTAGGGGTGCTAGGGATGCTAGGGATGCTAGGGGTGCTAGGGATGCTAGGGGTGCTAGGGGTGCTAGGGGTGCTAGGGATGCTAGGGATGCTAGGGGTGCTAGGGGTGCTCGTGGTGCTAGGGATGCTAGGAGTACTAGGAGTGCTAGGGGTGCTAGGGATGCTAGGGATGCTAGGGGTGCTAGGGATGCTAGGGGTGCTAGGGGTGCTTGTTGTGCTAGGGATGCTAGGGATGCTAGGGATGCTAGGGGTCCTAGGGGTGCTAGGGGTGCTAGGGATGGTAGGGGTGCTAGGGATGCTAAGTATGCTAGGGATGCTAGGGGTGCTAGGGATGCTAGGGGTGCTAGGGGTGCTTGTTGTGCTAGGGATGCTAGGGATGCTAGGGATGCTAGGGGTGCTAGGGGTGCTAGGAATGCTAGGGATGCTAGGGGTGCTAGGGATGCTAGGGATGCTAGGGATGGTAGGGGTGCTAGGGATGCTAGGGATGCTAGGGGTGCTAGGGGTGCTCGGGGTGCTAGGGATGCTAGGGATGCTAGGAGTGCTAGGGGTGCTAGGGATGCTAAGGGTGCTAGGGGTGCTAGGGATGGTAGGGGTGCTAGGGATGCTAGGGATGCTAGGAGTGCTAGGGATGCTAGGGGTGCTAGGGGTGCTAGGGATGCTAGGGATGCTAGGGATGCTAGGGGTGCTAGGGATGCTAGGGGTGCTAGGGATGCTAGGGGTGCTCGGGGTGCTAGGGATGCTAGGAGTGCTAGGGGTGCTAGGGATGCTAGGGATGCTAGGGGTGCTTGGGGTGCTAGGGATGCTAGGGATGCTAGGAGTGCTAGGGGTGCTAGGGATGCTAAGGGTGCTAGGGGTGCTAGGGGTGCTAGGGATGCTAAGGGTGCTAGGGGTGCTAGGGATGCTAGGGATGCTAGGGGTGCTAGGGATGCTAGGGGTGCTCGGGGTGCTAGGGATGCTAGGGATGCTAGGAGTGCTAGGGGTGCTAGGGATGCTAAGGGTGCTAGGGGTGCTAGGGGTGCTAGGGATGCTAGGGATGCTAGGAGTGCTAGGGATGCTAGGGGTGCTAGGGATGCTAGGGATGCTAGGGATGCTAGGGGTGCTAGGGATGCTAGGGGTGCTAGGGATGCTAGGGGTGCTAGGGGTGCTCAGGGTGCTAGGGATGCTAGGAGTGCTAGGGGTGCTAGGGATGCTAGGGATGCTAGGGGTGCTTGGGGTGCTAGGGATGCTAGGGATGCTAGGAGTGCTAGGGGTGCTAGGGATGCTAGGGATGCTAGGAGTGCTAGGGGTGCTAGGGATGCTAAGGGTGCTAGGGGTGCTAGGGGTGCTAGGGATGCTAGGGATGCTAGGGATGCTAGGGGTGCTAGGGATGCTAAGTATGCTAGGAGTGCTAGGGATGCTAGGGGTGCTCGGGATGCTAGGGATGCTAGGAGTGCTAGGGGTGCTAGGGATGCTAAGGGTGGTAGGGGTGCTAGGGGTGCTAGGGATGGTAGGGGTGCTAGGGATGCTAGGAGTGCTAGGGATGCTAGGGGTGCTAGGGGTGCTAGGGATGCTAGGGATGCTAGGGGTGCTAGGGATGCTAGGGGTGCTAGGGATGCTAGGAGTGCTAGGGGTGCTAGGGATGCTAAGAGTGCTAGGGGTGCTAGGGGTGCTAGGGGTGCTAGGGATGCTAGGGGTGCTAGGGATGCTAGGGATGCTAGGGGTGCTAGGGATGCTAGGGGTGCTCGGGGTGCTAGGGATGCTAGGGATGCTAGGAGTGCTAGGGGTGCTAGGGATGCTAAGGGTGGTAGGGGTGCTAGGGGTGCTAGGGATGGTAGGGGTGCTAGGGATGCTAGGGATGCTAGGAGTGCTAGGGATGCTAGGGGTGCTCGGGATGCTAGGAGTGCTAGGGGTGCTAGGGATGCTAGGGGTGCTAGGGATGCTAGGGGTGCTAGGGGTGCTAGGGATGCTAGGGGTGCTAGGGGTGCTAGGGGTGCTAGGGGTGCTTGGGGTGCTAGGGATGCTAGGGATGCTAGAGGTGCTAGGGGTGCTAGGGATGCTAGGGATGCTAGGGGTGCTAGGGGTGCTAGGGATGCTAGGGATGCTAGGGGTGCTAGGGATGCTAGGGGTGCTAGGGGTGCTAGGGGTGCTAGGGATGCTAGGGATGCTAGGGGTGCTAGGGGTGCTCGTGGTGCTAGGGATGCTAGGAGTACTAGGAGTGCTAGGGGTGCTAGGGATGCTAGGGATGCTAGGGGTGCTAGGGATGCTAGGGGTGCTAGGGGTGCTTGTTGTGCTAGGGATGCTAGGGATGCTAGGGATGCTAGGGGTCCTAGGGGTGCTAGGGGTGCTAGGGATGGTAGGGGTGCTAGGGATGCTAAGTATGCTAGGGATGCTAGGGGTGCTAGGGATGCTAGGGGTGCTAGGGGTGCTTGTTGTGCTAGGGATGCTAGGGATGCTAGGGATGCTAGGGGTGCTAGGGGTGCTAGGAATGCTAGGGATGCTAGGGGTGCTAGGGATGCTAGGGATGCTAGGGATGGTAGGGGTGCTAGGGATGCTAGGGATGCTAGGGGTGCTAGGGGTGCTCGGGGTGCTAGGGATGCTAGGGATGTTAGGAGTGCTAGGGGTGCTAGGGATGCTAAGGGTGCTAGGGGTGCTAGGGATGGTAGGGGTGCTAGGGGTGCTAGGGATGCTAAGGGTGGTAGGGGTGCTAGGGGTGCTAGGGATGGTAGGGGTGCTAGGGATGCTAGGAGTGCTAGGGATGCTAGGGGTGCTCAGGGTGCTCGGGATGCTAGGGATGCTAGGGGTGCTAGGGGTGCTAGGGATGCTAGGGGTGCTAGGGATGCTAGGGGTGCTAGGGGTGCTCGGGGTGCTAGGGATGCTAGGGATGCTAGGGGTGCTAGGGGTGCTAGGGATGCTAGGGATGCTAGGGGTGCTGGGGATGCTAGGGATGCTAGGGGTGCTAGGGATGCTAAGTATGCTAGGAGTGCTAGGGATGCTAGGGGTGCTCGGGGTGCTAGGGATGCTAGGGATGCTAGGAGTGCTAGGGGTGCTAGGGATGCTAAGGGTGGTAGGGGTGCTAGGGGTGCTAGGGATGGTAGGGGTGCTAGGGATGCTAGGAGTGCTAGGGATGCTAGGGGTGCTAGGGGTGCTAGGGGTGCTAGGGATGCTAGGGATGCTAGGGGTGCTAGGGATGCTAGGGGTGCTAGGGGTGCTAGGGGTGCTAGGGATGCTAGGGATGCTAGGGGTGCTAGGGGTGCTAGGGGTGCTCGTGGTGCTAGGGATGCTAGGAGTACTAGGAGTGCTAGGGGTGCTAGGGATGCTAGGGATGCTAGGGGTGCTAGGGATGCTAGGGGTGCTAGGGGTGCTAGGGGTGCTTGGGGTGCTAGGGATGCTAGGGATGCTAGGGGTGCTAGGGGTGCTAGGGGTGCTAGGGATGGTAGGGGTGCTAGGGATGCTAAGTATGCTAGGGGTGCTAGGGATGCTAGGGATGCTAGGGGTGCTAGGGATGCTAGGGATGGTAGGGGTGCTAGGGATGCTAGGGATGCTAGGGGTGCTAGGGATGCTAGGGGTGCTCGGGGTGCTAGGGATGCTAGGGATGCTAGGAGTGCTAGGGGTGCTAGGGATGCTAAGGGTGCTAGGGGTGCTAGGGGTGCTAGGGGTGCTAGGGATGCTAGGGATGCTAGGAGTGCTAGGGATGCTAGGGGTGCTAGGGATGCTAGGGATGCTAGGGATGCTAGGGGTGCTAGGGATGCTAGGGGTGCTAGGGATGCTAGGGGTGCTCGGGGTGCTAGGGATGCTAGGAGTGCTAGGGGTGCTAGGAATGCTAGGGATGCTAGGGGTGCTTGGGGTGCTAGGGATGCTAGGGATGCTAGGAGTGCTAGGGGTGCTAGGGATGCTAGGGATGCTAGGAGTGCTAGGGGTGCTAGGGATGCTAAGGGTGCTAGGGGTGCTAGGGGTGCTAGGGATGCTAGGGATGCTAGGGATGCTAGGGATGCTAGGGGTGCTAGGGATGCTAAGTATGCTAGGAGTGCTAGGGATGCTAGGGGTGCTCGGGATGCTAGGGATGCTAGGAGTGCTAGGGGTGCTAGGGATGCTAAGGGTGGTAGGGGTGCTAGGGGTGCTAGGGATGGTAGGGGTGCTAGGGATGCTAGGAGTGCTAGGGATGCTAGGGGTGCTAGGGGTGCTAGGGATGCTAGGGATGCTAGGGGTGCTAGGGATGCTAGGGGTGCTAGGGATGCTAGGAGTGCTAGGGGTGCTAGGGATGCTAAGAGTGCTAGGGGTGCTAGGGGTGCTAGGGGTGCTAGGGATGCTAGGGATGCTAGGGGTGCTAGGGATGCTAAGGGTGCTAGGGGTGCTAGGGATGCTAGGGATGCTAGGGGTGCTGGGGATGCTAGGGATGCTAGGGGTGCTAGGGATGCTAAGTATGCTAGGAGTGCTAGGGGTGCTAGGGGTGCTAGAGGTGCTAGGGGTGCTAGGGATGCTAGGAATGCTAGGGGTGCTAGGGGTGCTCGTGGTGCTAGGGATGCTAGGAGTACTAGGAGTGCTAAGGGTGCTAGGGATGCTAGGGATGCTAGGGATGCTAGGGGTGCTAGGGATGATAGGGGGGCTAGGGGTGCTTGTTGTGCTAGGGATGCTAGGGATGCTAGGGATGCTAGGGGTGCTGGGGGTGCTAGGGGTGCTAGGGATGGTAGGGGTGCTAGGGATGCTAAGTATGCTAGGGGTGCTAGGGATGCTAGGGATGCTAGGGATGCTAGGGATGCTAGGGGTGCTAGGGGTGCTAGGGATGGTAGGGGTGCTAGGGATGCTAGGGATGCTAGGGGTGCTAGGGATGCTAGGGGTGCTCGGGGTGCTAGGGATGCTAGGGATGCTAGGAGTGCTAGGGGTGCTAGGGATGCTAAGGGTGGTAGGGGTGCTAGGGGTGCTAGGGATGGTAGGGGTGCTAGGGATGCTAGGGATGCTAGGAGTGCTAGGGATGCTAGGGGTGCTCGGGATGCTAGGAGTGCTAGGGGTGCTAGGGATGCTAGGGGTGCTAGGGATGCTAGGGGTGCTAGGGGTGCTAGGGATGCTAGGGGTGCTAGGGGTGCTAGGGGTGCTTGGGGTGCTAGGGATGCTAGGGATGCTAGAGGTGCTAGGGGTGCTAGGGATGCTAGGGATGCTAGGGGTGCTAGGGGTGCTAGGGATGCTAGGGATGCTAGGGGTGCTAGGGATGCTAGGGGTGCTAGGGGTGCTAGGGGTGCTAGGGATGCTAGGGATGCTAGGGGTGCTAGGGGTGCTCGTGGTGCTAGGGATGCTAGGAGTACTAGGAGTGCTAGGGGTGCTAGGGATGCTAGGGATGCTAGGGGTGCTAGGGATGCTAGGGGTGCTAGGGGTGCTTGTTGTGCTAGGGATGCTAGGGATGCTAGGGATGCTAGGGGTCCTAGGGGTGCTAGGGGTGCTAGGGATGGTAGGGGTGCTAGGGATGCTAAGTATGCTAGGGATGCTAGGGGTGCTAGGGATGCTAGGGGTGCTAGGGGTGCTTGTTGTGCTAGGGATGCTAGGGATGCTAGGGATGCTAGGGGTGCTAGGGGTGCTAGGAATGCTAGGGATGCTAGGGGTGCTAGGGATGCTAGGGATGCTAGGGATGGTAGGGGTGCTAGGGATGCTAGGGATGCTAGGGGTGCTAGGGGTGCTCGGGGTGCTAGGGATGCTAGGGATGCTAGGAGTGCTAGGGGTGCTAGGGATGCTAAGGGTGCTAGGGGTGCTAGGGATGGTAGGGGTGCTAGGGATGCTAGGGATGCTAGGAGTGCTAGGGATGCTAGGGGTGCTAGGGGTGCTAGGGATGCTAGGGATGCTAGGGATGCTAGGGGTGCTAGGGATGCTAGGGGTGCTAGGGATGCTAGGGGTGCTCGGGGTGCTAGGGATGCTAGGAGTGCTAGGGGTGCTAGGGATGCTAGGGATGCTAGGGGTGCTTGGGGTGCTAGGGATGCTAGGGATGCTAGGAGTGCTAGGGGTGCTAGGGATGCTAAGGGTGCTAGGGGTGCTAGGGGTGCTAGGGATGGTAGGGGTGCTAGGGATGCTAGGGATGCTAGGGGTGCTAGGGATGCTAGGGATGCTAGGGGTGCTAGGGGTGCTTGGGGTGCTAGGGATGCTAGGGATGCTAGGGGTGCTCAGGGTGCTCAGGATGCTAGGGATGCTAGGGGTGCTAGGGGTGCTCGGGGTGCTAGGGATGCTAGGAGTGCTAGGGGTGCTAGGGATGCTAGGGATGCTAGGGGTGCTTGGGGTGCTAGGGATGCTAGGGATGCTTGGAGTGCTAGGGGTGCTAGGGATGCTAAGGGTGCTAGGGGTGCTAGGGGTGCTAGGGATGGTAGGGATGGTAGGGATGCTAGGGATGCTAGGGGTGCTAGGGATGCTAGGGATGCTAGGGGTGCTAGGGATGCTAGGGATGCTAGGGGTGCTAGGGGTGCTCGTGGTGCTAGGGATGCTAGGAGTACTATGAGTGCTAGGGGTGCTAGGGATGCTAGGGATGCTAGGGATGCTAGGGGTGCTAGGGATGCTAGGGGTGCTTGTTGTGCTAGGGATTCTAGGGATGCTAGGGATGCTAGGGGTGCTAGGGGTGCTAGGGATGGTAGGGGTGCTAGGGATGCTAAGTATGCTAGGGGTGCTAGGGATGGTAGGGATGCTAGGGGTGCTAGGGATGCTAGGGATGCTAGGGATGCTAGGGGTGCTAGGGGTGCTAGGGGTGCTAGGGATGGTAGGGGTGCTAGGGATGCTAGGGGTGCTAGGGATGCTAGGGGTGCTCGGGGTGCTAGGGATGCTAGGAGTGCTAGGGGTGCTAGGGATGCTAAGGGTGGTAGGGGTGCTAGGGGTGCTAGGGATGGTAGGAGTGCTAGGGATGCTAGGGATGCTAGGAGTGCTAGGGATGCTAGGGGTGCTTGGGATGCTAGGAGTGCTAGGAGTGCTAGGGATGCTAGGGATGCTAGGGGTGCTAGGGATGCTAGGGGTGCTAGGGGTGCTAGGGATGCTAGGAGTGCTAGGGATGCTAGGGGTGCTAGGGGTGCTAGGGTTGCTTGGGGTGCTAGGGATGCTAGGGATGCTAGGGGTGCTAGGGCTGCTAGGGATGCTAGGGGTGCTAGGGATGCTAGGGATGCTAGGGATGCTAGGGGTGCTAGGGATGCTAGGGGTGCTAGGGGTGCTTGTTGTGCTAGGGATGCTAGGGATGCTAGGGATGCTAGGGGTGCTAGGGGTGCTAGGGTTGCTAGGGATGGTAGGGGTGCTAGGGATGCTAAGTATGCTAGGGGTGCTAGGGATGCTAGGGGTGCTAGGGATGCTAGGGATGCTAGGGGTGCTAGGGGTGCTAGGGATGGTAGGGGTGCTAGGGATGCTAGGGATGCTAGGGGTGCTAGGGATGCTAGGGGTGCTCGGGGTGCTAGGGATGCTAGGGATGCTAGGGGTGCTAGGGATGCTAAGGGTGGTAGGGGTGCTAGGGGTGCTAGGGATGGTAGGGGTGCTAGGGATGCTAGGGATGCTAGGAGTGCTAGGGATGCTAGGGGTGCTAGGGGTGCTAGGGATGCTAGGGATGCTAGGGATGCTAGGGGTGCTAGGGATGCTAGGGGTGCTAGGGATGCTAGGGGTGCTCGGGATGCTAGGAGTGCTAGGGGTGCTAGGGATGCTAGGGATGCTAGGGGTGCTAGGGGTGCTCAGGGTGCTAGGGATGCTAGGGATGCTAGGAGTGCTAGGGGTGCTAGGGATGCTAGGGATGCTAGGGATGCTAGGGGTGCTAGGGATGCTAGGGGTGCTAGGGATGCTAGGGGTGCTCGGGGTGCTAGGGATGCTAGGAGTGCTAGGGGTGCTAGGGATGCTAGGGATGCTAGGGGTGCTTGGGGTGCTAGGGATGCTAGGGATGCTAGGAGTGCTAGGGGTGCTAGGGATGCTAAGGTTGCTAGGGGTGCTAGGGATGGTAGGGGTGCTAGGGATGCTAGGGATGCTAGGGGTGCTAGGGATGCTAGGGATGCTAGGGGTGCTAGGGGTGCTTGGGGTGCTAGGGATGCTAGGGATGCTAGGGGTGCTCAGGGTGCTCGGGGTGCTCGGGATGCTAGGGATGCTAGGGGTGCTAGGGGTGCTCGGGGTGCTAGGGATGCTAGGAGTGCTAGGGGTGCTAGGGATGCTAGGGATGCTAGGGGTGCTTGGGGTGCTAGGGATGCTAGGGATGCTAGGAGTGCTAGGGGTGCTAGGGATGCTAAGGGTGCTAGGGGTGCTAGGGGTGCTAGGGATGGTAGGGGTGCTAGGGATGCTAGGGATGCTAGGGGTGCTAGGGATGCTAGGGATGCTAGGGGTGCTAGGGATGCTAGGGATGCTAGGGGTGCTAGGGGTGCTCGTGGTGCTAGGGATGCTAGGAGTACTATGAGTGCTAGGGGTGCTAGGGATGCTAGGGATGCTAGGGATGCTAGGGGTGCTAGGGATGCTAGGGGTGCTTGTTGTGCTAGGGATTCTAGGGATGCTAGGGATGCTAGGGGTGCTAGGGGTGCTAGGGATGGTAGGGGTGCTAGGGATGGTAAGTATGCTAGGGGTGCTAGGGATGCTAGGGATGCTAGGGGTGCTAGGGATGCTAGGGATGCTAGGGGTGCTAGGGGTGCTAGGGGTGCTAGGGATGGTAGGGGTGCTAGGGATGCTAGGGGTGCTAGGGATGCTAGGGGTGCTCGGGGTGCTAGGGATGCTAGGAGTGCTAGGGGTGCTAGGGATGCTAAGGGTGGTAGGGGTGCTAGGGGTGCTAGGGATGGTAGGAGTGCTAGGGATGCTAGGGATGCTAGGAGTGCTAGGGATGCTAGGGGTGCTCGGGATGCTAGGAGTGCTAGGAGTGCTAGGGATGCTAGGGATGCTAGGGGTGCTAGGGATGCTAGGGGTGCTAGGGGTGCTAGGGATGCTAGGGGTGCTAGGGATGCTAGGGGTGCTAGGGGTGCTAGGGTTGCTTGGGGTGCTAGGGATGCTAGGGATGCTAGGGGTGCTAGGGCTGCTAGGGATGCTAGGGGTGCTAGGGATGCTAGGGATGCTAGGGATGCTAGGGGTGCTAGGGATGCTAGGGGTGCTAGGGGTGCTTGTTGTGCTAGGGATGCTAGGGATGCTAGGGATGCTAGGGGTGCTAGGGGTGCTAGGGGTGCTAGGGATGGTAGGGGTGCTAGGGATGCTAAGTATGCTAGGGGTGCTAGGGATGCTAGGGATGCTAGGGGTGCTAGGGATGCTAGGGGTGCTAGGGGTGCTAGGGATGGTAGGGGTGCTAGGGATGCTAGGGATGCTAGGGGTGCTAGGGATGCTAGGGGTGCTCGGGGTGCTAGGGATGCTAGGGATGCTAGGAGTGCTAGGGGTGCTAGGGATGCTAAGGGTGGTAGGGGTGCTAGGGGTGCTAGGGATGGTAGGGGTGCTAGGGATGCTAGGGATGCTAGGAGTGCTAGGGATGCTAGGGGTGCTAGGGGTGCTAGGGATGCTAGGGATGCTAGGGATGCTAGGGGTGCTAGGGATGCTAGGGGTGCTAGGGATGCTAGGGGTGCTCGGGATGCTAGGAGTGCTAGGGGTGCTAGGGATGCTAGGGATGCTAGGGGTGCTAGGGGTGCTCAGGGTGCTAGGGATGCTAGGGATGCTAGGAGTGCTAGGGGTGCTAGGGATGCTAAGGGTGCTAGGGGTGCTAGGGGTGCTAGGGATGGTAGGGGTGCTAGGGATGCTAGGGATGCTAGGAGTGCTAGGGATGCTAGGGGTGCTAGGGGTGCTAGAGATACTAGGGATGCTAGGGATGCTAGGGATGCTAGGGGTGCTAGGGGTGCTCGGGGTGCTAGGAGTGCTAGGGGTGCTAGGGATGCTAAGGGTGCTAGGGGTGCTAGGGGTGCTAGGGATGGTAGGGGTGCTAGGGATGCTAGGGATGCTAGGGATGCTAGGGATGCTAGGGGTGCTAGGGGTGCTAGGGATGCTAGGGATGCTAGGGATGCTAGGGTTGCTAGGGATGCTAGGGATGCTAGGGGTGCTAGGGGTGCTCGGGGTGCTAGGGATGCTAGGAGTGCTAGGGGTGCTAGGGATGCTAGGGATGCTAGGGGTGCTTGGGGTGCTAGGGATGCTATGGATGCTAGGAGTGCTAGGGGTGCTAGGGATGCTAGGAGTGCTAGGGGTGCTAGGGATGCTAAGGGTGCTAGGGGTACTAGGGGTGCTAGGGATGGTAGGATGCTAGGGGTGCTAGGGATGCTAGGGGTGCTAGGGGTGCTAGGGGTGCTAGGGATGCTAGGGATGCTAGGGGTGCTAGGGGTGCTAGGGGTGCTCGTGGTGCTAGGGATGCTAGGAGTACTAGGAGTGCTATGGGTGCTAGGGATGCTAGGGATGCTAGGGGTGCTAGGGATGCTAGGGGTGCTAGGGGTGCTAGGGGTGCTTGGGGTGCTAGGGATGCTAGGGATGCTAGGGGTGCTAGGGGTGCTAGGGGTGCTAGGGATGGTAGGGGTGCTAGGGATGCTAAGTATGCTAGGGGTGCTAGGGATGCTAGGGATGCTAGGGGTGCTAGGGATGCTAGGGATGGTAGGGGTGCTAGGGATGCTAGGGATGCTAGGGGTGCTAGGGATGCTAGGGGTGCTCGGGGTGCTAGGGATGCTAGGGATGCTAGGAGTGCTAGGGGTGCTAGGGATGCTAAGGGTGCTAGGGGTGCTAGGGGTGCTAGGGGTGCTAGGGATGCTAGGGATGCTAGGAGTGCTAGGGATGCTAGGGGTGCTAGGGATGCTAGGGATGCTAGGGATGCTAGGGGTGCTAGGGATGCTAGGGGTGCTAGGGATGCTAGGGGTGCTCGGGGTGCTAGGGATGCTAGGAGTGCTAGGGGTGCTAGGAATGCTAGGGATGCTAGGGGTGCTTGGGGTGCTAGGGATGCTAGGGATGCTAGGAGTGCTAGGGGTGCTAGGGATGCTAGGGATGCTAGGAGTGCTAGGGGTGCTAGGGATGCTAAGGGTGCTAGGGATGCTAGGGATGCTAGGGATGCTAGGGATGCTAGGGGTGCTAGGGATGCTAAGTATGCTAGGAGTGCTAGGGATGCTAGGGGTGCTCGGGATGCTAGGGATGCTAGGAGTGCTAGGGGTGCTAGGGATGCTAAGGGTGGTAGGGGTGCTAGGGGTGCTAGGGATGGTAGGGGTGCTAGGGATGCTAGGAGTGCTAGGGATGCTAGGGGTGCTAGGGGTGCTAGGGATGCTAGGGATGCTAGGGGTGCTAGGGATGCTAGGGGTGCTAGGGATGCTAGGAGTGCTAGGGGTGCTAGGGATGCTAAGAGTGCTAGGGGTGCTAGGGGTGCTAGGGGTGCTAGGGATGCTAGGGATGCTAGGGGTGCTAGGGATGCTAAGGGTGCTAGGGGTGCTAGGGATGCTAGGGATGCTAGGGGTGCTGGGGATGCTAGGGATGCTAGGGATGCTAGGGGTGCTAGGGATGCTAGGGGTGCTAGGGATGCTAGGGGTGCTCGGGGTGCTAGGGATGCTAGGAGTGCTAGGGGTGCTAGGAATGCTAGGGATGCTAGGGGTGCTTGGGGTGCTAGGGATGCTAGGGATGCTAGGAGTGCTAGGGGTGCTAGGGATGCTAGGGATGCTAGGAGTGCTAGGGGTGCTAGGGATGCTAAGGGTGCTAGGGGTGCTAGGGGTGCTAGGGATGCTAGGGATGCTAGGGATGCTAGGGATGCTAGGGGTGCTAGGGATGCTAAGTATGCTAGGAGTGCTAGGGATGCTAGGGGTGCTCGGGATGCTAGGGATGCTAGGAGTGCTAGGGGTGCTAGGGATGCTAAGGGTGGTAGGGGTGCTAGGGGTGCTAGGGATGGTAGGGGTGCTAGGGATGCTAGGAGTGCTAGGGATGCTAGGGGTGCTAGGGGTGCTAGGGATGCTAGGGATGCTAGGGGTGCTAGGGATGCTAGGGGTGCTAGGGATGCTAGGAGTGCTAGGGGTGCTAGGGATGCTAAGAGTGCTAGGGGTGCTAGGGGTGCTAGGGGTGCTAGGGATGCTAGGGATGCTAGGGGTGCTAGGGATGCTAAGGGTGCTAGGGGTGCTAGGGATGCTAGGGATGCTAGGGGTGCTGGGGATGCTAGGGATGCTAGGGGTGCTAGGGATGCTAAGTATGCTAGGAGTGCTAGGGGTGCTAGGGGTGCTAGAGGTGCTAGGGGTGCTAGGGATGCTAGGAATGCTAGGGGTGCTAGGGGTGCTCGTGGTGCTAGGGATGCTAGGAGTACTAGGAGTGCTAAGGGTGCTAGGGATGCTAGGGATGCTAGGGATGCTAGGGGTGCTAGGGATGATAGGGGGGCTAGGGGTGCTTGTTGTGCTAGGGATGCTAGGGATGCTAGGGATGCTAGGGGTGCTGGGGGTGCTAGGGGTGCTAGGGATGGTAGGGGTGCTAGGGATGCTAAGTATGCTAGGGGTGCTAGGGATGCTAGGGATGCTAGGGATGCTAGGGATGCTAGGGGTGCTAGGGGTGCTAGGGATGGTAGGGGTGCTAGGGATGCTAGGGATGCTAGGGGTGCTAGGGATGCTAGGGGTGCTCGGGGTGCTAGGGATGCTAGGGATGCTAGGAGTGCTAGGGGTGCTAGGGATGCTAAGGGTGGTAGGGGTGCTAGGGGTGCTAGGGATGGTAGGGGTGCTAGGGATGCTAGGGATGCTAGGAGTGCTAGGGATGCTAGGGGTGCTCGGGATGCTAGGAGTGCTAGGGGTGCTAGGGATGCTAGGGGTGCTAGGGATGCTAGGGGTGCTAGGGGTGCTAGGGATGCTAGGGGTGCTAGGGGTGCTAGGGGTGCTTGGGGTGCTAGGGATGCTAGGGATGCTAGAGGTGCTAGGGGTGCTAGGGATGCTAGGGATGCTAGGGGTGCTAGGGGTGCTAGGGATGCTAGGGATGCTAGGGGTGCTAGGGATGCTAGGGGTGCTAGGGGTGCTAGGGGTGCTAGGGATGCTAGGGATGCTAGGGGTGCTAGGGGTGCTCGTGGTGCTAGGGATGCTAGGAGTACTAGGAGTGCTAGGGGTGCTAGGGATGCTAGGGATGCTAGGGGTGCTAGGGATGCTAGGGGTGCTAGGGGTGCTTGTTGTGCTAGGGATGCTAGGGATGCTAGGGATGCTAGGGGTCCTAGGGGTGCTAGGGGTGCTAGGGATGGTAGGAGTGCTAGGGATGCTAAGTATGCTAGGGATGCTAGGGGTGCTAGGGATGCTAGGGGTGCTAGGGGTGCTTGTTGTGCTAGGGATGCTAGGGATGCTAGGGATGCTAGGGGTGCTAGGGGTGCTAGGAATGCTAGGGATGCTAGGGGTGCTAGGGATGCTAGGGATGCTAGGGATGGTAGGGGTGCTAGGGATGCTAGGGATGCTAGGGGTGCTAGGGGTGCTCGGGGTGCTAGGGATGCTAGGGATGCTAGGAGTGCTAGGGGTGCTAGGGATGCTAAGGGTGCTAGGGGTGCTAGGGATGGTAGGGGTGCTAGGGATGCTAGGGATGCTAGGAGTGCTAGGGATGCTAGGGGTGCTAGGGGTGCTAGGGATGCTAGGGATGCTAGGGATGCTAGGGGTGCTAGGGATGCTAGGGGTGCTAGGGATGCTAGGGGTGCTCGGGGTGCTAGGGATGCTAGGAGTGCTAGGGGTGCTAGGGATGCTAGGGATGCTAGGGGTGCTTGGGGTGCTAGGGATGCTAGGGATGCTAGGAGTGCTAGGGGTGCTAGGGATGCTAAGGGTGCTAGGGGTGCTAGGGGTGCTAGGGATGGTAGGGGTGCTAGGGATGCTAGGGATGCTAGGGGTGCTAGGGATGCTAGGGATGCTAGGGGTGCTAGGGGTGCTTGGGGTGCTAGGGATGCTAGGGATGCTAGGGGTGCTCAGGGTGCTCAGGATGCTAGGGATGCTAGGGGTGCTAGGGGTGCTCGGGGTGCTAGGGATGCTAGGAGTGCTAGGGGTGCTAGGGATGCTAGGGATGCTAGGGGTGCTAGGGATGCTAGGGATGCTAGGAGTGCTAGGGATGCTAGGGGTGCTAGGGGTGCTAGGGATGCTAGGGATGCTAGGGATGCTAGGGGTGCTAGGGATGCTAGGGGTGCTAGGGATGCTAGGGGTGCTCGGGGTGCTAGGGATGCTAGGAGTGCTAGGGGTGCTAGGGATGCTAGGGATGCTAGGGGTGCTTGGGGTGCTAGGGATGCTAGGGATGCTAGGAGTGCTAGGGGTGCTAGGGATGCTAAGGGTGCTAGGGGTGCTAGGGGTGCTAGGGATGGTAGGGGTGCTAGGGATGCTAGGGATGCTAGGGGTGCTAGGGATGCTAGGGATGCTAGGGGTGCTAGGGGTGCTTGGGGTGCTAGGGATGCTAGGGATGCTAGGGGTGCTCAGGGTGCTCAGGATGCTAGGGATGCTAGGGGTGCTAGGGGTGCTCGGGGTGCTAGGGATGCTAGGAGTGCTAGGGGTGCTAGGGATGCTAGGGATGCTAGGGGTGCTTGGGGTGCTAGGGATGCTAGGGATGCTTGGAGTGCTAGGGGTGCTAGGGATGCTAAGGGTGCTAGGGGTGCTAGGGGTGCTAGGGATGGTAGGGATGGTAGGGATGCTAGGGATGCTAGGGGTGCTAGGGATGCTAGGGATGCTAGGGGTGCTAGGGATGCTAGGGATGCTAGGGGTGCTAGGGGTGCTCGTGGTGCTAGGGATGCTAGGAGTACTATGAGTGCTAGGGGTGCTAGGGATGCTAGGGATGCTAGGGATGCTAGGGGTGCTAGGGATGCTAGGGGTGCTTGTTGTGCTAGGGATTCTAGGGATGCTAGGGATGCTAGGGGTGCTAGGGGTGCTAGGGATGGTAGGGGTGCTAGGGATGCTAAGTATGCTAGGGGTGCTAGGGATGGTAGGGATGCTAGGGGTGCTAGGGATGCTAGGGATGCTAGGGATGCTAGGGGTGCTAGGGGTGCTAGGGGTGCTAGGGATGGTAGGGGTGCTAGGGATGCTAGGGGTGCTAGGGATGCTAGGGGTGCTCGGGGTGCTAGGGATGCTAGGAGTGCTAGGGGTGCTAGGGATGCTAAGGGTGGTAGGGGTGCTAGGGGTGCTAGGGATGGTAGGAGTGCTAGGGATGCTAGGGATGCTAGGAGTGCTAGGGATGCTAGGGGTGCTTGGGATGCTAGGAGTGCTAGGAGTGCTAGGGATGCTAGGGATGCTAGGGGTGCTAGGGATGCTAGGGGTGCTAGGGGTGCTAGGGATGCTAGGAGTGCTAGGGATGCTAGGGGTGCTAGGGGTGCTAGGGTTGCTTGGGGTGCTAGGGATGCTAGGGATGCTAGGGGTGCTAGGGCTGCTAGGGATGCTAGGGGTGCTAGGGATGCTAGGGATGCTAGGGATGCTAGGGGTGCTAGGGATGCTAGGGGTGCTAGGGGTGCTTGTTGTGCTAGGGATGCTAGGGATGCTAGGGATGCTAGGGGTGCTAGGGGTGCTAGGGTTGCTAGGGATGGTAGGGGTGCTAGGGATGCTAAGTATGCTAGGGGTGCTAGGGATGCTAGGGGTGCTAGGGATGCTAGGGATGCTAGGGGTGCTAGGGGTGCTAGGGATGGTAGGGGTGCTAGGGATGCTAGGGATGCTAGGGGTGCTAGGGATGCTAGGGGTGCTCGGGGTGCTAGGGATGCTAGGGATGCTAGGGGTGCTAGGGATGCTAAGGGTGGTAGGGGTGCTAGGGGTGCTAGGGATGGTAGGGGTGCTAGGGATGCTAGGGATGCTAGGAGTGCTAGGGATGCTAGGGGTGCTAGGGGTGCTAGGGATGCTAGGGATGCTAGGGATGCTAGGGGTGCTAGGGATGCTAGGGGTGCTAGGGATGCTAGGGGTGCTCGGGATGCTAGGAGTGCTAGGGGTGCTAGGGATGCTAGGGATGCTAGGGGTGCTAGGGGTGCTCAGGGTGCTAGGGATGCTAGGGATGCTAGGAGTGCTAGGGGTGCTAGGGATGCTAGGGATGCTAGGGATGCTAGGGGTGCTAGGGATGCTAGGGGTGCTAGGGATGCTAGGGGTGCTCGGGGTGCTAGGGATGCTAGGAGTGCTAGGGGTGCTAGGGATGCTAGGGATGCTAGGGGTGCTTGGGGTGCTAGGGATGCTAGGGATGCTAGGAGTGCTAGGGGTGCTAGGGATGCTAAGGTTGCTAGGGGTGCTAGGGATGGTAGGGGTGCTAGGGATGCTAGGGATGCTAGGGGTGCTAGGGATGCTAGGGATGCTAGGGGTGCTAGGGGTGCTTGGGGTGCTAGGGATGCTAGGGATGCTAGGGGTGCTCAGGGTGCTCGGGGTGCTCGGGATGCTAGGGATGCTAGGGGTGCTAGGGGTGCTCGGGGTGCTAGGGATGCTAGGAGTGCTAGGGGTGCTAGGGATGCTAGGGATGCTAGGGGTGCTTGGGGTGCTAGGGATGCTAGGGATGCTAGGAGTGCTAGGGGTGCTAGGGATGCTAAGGGTGCTAGGGGTGCTAGGGGTGCTAGGGATGGTAGGGGTGCTAGGGATGCTAGGGATGCTAGGGGTGCTAGGGATGCTAGGGATGCTAGGGGTGCTAGGGATGCTAGGGATGCTAGGGGTGCTAGGGGTGCTCGTGGTGCTAGGGATGCTAGGAGTACTATGAGTGCTAGGGGTGCTAGGGATGCTAGGGATGCTAGGGATGCTAGGGGTGCTAGGGATGCTAGGGGTGCTTGTTGTGCTAGGGATTCTAGGGATGCTAGGGATGCTAGGGGTGCTAGGGGTGCTAGGGATGGTAGGGGTGCTAGGGATGGTAAGTATGCTAGGGGTGCTAGGGATGCTAGGGATGCTAGGGGTGCTAGGGATGCTAGGGATGCTAGGGGTGCTAGGGGTGCTAGGGGTGCTAGGGATGGTAGGGGTGCTAGGGATGCTAGGGGTGCTAGGGATGCTAGGGGTGCTCGGGGTGCTAGGGATGCTAGGAGTGCTAGGGGTGCTAGGGATGCTAAGGGTGGTAGGGGTGCTAGGGGTGCTAGGGATGGTAGGAGTGCTAGGGATGCTAGGGATGCTAGGAGTGCTAGGGATGCTAGGGGTGCTCGGGATGCTAGGAGTGCTAGGAGTGCTAGGGATGCTAGGGATGCTAGGGGTGCTAGGGATGCTAGGGGTGCTAGTGGTGCTAGGGATGCTAGGGGTGCTAGGGATGCTAGGGGTGCTAGGGGTGCTAGGGTTGCTTGGGGTGCTAGGGATGCTAGGGATGCTAGGGGTGCTAGGGCTGCTAGGGATGCTAGGGGTGCTAGGGATGCTAGGGATGCTAGGGATGCTAGGGGTGCTAGGGATGCTAGGGGTGCTAGGGGTGCTTGTTGTGCTAGGGATGCTAGGGATGCTAGGGATGCTAGGGGTGCTAGGGGTGCTAGGGGTGCTAGGGATGGTAGGGGTGCTAGGGATGCTAAGTATGCTAGGGGTGCTAGGGATGCTAGGGATGCTAGGGGTGCTAGGGATGCTAGGGGTGCTAGGGGTGCTAGGGATGGTAGGGGTGCTAGGGATGCTAGGGATGCTAGGGGTGCTAGGGATGCTAGGGGTGCTCGGGGTGCTAGGGATGCTAGGGATGCTAGGAGTGCTAGGGGTGCTAGGGATGCTAAGGGTGGTAGGGGTGCTAGGGGTGCTAGGGATGGTAGGGGTGCTAGGGATGCTAGGGATGCTAGGAGTGCTAGGGATGCTAGGGGTGCTAGGGGTGCTAGGGATGCTAGGGATGCTAGGGATGCTAGGGGTGCTAGGGATGCTAGGGGTGCTAGGGATGCTAGGGGTGCTCGGGATGCTAGGAGTGCTAGGGGTGCTAGGGATGCTAGGGATGCTAGGGGTGCTAGGGGTGCTCAGGGTGCTAGGGATGCTAGGGATGCTAGGAGTGCTAGGGGTGCTAGGGATGCTAAGGGTGCTAGGGGTGCTAGGGGTGCTAGGGATGGTAGGGGTGCTAGGGATGCTAGGGATGCTAGGAGTGCTAGGGATGCTAGGGGTGCTAGGGGTGCTAGAGATACTAGGGATGCTAGGGATGCTAGGGATGCTAGGGGTGCTAGGGGTGCTCGGGGTGCTAGGAGTGCTAGGGGTGCTAGGGATGCTAAGGGTGCTAGGGGTGCTAGGGGTGCTAGGGATGGTAGGGGTGCTAGGGATGCTAGGGATGCTAGGGATGCTAGGGATGCTAGGGGTGCTAGGGGTGCTAGGGATGCTAGGGATGCTAGGGATGCTAGGGTTGCTAGGGATGCTAGGGATGCTAGGGGTGCTAGGGGTGCTCGGGGTGCTAGGGATGCTAGGAGTGCTAGGGGTGCTAGGGATGCTAGGGATGCTAGGGGTGCTTGGGGTGCTAGGGATGCTATGGATGCTAGGAGTGCTAGGGGTGCTAGGGATGCTAGGAGTGCTAGGGGTGCTAGGGATGCTAAGGGTGCTAGGGGTACTAGGGGTGCTAGGGATGGTAGGATGCTAGGGGTGCTAGGGATGCTAGGGGTGCTAGGGGTGCTAGGGGTGCTAGGGATGCTAGGGATGCTAGGGGTGCTAGGGGTGCTAGGGGTGCTCGTGGTGCTAGGGATGCTAGGAGTACTAGGAGTGCTATGGGTGCTAGGGATGCTAGGGATGCTAGGGGTGCTAGGGATGCTAGGGGTGCTAGGGGTGCTAGGGGTGCTTGGGGTGCTAGGGATGCTAGGGATGCTAGGGGTGCTAGGGGTGCTAGGGGTGCTAGGGATGGTAGGGGTGCTAGGGATGCTAAGTATGCTAGGGGTGCTAGGGATGCTAGGGATGCTAGGGGTGCTAGGGATGCTAGGGATGGTAGGGGTGCTAGGGATGCTAGGGATGCTAGGGGTGCTAGGGATGCTAGGGGTGCTCGGGGTGCTAGGGATGCTAGGGATGCTAGGAGTGCTAGGGGTGCTAGGGATGCTAAGGGTGCTAGGGGTGCTAGGGGTGCTAGGGGTGCTAGGGATGCTAGGGATGCTAGGAGTGCTAGGGATGCTAGGGGTGCTAGGGATGCTAGGGATGCTAGGGATGCTAGGGGTGCTAGGGATGCTAGGGGTGCTAGGGATGCTAGGGGTGCTCGGGGTGCTAGGGATGCTAGGAGTGCTAGGGGTGCTAGGAATGCTAGGGATGCTAGGGGTGCTTGGGGTGCTAGGGATGCTAGGGATGCTAGGAGTGCTAGGGGTGCTAGGGATGCTAGGGATGCTAGGAGTGCTAGGGGTGCTAGGGATGCTAAGGGTGCTAGGGATGCTAGGGATGCTAGGGATGCTAGGGATGCTAGGGGTGCTAGGGATGCTAAGTATGCTAGGAGTGCTAGGGATGCTAGGGGTGCTCGGGATGCTAGGGATGCTAGGAGTGCTAGGGGTGCTAGGGATGCTAAGGGTGGTAGGGGTGCTAGGGGTGCTAGGGATGGTAGGGGTGCTAGGGATGCTAGGAGTGCTAGGGATGCTAGGGGTGCTAGGGGTGCTAGGGATGCTAGGGATGCTAGGGGTGCTAGGGATGCTAGGGGTGCTAGGGATGCTAGGAGTGCTAGGGGTGCTAGGGATGCTAAGAGTGCTAGGGGTGCTAGGGGTGCTAGGGGTGCTAGGGATGCTAGGGATGCTAGGGGTGCTAGGGATGCTAAGGGTGCTAGGGGTGCTAGGGATGCTAGGGATGCTAGGGGTGCTGGGGATGCTAGGGATGCTAGGGATGCTAGGGGTGCTAGGGATGCTAGGGGTGCTAGGGATGCTAGGGGTGCTCGGGGTGCTAGGGATGCTAGGAGTGCTAGGGGTGCTAGGAATGCTAGGGATGCTAGGGGTGCTTGGGGTGCTAGGGATGCTAGGGATGCTAGGAGTGCTAGGGGTGCTAGGGATGCTAGGGATGCTAGGAGTGCTAGGGGTGCTAGGGATGCTAAGGGTGCTAGGGGTGCTAGGGGTGCTAGGGATGCTAGGGATGCTAGGGATGCTAGGGATGCTAGGGGTGCTAGGGATGCTAAGTATGCTAGGAGTGCTAGGGATGCTAGGGGTGCTCGGGATGCTAGGGATGCTAGGAGTGCTAGGGGTGCTAGGGATGCTAAGGGTGGTAGGGGTGCTAGGGGTGCTAGGGATGGTAGGGGTGCTAGGGATGCTAGGAGTGCTAGGGATGCTAGGGGTGCTAGGGGTGCTAGGGATGCTAGGGATGCTAGGGGTGCTAGGGATGCTAGGGGTGCTAGGGATGCTAGGAGTGCTAGGGGTGCTAGGGATGCTAAGAGTGCTAGGGGTGCTAGGGGTGCTAGGGGTGCTAGGGATGCTAGGGATGCTAGGGGTGCTAGGGATGCTAAGGGTGCTAGGGGTGCTAGGGATGCTAGGGATGCTAGGGGTGCTGGGGATGCTAGGGATGCTAGGGGTGCTAGGGATGCTAAGTATGCTAGGAGTGCTAGGGGTGCTAGGGGTGCTAGAGGTGCTAGGGGTGCTAGGGATGCTAGGAATGCTAGGGGTGCTAGGGGTGCTCGTGGTGCTAGGGATGCTAGGAGTACTAGGAGTGCTAAGGGTGCTAGGGATGCTAGGGATGCTAGGGATGCTAGGGGTGCTAGGGATGATAGGGGGGCTAGGGGTGCTTGTTGTGCTAGGGATGCTAGGGATGCTAGGGATGCTAGGGGTGCTGGGGGTGCTAGGGGTGCTAGGGATGGTAGGGGTGCTAGGGATGCTAAGTATGCTAGGGGTGCTAGGGATGCTAGGGATGCTAGGGATGCTAGGGATGCTAGGGGTGCTAGGGGTGCTAGGGATGGTAGGGGTGCTAGGGATGCTAGGGATGCTAGGGGTGCTAGGGATGCTAGGGGTGCTCGGGGTGCTAGGGATGCTAGGGATGCTAGGAGTGCTAGGGGTGCTAGGGATGCTAAGGGTGGTAGGGGTGCTAGGGGTGCTAGGGATGGTAGGGGTGCTAGGGATGCTAGGGATGCTAGGAGTGCTAGGGATGCTAGGGGTGCTCGGGATGCTAGGAGTGCTAGGGGTGCTAGGGATGCTAGGGGTGCTAGGGATGCTAGGGGTGCTAGGGGTGCTAGGGATGCTAGGGGTGCTAGGGGTGCTAGGGGTGCTTGGGGTGCTAGGGATGCTAGGGATGCTAGAGGTGCTAGGGGTGCTAGGGATGCTAGGGATGCTAGGGGTGCTAGGGGTGCTAGGGATGCTAGGGATGCTAGGGGTGCTAGGGATGCTAGGGGTGCTAGGGGTGCTAGGGGTGCTAGGGATGCTAGGGATGCTAGGGGTGCTAGGGGTGCTCGTGGTGCTAGGGATGCTAGGAGTACTAGGAGTGCTAGGGGTGCTAGGGATGCTAGGGATGCTAGGGGTGCTAGGGATGCTAGGGGTGCTAGGGGTGCTTGTTGTGCTAGGGATGCTAGGGATGCTAGGGATGCTAGGGGTCCTAGGGGTGCTAGGGGTGCTAGGGATGGTAGGGGTGCTAGGGATGCTAAGTATGCTAGGGATGCTAGGGGTGCTAGGGATGCTAGGGGTGCTAGGGGTGCTTGTTGTGCTAGGGATGCTAGGGATGCTAGGGATGCTAGGGGTGCTAGGGGTGCTAGGAATGCTAGGGATGATAGGGGTGCTAGGGATGCTAGGGATGCTAGGGATGGTAGGGGTGCTAGGGATGCTAGGGATGCTAGGGGTGCTAGGGGTGCTCGGGGTGCTAGGGATGCTAGGGATGCTAGGAGTGCTAGGGGTGCTAGGGATGCTAAGGGTGCTAGGGGTGCTAGGGATGGTAGGGGTGCTAGGGATGCTAGGGATGCTAGGAGTGCTAGGGATGCTAGGGGTGCTAGGGGTGCTAGGGATGCTAGGGATGCTAGGGATGCTAGGGGTGCTAGGGATGCTAGGGGTGCTAGGGATGCTAGGGGTGCTCGGGGTGCTAGGGATGCTAGGAGTGCTAGGGGTGCTAGGGATGCTAGGGATGCTAGGGGTGCTTGGGGTGCTAGGGATGCTAGGGATGCTAGGAGTGCTAGGGGTGCTAGGGATGCTAAGGGTGCTAGGGGTGCTAGGGGTGCTAGGGATGGTAGGGGTGCTAGGGATGCTAGGGATGCTAGGGGTGCTAGGGATGCTAGGGATGCTAGGGGTGCTTGGGGTGCTAGGGATGCTAGGGATGCTAGGGGTGCTCAGGGTGCTCAGGATGCTAGGGATGCTAGGGGTGCTAGGGGTGCTCGGGGTGCTAGGGATGCTAGGAGTGCTAGGGGTGCTAGGGATGCTAGGGATGCTAGGGGTGCTTGGGGTGCTAGGGATGCTAGGGATGCTTGGAGTGCTAGGGGTGCTAGGGATGCTAAGGGTGCTAGGGGTGCTAGGGGTGCTAGGGATGGTAGGGATGGTAGGGATGCTAGGGATGCTAGGGGTGCTAGGGATGCTAGGGATGCTAGGGGTGCTAGGGATGCTAGGGATGCTAGGGGTGCTAGGGGTGCTCGTGGTGCTAGGGATGCTAGGAGTACTATGAGTGCTAGGGGTGCTAGGGATGCTAGGGATGCTAGGGATGCTAGGGGTGCTAGGGATGCTAGGGGTGCTTGTTGTGCTAGGGATTCTAGGGATGCTAGGGATGCTAGGGGTGCTAGGGGTGCTAGGGATGGTAGGGGTGCTAGGGATGCTAAGTATGCTAGGGGTGCTAGGGATGGTAGGGATGCTAGGGGTGCTAGGGATGCTAGGGATGCTAGGGATGCTAGGGGTGCTAGGGGTGCTAGGGGTGCTAGGGATGGTAGGGGTGCTAGGGATGCTAGGGGTGCTAGGGATGCTAGGGGTGCTCGGGGTGCTAGGGATGCTAGGAGTGCTAGGGGTGCTAGGGATGCTAAGGGTGGTAGGGGTGCTAGGGGTGCTAGGGATGGTAGGAGTGCTAGGGATGCTAGGGATGCTAGGAGTGCTAGGGATGCTAGGGGTGCTTGGGATGCTAGGAGTGCTAGGAGTGCTAGGGATGCTAGGGATGCTAGGGGTGCTAGGGATGCTAGGGGTGCTAGGGGTGCTAGGGATGCTAGGAGTGCTAGGGATGCTAGGGGTGCTAGGGGTGCTAGGGTTGCTTGGGGTGCTAGGGATGCTAGGGATGCTAGGGGTGCTAGGGCTGCTAGGGATGCTAGGGGTGCTAGGGATGCTAGGGATGCTAGGGATGCTAGGGGTGCTAGGGATGCTAGGGGTGCTAGGGGTGCTTGTTGTGCTAGGGATGCTAGAGATGCTAGGGATGCTAGGGGTGCTAGGGGTGCTAGGGTTGCTAGGGATGGTAGGGGTGCTAGGGATGCTAAGTATGCTAGGGGTGCTAGGGATGCTAGGGGTGCTAGGGATGCTAGGGATGCTAGGGGTGCTAGGGGTGCTAGGGATGGTAGGGGTGCTAGGGATGCTAGGGATGCTAGGGGTGCTAGGGATGCTAGGGGTGCTCGGGGTGCTAGGGATGCTAGGGATGCTAGGGGTGCTAGGGATGCTAAGGGTGGTAGGGGTGCTAGGGGTGCTAGGGATGGTAGGGGTGCTAGGGATGCTAGGGATGCTAGGAGTGCTAGGGATGCTAGGGGTGCTAGGGGTGCTAGGGATGCTAGGGATGCTAGGGATGCTAGGGGTGCTAGGGATGCTAGGGGTGCTAGGGATGCTAGGGGTGCTCGGGATGCTAGGAGTGCTAGGGGTGCTAGGGATGCTAGGGATGCTAGGGGTGCTAGGGGTGCTCAGGGTGCTAGGGATGCTAGGGATGCTAGGAGTGCTAGGGGTGCTAGGGATGCTAGGGATGCTAGGGATGCTAGGGGTGCTAGGGATGCTAGGGGTGCTAGGGATGCTAGGGGTGCTCGGGGTGCTAGGGATGCTAGGAGTGCTAGGGGTGCTAGGGATGCTAGGGATGCTAGGGGTGCTTGGGGTGCTTGGGGTGCTAGGGATGCTAGGGATGCTTGGAGTGCTAGGGGTGCTAGGGATGCTAAGGGTGCTAGGGTTGCTAGGGGTGCTAGGGATGGTAGGGATGGTAGGGATGCTAGGGATGCTAGGGGTGCTAGGGATGCTAGGGATGCTAGGGGTGCTAGGGATGCTAGGGATGCTAGGGGTGCTAGGGGTGCTCGTGGTGCTAGGGATGCTAGGAGTACTATGAGTGCTAGGGGTGCTAGGGATGCTAGGGATGCTAGGGATGCTAGGGGTGCTAGGGATGCTAGGGGTGCTTGTTGTGCTAGGGATTCTAGGGATGCTAGGGATGCTAGGGGTGCTAGGGGTGCTAGGGATGGTAGGGGTGCTAGGGATGCTAAGTATGCTAGGGGTGCTAGGGATGGTAGGGATGCTAGGGGTGCTAGGGATGCTAGGGATGCTAGGGATGCTAGGGGTGCTAGGGGTGCTAGGGGTGCTAGGGATGGTAGGGGTGCTAGGGATGCTAGGGGTGCTAGGGATGCTAGGGGTGCTCGGGGTGCTAGGGATGCTAGGAGTGCTAGGGGTGCTAGGGATGCTAAGGGTGGTAGGGGTGCTAGGGGTGCTAGGGATGGTAGGAGTGCTAGGGATGCTAGGGATGCTAGGAGTGCTAGGGATGCTAGGGGTGCTTGGGATGCTAGGAGTGCTAGGACTGCTAGGGATGCTAGGGATGCTAGGGGTGCTAGGGATGCTAGGGGTGCTAGGGGTGCTAGGGATGCTAGGAGTGCTAGGGATGCTAGGGGTGCTAGGGGTGCTAGGGTTGCTTGGGGTGCTAGGGATGCTAGGGATGCTAGGGGTGCTAGGGCTGCTAGGGATGCTAGGGGTGCTAGGGATGCTAGGGATGCTAGGGATGCTAGGGGTGCTAGGGATGCTAGGGGTGCTAGGGGTGCTTGTTGTGCTAGGGATGCTAGGGATGCTAGGGATGCTAGGGGTGCTAGGGGTGCTAGGGTTGCTAGGGATGGTAGGGGTGCTAGGGATGCTAAGTATGCTAGGGGTGCTAGGGATGCTAGGGGTGCTAGGGATGCTAGGGATGCTAGGGGTGCTAGGGGTGCTAGGGATGGTAGGGGTGCTAGGGATGCTAGGGATGCTAGGGGTGCTAGGGATGCTAGGGGTGCTCGGGGTGCTAGGGATGCTAGGGATGCTAGGGGTGCTAGGGATGCTAAGGGTGGTAGGGGTGCTAGGGGTGCTAGGGATGGTAGGGGTGCTAGGGATGCTAGGGATGCTAGGAGTGCTAGGGATGCTAGGGGTGCTAGGGGTGCTAGGGATGCTAGGGATGCTAGGGATGCTAGGGGTGCTAGGGATGCTAGGGGTGCTAGGGATGCTAGGGGTGCTCGGGATGCTAGGAGTGCTAGGGGTGCTAGGGATGCTAGGGATGCTAGGGGTGCTAGGGGTGCTCAGGGTGCTAGGGATGCTAGGGATGCTAGGAGTGCTAGGGGTGCTAGGGATGCTAGGGATGCTAGGGATGCTAGGGGTGCTAGGGATGCTAGGGATGCTAGGGATGCTAGGGGTGCTTGGGGTGCTAGGGATGCTAGGGATGCTAGGAGTGCTAGGGGTGCTAGGGATGCTAAGGTTGCTAGGGGTGCTAGGGATGGTAGGGGTGCTAGGGATGCTAGGGATGCTAGGGGTGCTAGGGATGCTAGGGATGCTAGGGGTGCTAGGGGTGCTTGGGGTGCTAGGGATGCTAGGGATGCTAGGGGTGCTCAGGGTGCTCGGGGTGCTCGGGATGCTAGGGATGCTAGGGGTGCTAGGGGTGCTCGGGGTGCTAGGGATGCTAGGAGTGCTAGGGGTGCTAGGGATGCTAGGGATGCTAGGGGTGCTTGGGGTGCTAGGGATGCTAGGGATGCTAGGAGTGCTAGGGGTGCTAGGGATGCTAAGGGTGCTAGGGGTGCTAGGGGTGCTAGGGATGGTAGGGGTGCTAGGGATGCTAGGGATGCTAGGGGTGCTAGGGATGCTAGGGATGCTAGGGGTGCTAGGGATGCTAGGGATGCTAGGGGTGCTAGGGGTGCTCGTGGTGCTAGGGATGCTAGGAGTACTATGAGTGCTAGGGGTGCTAGGGATGCTAGGGATGCTAGGGATGCTAGGGGTGCTAGGGATGCTAGGGGTGCTTGTTGTGCTAGGGATTCTAGGGATGCTAGGGATGCTAGGGGTGCAAGGGGTGCTAGGGATGGTAGGGGTGCTAGGGATGCTAAGTATGCTAGGGGTGCTAGGGATGCTAGGGATGCTAGGGGTGCTAGGGATGCTAGGGATGCTAGGGGTGCTAGGGGTGCTAGGGGTGCTAGGGATGGTAGGGGTGCTAGGGATGCTAGGGGTGCTAGGGATGCTAGGGGTGCTCGGGGTGCTAGGGATGCTAGGAGTGCTAGGGGTGCTAGGGATGCTAAGGGTGGTAGGGGTGCTAGGGGTGCTAGGGATGGTAGGAGTGCTAGGGATGCTAGGGATGCTAGGAGTGCTAGGGATGCTAGGGGTGCTCGGGATGCTAGGAGTGCTAGGAGTGCTAGGGATGCTAGGGATGCTAGGGGTGCTAGGGATGCTAGGGGTGCTAGGGGTGCTAGGGATGCTAGGGGTGCTAGGGATGCTAGGGGTGCTAGGGGTGCTAGGGTTGCTTGGGGTGCTAGGGATGCTAGGGATGCTAGGGGTGCTAGGGCTGCTAGGGATGCTAGGGGTGCTAGGGATGCTAGGGATGCTAGGGATGCTAGGGGTGCTAGGGGTGCTTGTTGTGCTAGGGATGCTAGGGATGCTAGGGATGCTAGGGGTGCTAGGGGTGCTAGGGGTGCTAGGGATGGTAGGGGTGCTAGGGATGCTAAGTATGCTAGGGGTGCTAGGGATGCTAGGGATGCTAGGGGTGCTAGGGATGCTAGGGGTGCTAGGGGTGCTAGGGATGGTAGGGGTGCTAGGGATGCTAGGGATGCTAGGGGTGCTAGGGATGCTAGGGGTGCTTGGGGTGCTAGGGATGCTAGGGATGCTAGGAGTGCTAGGGGTGCTAGGGATGCTAAGGGTGGTAGGGGTGCTAGGGGTGCTAGGGATGGTAGGGGTGCTAGGGATGCTAGGGATGCTAGGAGTGCTAGGGATGCTAGGGGTGCTAGGGGTGCTAGGGATGCTAGGGATGCTAGGGATGCTAGGGGTGCTAGGGATGCTAGGGGTGCTAGGGATGCTAGGGGTGCTCGGGATGCTAGGAGTGCTAGGGGTGCTAGGGATGCTAGGGATGCTAGGGGTGCTAGGGGTGCTCAGGGTGCTAGGGATGCTAGGGATGCTAGGAGTGCTAGGGGTGCTAGGGATGCTAAGGGTGCTAGGGGTGCTAGGGGTGCTAGGGATGGTAGGGGTGCTAGGGATGCTAGGGATGCTAGGAGTGCTAGGGATGCTAGGGGTGCTAGGGGTGCTAGAGATACTAGGGATGCTAGGGATGCTAGGGATGCTAGGGGTGCTAGGGGTGCTCGGGGTGCTAGGAGTGCTAGGGGTGCTAGGGATGCTAAGGGTGCTAGGGGTGCTAGGGGTGCTAGGGATGGTAGGGGTGCTAGGGATGCTAGGGATGCTAGGGATGCTAGGGATGCTAGGGGTGCTAGGGGTGCTAGGGGTGCTAGGGATGCTAGGGATGCTAGGGTTGCTAGGGATGCTAGGGATGCTAGGGGTGCTAGGGGTGCTCGGGGTGCTAGGGATGCTAGGAGTGCTAGGGGTGCTAGGGATGCTAGGGATGCTAGGGGTGCTTGGGGTGCTAGGGATGCTAGGGATGCTAGGAGTGCTAGGGGTGCTAGGGATGCTAGGAGTGCTAGGGGTGCTAGGGATGCTAAGGGTGCTAGGGGTACTAGGGGTGCTAGGGATGGTAGGGATGCTAGGGGTGCTAGGGATGCTAGGGGTGCTAGGGGTGCTAGGGGTGCTAGGGATGCTAGGGATGCTAGGGGTGCTAGGGGTGCTAGGGGTGCTCGTGGTGCTAGGGATGCTAGGAGTACTAGGAGTGCTAGGGGTGCTAGGGATGCTAGGGATGCTAGGGGTGCTAGGGATGCTAGGGGTGCTAGGGGTGCTAGGGGTGCTTGGGGTGCTAGGGATGCTAGGGATGCTAGGGGTGCTAGGGGTGCTAGGGGTGCTAGGGATGGTAGGGGTGCTAGGGATGCTAAGTATGCTAGGGGTGCTAGGGATGCTAGGGATGCTAGGGGTGCTAGGGATGCTAGGGATGGTAGGGGTGCTAGGGATGCTAGGGATGCTAGGGGTGCTAGGGATGCTAGGGGTGCTCGGGGTGCTAGGGATGCTAGGGATGCTAGGAGTGCTAGGGGTGCTAGGGATGCTAAGGGTGCTAGGGGTGCTAGGGGTGCTAGGGGTGCTAGGGATGCTAGGGATGCTAGGAGTGCTAGGGATGCTAGGGGTGCTAGGGATGCTAGGGATGCTAGGGATGCTAGGGGTGCTAGGGATGCTAGGGGTGCTAGGGATGCTAGGGGTGCTCGGGGTGCTAGGGATGCTAGGAGTGCTAGGGGTGCTAGGAATGCTAGGGATGCTAGGGGTGCTTGGGGTGCTAGGGATGCTAGGGATGCTAGGAGTGCTAGGGGTGCTAGGGATGCTAGGGATGCTAGGAGTGCTAGGGGTGCTAGGGATGCTAAGGGTGCTAGGGGTGCTAGGGGTGCTAGGGATGCTAGGGATGCTAGGGATGCTAGGGATGCTAGGGGTGCTAGGGATGCTAAGTATGCTAGGAGTGCTAGGGATGCTAGGGGTGCTCGGGATGCTAGGGATGCTAGGAGTGCTAGGGGTGCTAGGGATGCTAAGGGTGGTAGGGGTGCTAGGGGTGCTAGGGATGGTAGGGGTGCTAGGGATGCTAGGAGTGCTAGGGATGCTAGGGGTGCTAGGGGTGCTAGGGATGCTAGGGATGCTAGGGGTGCTAGGGATGCTAGGGGTGCTAGGGATGCTAGGAGTGCTAGGGGTGCTAGGGATGCTAAGAGTGCTAGGGGTGCTAGGGGTGCTAGGAGTGCTAGGGATGCTAGGGATGCTAGGGGTGCTAGGGATGCTAAGGGTGCTAGGGGTGCTAGGGATGCTAGGGATGCTAGGGGTGCTGGGGATGCTAGGGATGCTAGGGATGCTAGGGGTGCTAGGGATGCTAGGGGTGCTAGGGATGCTAGGGGTGCTCGGGGTGCTAGGGATGCTAGGAGTGGTAGGGGTGCTAGGAGTGCTAGGGATGCTAGGGGTGCTTGGGGTGCTAGGGATGCTAGGGATGCTAGGAGTGCTAGGGGTGCTAGGGATGCTAGGGATGCTAGGAGTGCTAGGGGTGCTAGGGATGCTAAGGGTGCTAGGGGTGCTAGGGGTGCTAGGGATGCTAGGGATGCTAGGGATGCTAGGGATGCTAGGGGTGCTAGGGATGCTAAGTATGCTAGGAGTGCTAGGGATGCTAGGGGTGCTCGGGATGCTAGGGATGCTAGGAGTGCTAGGGGTGCTAGGGATGCTAAGGGTGGTAGGGGTGCTAGGGGTGCTAGGGATGGTAGGGGTGCTAGGGATGCTAGGAGTGCTAGGGATGCTAGGGGTGCTAGGGGTGCTAGGGATGCTAGGGATGCTAGGGGTGCTAGGGATGCTAGGGGTGCTAGGGATGCTAGGAGTGCTAGGGATGCTAAGAGTGCTAGGGGTGCTAGGGGTGCTAGGGGTGCTAGGGATGCTAGGGATGCTAGGGGTGCTAGGGATGCTAAGGGTGCTAGGGGTGCTAGGGATGCTAGGGATGCTAGGGGTGCTGGGGATGCTAGGGATGCTAGGGGTGCTAGGGATGCTAAGTATGCTAGGAGTGCTAGGGGTGCTAGGGGTGCTAGAGGTGCTAGGGGTGCTAGGGATGCTAGGAATGCTAGGGGTGCTAGGGGTGCTCGTGGTGCTAGGGATGCTAGGAGTACTAGGAGTGCTAAGGGTGCTAGGGATGCTAGGGATGCTAGGGATGCTAGGGGTGCTAGGGATGATAGGGGGGCTAGGGGTGCTTGTTGTGCTAGGGATGCTAGTGATGCTAGGGATGCTAGGGGTGCTGGGGGTGCTAGGGGTGCTAGGGATGGTAGGGGTGCTAGGGATGCTAAGTATGCTAGGGGTGCTAGGGGTGCTAGGGGTGCTAGGGATGGTAGGGGTGCTAGGGATGCTAGGGATGCTAGGAGTGCTAGGGATGCTAGGGGTGCTAGGGGTGCTAGAGATACTAGGGATGCTAGGGATGCTAGGGATGCTAGGGGTGCTCGGGGTGCTAGGAGTGCTAGGGGTGCTAGGGATGCTAAGGGTGCTAGGGGTGCTAGGGGTGCTAGGGATGGTAGGGGTGCTAGGGATGCTAGGGATGCTAGGGATGCTAGAGATGCTAGGGGTGCTAGGGGTGCTAGGGATGCTAGGGATGCTAGGGATGATAGGGATGCTAGGGTTGCTAGGGATGCTAGGGATGCTAGGGGTGCTAGGGGTGCTCGGGGTGCTAGGGATGCTAGGAGTACTAGGGGTGCTAGGGATGCTAGGGATGCTAGGGGTGCTTGGGGTGCTAGGGATGCTAGGGATGCTAGGAGTGCTAGGGGTGCTAGGGATGCTAGGAGTGCTAGGGGTGCTAGGGATGCTAAGGGTGCTAGGGGTGCTAGGGGTGCTAGGGATGGTAGGGGTGCTAGGGATGGTAGGGATGCTAGGGGTGCTAGGGATGCTAGGGATGCTAGGGGTGCTAGGGGTGCTTGGGGTGCTAGGGATGCTAGGGATGCTAGGGGTGCTCAGGGTGCTCGGGGTGCTAGGGATGCTAGGGATGCTAGGGGTGCTAGGGGTGCTCGGGGTGCTAGGGATGCTAGGAGTGCTAGGGGTGCTAGGGATGCTAGGGATGCTAGGGGTGCTTGGGATGCTAGGGGTGCTGGGGATGCTAGGGATGCTAGGGGTGCTAGGGATGCTAAGTATGCTAGGAGTGCTAGGGATGCTAGGGGTGCTCGGGGTGCTAGGGATGCTAGGGATGCTAGGAGTGCTAGGGGTGCTAGGGATGCTAAGGGTGGTAGGGGTGCTAGGGGTGCTAGGGATGGTAGGGGTGCTAGGGATGCTAGGAGTGCTAGGGATGCTAGGGATGCTAGGGGTGCTAGGGATGCTAGGGATGCTAGGGATGCTAGGGGTGCTAGGGATGCTAGGGGTGCTAGGGATGCTAGGGGTGCTAGGGGTGCTCGGGGTGCTAGGAGTGCTAGGGGTGATAGGGATGCTAGGGATGCTAGGGGTGCTCGGGGTGCTAAGGATGCTAGGGATGCTAGGAGTGCTAGGGGTGCTAGGGATGCTAAGAGTGCTAGGGGTGCTAGGGGTGCTAGGGGTGCTAGGGATGCTAGGGATGCTAGGGGTGCTAGGGATGCTAGGGGTGCTAGGGATGCTAGGGGTGCTAGGGGTGCTAGGGATGCTAGGGGTGCTAGGGGTGCTAGGGGTGCTCGTGGTGCTAGGGATGCTAGGAGTACTAGGAGTGCTAGGGGTGCTAGGGGTGCTAGGGATGCTAGGGATGGTAGGGGTGCTAGGGATGCTAGGGGTGGTAGGGATGCTAGGGATGCTAGGGGTGCTAGGGATGCTAGGGATGCTAGGGGTGCTGGGGATGCTAGGGATGCTAGGGATGCTAGGGATGCTAGGGGTGGTAGGGATGCTAGGGGTGCTAGGGATGCTAGGGGTGCTAGGGGTGCTAGGGATGCTAGGGGTGCTAGGGGTGCTAGGGGTGCTCGTGGTGCTAGGGATGCTAGGAGTACTAGGAGTGCTAGGGGTGCTAGGGGTGCTAGGGATGCTAGGGATGCTAGGGGTGCACGGGGTGCTCGGGGTGCTAGGGATGCTAGGAGTGCTAGGGGTGCTAGGGATGCTAAGGGTGCTAGGGGTGCTGGGGATGGTAGGGGTGGTAGGGATGCTAGGGATGCTAGGGGTGCTAGGGATGCTAGGGATGCTAGGGGTGCTAGGGGTGCTTGGGGTGCTAGGGATGCTAGGGGTGCTAGGGATGCTAGGGATGCTAGGGGTGCTAGGGGTGCTAGGGGTGCTCGTGGTGCTAGGGATGCTAGGAGTACTAGGAGTGCTAGGGGTGCTAGGGGTGCTAGGGATGCTAGGGATGGTAGGGGTGCTAGGGATGCTAGGGGTGCTAGGGATGCTAGGGATGCTAGGGGTGCTAGGAGTGCTTGGGGTGCTAGAGATGCTAGGGATGCTAGGGATGCTAGGGGTGCTAGGGGTGCTAGGGGTGCTAGGGGTGCTAGGGGTGCTAGGGATGCTTGGGGTGCTAGGGATGCTAGGGATGCTAGGAGTGCTAGGGGTGCTAGGGATGGTAGGGGTGCTAGGGATGCTAGGAGTGCTAGGGATGCTAGGGGTGCTAGGGGTGCTAGGGATGCTAGGGATGCTAGGGATGCTGGGGATGCTAGGGGTGCTAGGGATGCTAGGGGTGCTAGGGATGCTAGGGGTGCTAGGGGTGCTCGGGGTGCTAGGAGTGCTAGGGGTGCTAGGGATGCTAGGGATGCTAGGGGTGTTCGGGGTGCTAGGGATGCTAGGGATGCTAGGAGTGCTAGGGGTGCTAGGGATGCTAAGAGTGCTAGGGGTGCTAGGGGTGCTAGGGGTGCTAGGGATGCTAGGGATGCTAGGGGTGCTAGGGATGCTAAGGGTGCTGGGGGTGCTAGGGGTGCTAGGGGTGCTAGGGATGGTAGGGGTGCTAGGGATGCTAGGGATGCTAGGGGTGCTAGGGATGCTAGGGATGCTAGGAGTGCTAGGGGTGCTAGGGATGCTAAGAGTGCTAGGGGTGCTAGGAGTGCTAGGGATGCTAGGGATGCTAGGGATGCTAGGGGTGCTAGGGATGCTAAGGGTGCTAGGGGTGCTAGGGGTGCTAGGGATGCTAGGGATGCTAGGGGTGCTGGGGATGCTAGAGATGCTAGGGGTGCTAGGGATGCTAAGTATGCTAGGAGTGCTAGGGGTGCTAGGGGTGCTAGGGGTGCTAGGGGTGCTAGGGATGCTAGGGGTGCTAGGGGTGCTCGTGGTGCTAGGGATGCTAGGAGTACTAGGAGTGCTAGGGGTGCTAGGGATGCTAGGGATGCTAGGGATGCTAGGGGTGCTAGGGATGCTAGGGGTGCTAGGGGTGCTTGTTGTGCTAGGGATGCTAGGGATGCTAGGGATGCTAGGGGTGCTAGGGGTGCTAGGGGTGCTAGGGATGGTAGGGGTGCTAGGGATGCTAGGGATGCTAGGGATGCTAGGGGTGCTAGGGATGCTAGGGGTGCTCGGGGTGCTAGGGATGCTAGGGATGCTAGGAGTGCTAGGGGTGCTAGGGATGCTAAGGGTGGTAGGGGTGCTAGGGGTGCTAGGGATGGTAGGGGTGCTAGGGATGCTAGGGATGCTAGGAGTGCTAGGGATGCTAGGGGTGCTCGGGATGCTAGGAGTGCTAGGGGTGCTAGGGATGCTAGGGGTGCTAGGGGTGCTAGGGATGCTAGGGATGCTAGGGGTGCTTGGGGTGCTAGGGATGCTAGGGATGCTAGGGGTGCTAGGGATGCTAGGGATGATAGGGGTGCTAGGGGTGCTAGGGATGCTAGGGGTGCTAGGGGTGCTAGGGGTGCTCGTGGTGCTAGGGATGCTAGGAGTGCTAGGGATGCTAGGGGTGCTAGGGATGCTAGGGGTGCTAGGGATGCTAGGGATGCTAGGGGTGCTAGGGGTGCTTGGGGTGCTAGGGATGCTAGGGATGCTAGGGGTGCTCAGGGTGCTCGGGGTGCTAGGGATGCTAGGGATGCTAGGGATGCTAGGGATGCTAGGGGTGCTAGGGATGCTAGGGGTGCTAGGGGTGCTTGGGGTGCTAGGGATGCTAGGGATGCTAGGGATGCTAGGGGTGCTAGGGGTGCTAGGGATGGTAGGGGTGCTAGGGATGCTAAGTATGCTAGGGGTGCTAGGGATGCTAGGGATGCTAGGGATGGTAGGGATGCTAGGGATGCTAGGGGTGCTCGGGGTGCTAGGGATGCTAGGGATGCTAGGAGTGCTAGGGGTGCTAGGGATGCTAGGGGTTCTAGGGATGCTAGGGGTGCTAGGGGTGCTTGGGGTGCTAGGGATGCTAGGGATGCTAGGGGTGCTAGGGGTGCTAGGGATGCTAGGGGTGCTAGGGGTGCTAGGGATGCTAGGGATGCTAGGGGTGCTAGGGATGCTAGGGGTGCTAGGGGTGCTAGGGGTGCTAGGGATGCTAGGGATGCTAGGGATGCTAGGGGTGCTAGGGGTGCTAGGGGTGCTCGTGGTGCTAGGGATGCTAGGAGTACTAGGAGTGCTAGGGGTGCTAGGGATGCTAGGGATGCTAGGGATGCTAGGGGTGGTAGGGATGCTAGGGGTGCTAGGGGTGCTCGTGGTGCTAGGGATGCTAGGAGTACTAGGAGTGCTAGGGGTGCTAGGGGTGCTAGGGATGCTAGGGATGGTAGGGGTGCTAGGGATGCTAGGGGTGCTAGGGATGCTAGGGGTGCTAGGGGTGCTTGGGGTGCTAGAGATAATAGGGATGCTAGGGATGCTTGGGGTGCTAGGGATGCTAGGGATGCTAGGGGTGCTCGGGGTGCTCGGGGTGCTAGGGATGCTAGGGGTGCTAGGGATGCTAGGGGTGCTAGGGGTGCTAGGGGTGCTCGTGGTACTAGGGATGCTAGGAGTACTAGGAGTGCTAGGGGTGCTAGGGATGCTAGGGATGCTAGGGATGCTAGGGGTGCTAGGGATGCTAGGGGTGCTAGGGGTGCTCGTGGTGCTAGGGATGCTAGGAGTACTAGGAGTGCTAGGGGTGCTAGGGGTGCTAGGGATGCTAGGGATGGTAGGGGTGCTAGGGATGCTAGGGGTGCTAGGGATGCTAGGGGTGCTAGGGGTGCTTGGGGTGCTAGAGATAATAGGGATGCTAGGGATGCTTGGGGTGCTAGGGATGCTAGGGATGCTAGGGGTGCTCGGGGTGCTCGGGGTGCTAGGGATGCTAGGGGTGCTAGGGGTGCTAGGGGTGCTCGTGGTGCTAGGGATGCTAGGAGTACTAGGAGTGCTAGGGGTGCTAGGGGTGCTAGGGATGCTAGGGATGCTAGGGATGCTAGGGGTGGTAGGGATGCTAGGGGTGCTAGGGGTGCTCGTGGTGCTAGGGATGCTAGGAGTACTAGGAGTGCTAGGGGTGCTAGGGGTGCTAGGGATGCTAGGGATGGTAGGGGTGCTAGGGATGCTAGGGGTGCTAGGGATGCTAGGGGTGCTAGGGGTGCTTGGGGTGCTAGAGATAATAGGGATGCTAGGGATGCTTGGGGTGCTAGGGATGCTAGGGATGCTAGGGGTGCTCGGGGTGCTCGGGGTGCTAGGGATGCTAGGGGTGCTAGGGATGCTAGGGGTGCTAGGGGTGCTAGGGGTGCTCGTGGTACTAGGGATGCTAGGAGTACTAGGAGTGCTAGGGGTGCTAGGGATGCTAGGGATGCTAGGGATGCTAGGGGTGCTAGGGATGCTAGGGGTGCTAGGGGTGCTCGTGGTGCTAGGGATGCTAGGAGTACTAGGAGTGCTAGGGGTGCTAGGGGTGCTAGGGATGCTAGGGATGGTAGGGGTGCTAGGGATGCTAGGGGTGCTAGGGATGCTAGGGGTGCTAGGGGTGCTTGGGGTGCTAGAGATAATAGGGATGCTAGGGATGCTTGGGGTGCTAGGGATGCTAGGGATGCTAGGGGTGCTCGGGGTGCTCGGGGTGCTAGGGATGCTAGGGGTGCTAGGGGTGCTAGGGGTGCTCGTGGTGCTAGGGATGCTAGGAGTACTAGGAGTGCTAGGGGTGCTAGGGGTGCTAGGGATGCTAGGGGTGCACGGGGTGCTCGGGGTGCTAGGGATGCTAGGAGTGCTAGGGATGCTAGGGGTGCTAGGGGTGCTAGGGATGCTAGGGGTGCTAGGGGTGCTAGGGGTGCTAGGGATGCTAGGGATGCTAGGGGTGCTAGGGGTGCTCGTGGTGCTAGGGATGCTAGGAGTACTAGGAGTGCTAGGGGTGCTAGGGGTGCTAGGGATGCTAGGGGTGCACGGGGTGCTCGGGGTGCTAGGGATGCTAGGAGTGCTAGGGGTGCTAGGGATGCTAAGGGTGCTAGGGGTGCTGGGGATGGTAGGGGTGTTAGGGATGCTAGGGATGCTAGGGGTGCTAGGGATGCTAGGGATGCTAGGGGTGCTAGGGGTGCTTGGGGTGCTAGGGATGCTAGGGATGCTAGGGGTGCTAGGGATGCTAGGGGTGCTAGGGGTGCTAGGGGTGCTAGGGGTGCTCGTGGTGCTAGGGATGCTAGGAGTGCTAGGGATGCTAGGGATGCTAGGGGTGCTAGGGATGCTAGGGGTGCTAGGGGTGCTAGGGGTGCTAGGGATGCTAGGGGTGCTAGGGGTGCTCGGGGTGCTAGGGATGCTAGGAGTGCTAGGGATGCTAGGGATGCTAGGGGTGCTAGGGATGCTAGGGGTGCTAGGGATGCTAGGGATGCTAGGGGTGCTAGGGGTGCTTGGGGTGCTAGGGATGCTAGGGATGCTAGGGGTGCTCAGGGTGCTCGGGGTGCTAGGGATGCTAGGGATGCTAGGGATGCTAGGGATGCTAGGGATGCTAGGGGTGCTAGGGATGCTAGGGGTGCTAGGGGTGCTTGGGGTGCTAGGGATGCTAGGGATGCTAGGGGTGCTAGGGGTGCTAGGGATGGTAGGGGTGCTAGGGATGCTAAGTATGCTAGGGGTGCTAGGGATGCTAGGGATGCTAGGGATGCTAGGGATGGTAGGGGTGCTAGGGATGCTAGGGATGCTAGGTGTGCTCGGGGTGCTAGGGATGCTAGGGATGCTAGGAGTGCTAGGGGTGCTAGGGATGCTAGGGGTGCTAGGGATGCTAGGGGTGCTAGGGGTGCTAGGGGTGCTTGGGGTGCTAGGGATGCTAGGGATGCTAGGGGTGCTAGGGGTGCTAGGGATGCTAGGGATGCTAGGGGTGCTAGGGGTGCTAGGGATGCTAGGGATGCTAGGGGTGCTAGGGATGCTAGGGGTGCTAGGGGTGCTAGGGGTGCTAGGGATGCTAGGGATGCTAGGGATGCTAGGGGTGCTAGGGGTGCTAGGGGTGCTCGTGGTGCTAGGGATGCTAGGAGTACTAGGAGTGCTAGGGGTGCTAGGGATGCTAGGGATGCTAGGGATGCTAGGGGTGCTAGGGATGCTAGGGGTGCTAGGGGTGCTTGGGGTGCTAGGGATGCTAGGGATGCTAGGGATGCTAGGGGTGCTAGGGGTGCTAGGGGTGCACGGGGTGCTCGGGGTGCTAGGGATGCTAGGACTGCTAGGGGTGCTAGGGATGCTAAGGGTGCTAGGGGTGCTGGGGATGGTAGGGGTGCTAGGGATGCTAGGGATGCTAGGGGTGCTAGGGATGCTAGGGGTGCTTGGGGTGCTAGGGATGCTAGGGATGCTAGGGGTGCTAGGGATGCTAGGGATGATAGGGGTGCTAGGGGTGCTAGGGGTGCTAGGGATGCTAGGGGTGCTAGGGGTGCTAGGGGTGCTCGTGGTGCTAGGGATGCTAGGAGTGCTAGGGATGCTAGGGATGCTAGGGGTGCTAGGGATGCTAGGGGTGCTAGGGATGCTAGGGATGCTAGGGGTGCTAGGGGTGCTTGGGGTGCTAGGGATGCTAGGGATGCTAGGGGTGCTCAGGGTGCTCGGGGTGCTAGGGATGCTAGGGATGCTAGGGGTGCTAGGGATGCTAGGGGTGCTAGGGATGCTAGGGGTGCTAGGGGTGCTAGGGATGCTAGGGATGCTAGGGGTGCTAGGGGTGCTAGGGATGCTAGGGATGCTAGGGGTGCTAGGGATGCTAGGGATGCTAGGGGTGCTCGGGGTGCTAGGGATGCTAGGGATGCTAGGAGTGCTAGGGGTGCTAGGGATGCTAAGGGTGGTAGGGGTGCTAGGGGTGCTAGGGATGGTAGGGGTGCTAGGGATGCTAGGAGTGCTAGGGATGCTAGGGGTGCTAGGGGTGCTAGGGATGCTAGGGATGCTAGGGATGCTAGGGATGCTAGGGGTGCTAGGGATGCTAGGGGTGCTAGGGGTGCTAGGGGTGCTCGGGGTGCTAGGAGTGCTAGGGGTGCTAGGGATGCTAGGGATGCTAGGGGTGCTAGGGATGCTAGGGATGCTAGGGGTGCTAGGGATGCTAGGGATGCTAGGGGTGCTAGGGGTGCTTGGGGTGCTAGGGATGCTAGGGATGCTAGGGGTGCTCAGGGTGCTCGGGGTGCTAGGGATGCTAGGGGTGCTAGGGGTGCTAGGGATGCTAGGGGTGCTAGGGATGCTAGGGGTGCTAGGGGTGCTAGGGATGCTAGGGGTGCTAGGGGTGATAGGGGTGCTAGGGATGCTAAGGGTGCTAGGGGTGCTAGGGGTGCTAGGGATGGTAGGGGTGCTAGGGGTGCTAGGGATGCTAGGGGTGCTAGGGGTGATAGGGGTGCTAGGGATGCTAGGGGTGCTAGGGGTGCTAGGGATGCTAGGGTGCTAGGGGTGCTAGGGGTGCTAGGGATGCTAGGGATGCTAGGGATGCTAGGGGTGCTAGGGATGCTAGGGGTGCTAGGGGTGCTAGGGGTGCTAGGGGTGCTAGGGATGCTAGGGGTGCTAGGGGTGCTAGGGGTGCTCGGGGTGCTAGGGATGCTAGGAGTGCTAAGGGTGCTAGGGGTGCTCGGGGTGCTCGGGGTGCTAGGGATGCTAGGGATGCTAGGGATGCTAGGGGTGCTAGGGGTGCTAGGGATGCTAGGGATGCTAGGGGTGCTAGGGGTGCTAGGGATGCTAGGAGTACTAGGAGTGCTAGGGGTGCTAGGGGTGCTAGGGATGCTAGGGATGCTAGGGATGCTAGGGGTGCTAGGGGTGCTAGGGGTGCTTGGGATGCTAGGGATGCTAGGGATGCTAGGGGTGCTAGGGGTGCTAGGGATGCTAGGGGTGCTAGGGGTGCTAGGGATGCTAGGGATGCTAGGGGTGCTAGGGATGCTAGGGGTGCTAGGGGTGCTAGGGGTGCTATGGATGCTAGGGATGCTAGGGATGCTAGGGGTGCTAGGGGTGCTCGTGGTGCTAGGGATGCTAGGAGTACTAGGAGTGCTAGGGGTGCTAGGGATGCTTGGGGTGCTAGGGATGCTAGGGATGCTAGGGGTGCTAGGGGTGCTAGGGATGCTAAGTATGCTAGGGGTGCTAGGGATGCTAGGGATGCTAGGGGTGCTAGGGATGCTAGGGATGCTAGGGGTGCTAGGGGTGCTAGGGATGGTAGGGGTGCTAGGGATGCTAGGGATGCTAGGGGTGCTAGGGATGCTAGGGGTGCTCGGGGTGCTAGGGATGCTAGGGATGCTAGGAGTGCTAGGGGTGCTAGGGATGCTAAGGGTGGTAGGGGTGCTAGGGGTGCTAGGGATGGTAGGGGTGCTAGGGATGCTAGGGATGCTAGGAGTGCTAGGGATGCTAGGGGTGCTAGGGGTGCTAGGGATGCTAGGGATGCTAGGGGTGCTAGGGATGCTAGGGGTGCTAGGGATGCTAGGGGTGCTAGGGGTGCTCGGGGTGCTAGGGATGCTAGGAGTGCTAGGGGTGCTAGGGATGCTAGGGATGCTAGGGGTGCTCGGGGTGCTAGGGATGCTAGGGATGCTAGGAGTGCTAGGGGTGCTAGGGATGCTAAGGGTGCTAGGGGTGCTAGGGGTGCTAGGGATGGTAGGGGTGCTAGGGATGCTAAGGATGCTAGGGGTGCTAGGGATGCTAGGGATGCTAGGGGTGCTAGGGGTGCTTGGGGTGCTAGTGATGCTAGGGATGCTAGGGATGCTAGGGGTGCTCGGGGTGCTAGGGATGCTAGGGATGCTAGGGGTGCTAGGGGTGCTAGGGGTGCTAGGGATGCTAGGGATGCTAGGGGTGCTAAGGATGATAGGGATGCTAGGGGTGCTAGGGGTGCTCGGGGTGCTAGGGATGCTAGGAGTGCTAGGGGTGCTAGGGATGCTAGGGGTGCTAGGGGTGCTAGGGGTGCTAGGGATGCTAGGGGTGCTAGGGATGCTAGGGGTGCTAGGGGTGCTAGGGGTGCTAGGGATGCTAGGGATGCTAGGGGTGCTAGGGGTGCTAGGGGTGCTCGTGGTGCTAGGGATGCTAGGAGTGCTAGGGGTGCTAGGGATGCTAGGGATGCTAGGGATGCTAGGGGTGCTAGGGGTGCTAGGGGTGGTAGAGATGGTAGGGGTGCTAGGGATGCTAGGGATGCTAGGGGTGCTAGGGGTGCTAGGGATGCTAGGAGTACTAGGAGTGCTAGGGGTGCTAGGGGTGCTAGGGATGCTAGGGATGCTAGGTGTGCTCGGGGTGCTAGGGATGCTAGGGATGCTAGGGGTGCTAGGGATGCTAGGGGTGCTAGGGGTGCTAGAGATGCTAGGGGTGCTAGGGGTGCTAGGGGTGCTAGGGGTGCTAGGGATGCTAGGGGTGCTAGGGGTGCTAGGGATGCTAGGGATGCTAGGGGTGCTAGGGATGCTAGGGGTGCTAGGGGTGCTAAGGGTGCTAGGGATGCTAGGGATGCTAGGGATGCTAGGGGTGCTAGGGGTGCTAGGGGTGCTCGTGGTGCTAGGGATGCTAGGAGTACTAGGAGTGCTAGGGATGCTAGGGATGCTAGGGGTGCTAGGGATGCTAGGGGTGCTAGGGGTGCTAGGGGTGCTTGGGGTGCTAGGGATGCTAGGGATGCTAGGGGTGCTAGGGATGGTAGGGGTGCTAGGGATGCTAAGTATGCTAGGGGTGCTAGGGATGCTAGGGATGCTAGGGGTGCTAGGGATGCTAGGGATGCTAGGGGTGCTAGGGGTGCTTGGGGTGCTAGGGATGCTAGGGATGCTAGGGGTGCTCAGGGTGCTCGGGGTGCTAGGGATGCTAGGGATGCTAGGGGTGCTAGGGGTGCTAGGGATGCTAGGGGTGCTCGGGGTGCTAGGGATGCTAGGGATGCTAGGAGTGCTAGGGGTGCTAGGGATGCTAAGGGTGGTAGGGGTGCTAGGGGTGCTAGGGATGCTAGGGGTGCTAGGGGTGCTAGGGGTGCTCGTGGTGCTGGGGATGCTAGGAGTACTAGGAGTGCTAGGGGTGCTAGGGGTGCTAGGGATGCTAGGGATGGTAGGGGTGCTCGGGATGCTAGGGGTGCTAGGGGTGCTCGGGGTGCTAGGGATGCTAGGAGTGCTAGGGGTGCTAGGGATGCTAGGGATGCTAAGGGTGCTCGGGGTGCTAGGGATGCTAGGGATGCTAGGAGTGCTAGGGGTGCTAGGGATGCTAAGGGTGCTAGGGGTGCTAGGGGTGCTAGGGATGGTAGGGGTGCTAGGGATGCTAGGGATGCTAGGGGTGCTAGGGATGCTAGGGATGCTAGGGGTGCTAGGGGTGCTTGGGGTGCTAGGGATGCTAGGGATGCTAGGGGTGCTCGGGGTGCTCGGGGTGCTAGGGATGCTAGGGATGCTAGGGGTGCTAGGGGTGCTAGGGATGCTAGGAGTGCTAAGGATGATAGGGATGCTAGGGGTGCTAGGGGTGCTCAGGGTGCTAGGGATGCTAGGAGTGCTAGGGGTGCTAGGGATGCTAGGGGTGCTAGGGATGCTAGGGGTGCTACGGATGCTAGGGGTGCTAGGGATGCTAGGGGTGCTAGGGGTGCTAGGGATGCTAAGGATGCTAGGGGTGCTAGGGGTGCTAGGGGTGCTCGTGGTGCTAGGGATGCTAGGAGTGCTAGGGGTGCTAGGGATGCTAGGGATGCTAGGGGTGCTAGGGGTGCTAGGGGTGGTAGAGATGGTAGGGGTGCTAGGGATGCTAAGGATGCTAGGGGTGCTAGGGGTGCTAGGGATGCTAAGAGTACTAGGAGTGCTAGGGGTGCTAGGGGTGCTAGGGGTGCTAGGGATGCTAGGGGTGCTAGGGGTGCTAGGGGTGCTAGGGATGGTAGGGGTGCTAGGGATGCTAAGTATGCTAGGGGTGCTAGGGATGCTAGGGATGCTAGGGGTGCTAGGGATGCTAGGGATGCTAGGGATGGTAGGGGTGCTAGGGATGCTAGGGATGCTAGGGGTGCTAGGGATGCTAGGGGTGCTAGGGATGCTAGGGATGCTAGGAGTGCTAGGGGTGCTAGGGATGCTAAGGGTGCTAGGGGTGCTAGGGGTGCTAGGGATGGTAGGGGTGCTAGGGATGCTAGGGATGCTAGGAGTGCTAGGGATGCTAGGGGTGCTAGGGGTGCTAGGGATGCTAGGGATGCTAGGGATGCTAGGGGTGCTAGGGATGCTAGGGGTGCTAGGGATGCTAGGGGTGCTAGGGGTGCTCGGGGTGCTAGGGATGCTAGGAGTGCTAGGGGTGCTAGGGATGCTAGGGATGCTAGGGGTGCTTGGGGTGCTAGGGATGCTAGGGATGCTAGGAGTGCTAGGGGTGCTAGGGATGCTAGGGATGCTAGGAGTGCTAGGGGTGCTAGGGATGCTAAGGGTGCTAGGGGTGCTAGGGGTGCTAGGGATGCTAGGGATGCTAGGGGTGCTAGGGATGCTAGGGATGCTAGGGGTGCTAGGGATGCTAGGGATGCTAGGAGTGCTAGGGGTGCTAGGGATGCTAAGAGTGCTAGGGGTGCTAGGAGTGCTAGGGATGCTAGGGATGCTAGGGATGCTAGGGGTGCTAGGGATGCTAAGGGTGCTAGGGGTGCTAGGGGTGCTAGGGATGCTAGGGATGCTAGGGGTGCTGGGGATGCTAGGGATGCTAGGGGTGCTAGGGATGCTAAGTATGCTAGGAGTGCTAGGGGTGCTAGGGGTGCTAGGGGTGCTAGGGGTGCTAGGGATGCTAGGGGTGCTAGGGGTGCTCGTGGTGCTAGGGATGCTAGGAGTACTAGGAGTGCTAGGGGTGCTAGGGATGCTAGGGATGCTAGGGGTGCTAGGGGTGCTAGGGATGCTAGGGGTGCTCGGGGTGCTAGGGATGCTAGGGATGCTAGGAGTGCTAGGGGTGCTAGGGATGCTAAGGGTGGTAGGGGTGCTAGGGGTGCTAGGGATGCTAGGGGTGCTAGGGGTGCTAGGGGTGCTCGTGGTGCTGGGGATGCTAGGAGTACTAGGAGTGCTAGGGGTGCTAGGGGTGCTAGGGATGCTAGGGATGGTAGGGGTGCTCGGGATGCTAGGGGTGCTAGGGGTGCTCGGGGTGCTAGGGATGCTAGGAGTGCTAGGGGTGCTAGGGATGCTAGGGATGCTAAGGGTGCTCGGGGTGCTAGGGATGCTAGGGATGCTAGGAGTGCTAGGGGTGCTAGGGATGCTAAGGGTGCTAGGGGTGCTAGGGGTGCTAGGGATGGTAGGGGTGCTAGGGATGCTAGGGATGCTAGGGGTGCTAGGGATGCTAGGGATGCTAGGGGTGCTAGGGGTGCTTGGGGTGCTAGGGATGCTAGGGATGCTAGGGGTGCTCGGGGTGCTCGGGGTGCTAGGGATGCTAGGGATGCTAGGGGTGCTAGGGGTGCTAGGGATGCTAGGAGTGCTAAGGATGATAGGGATGCTAGGGGTGCTAGGGGTGCTCAGGGTGCTAGGGATGCTAGGAGTGCTAGGGGTGCTAGGGATGCTAGGGGTGCTAGGGATGCTAGGGGTGCTACGGATGCTAGGGGTGCTAGGGATGCTAGGGGTGCTAGGGGTGCTAGGGATGCTAAGGATGCTAGGGGTGCTAGGGGTGCTAGGGGTGCTCGTGGTGCTAGGGATGCTAGGAGTGCTAGGGGTGCTAGGGATGCTAGGGATGCTAGGGGTGCTAGGGGTGCTAGGGGTGGTAGAGATGGTAGGGGTGCTAGGGATGCTAAGGATGCTAGGGGTGCTAGGGGTGCTAGGGATGCTAAGAGTACTAGGAGTGCTAGGGGTGCTAGGGGTGCTAGGGGTGCTAGGGATGCTAGGGGTGCTAGGGGTGCTAGGGGTGCTAGGGATGGTAGGGGTGCTAGGGATGCTAAGTATGCTAGGGGTGCTAGGGATGCTAGGGATGCTAGGGGTGCTAGGGATGCTAGGGATGCTAGGGATGGTAGGGGTGCTAGGGATGCTAGGGATGCTAGGGGTGCTAGGGATGCTAGGGGTGCTAGGGATGCTAGGGATGCTAGGAGTGCTAGGGGTGCTAGGGATGCTAAGGGTGCTAGGGGTGCTAGGGGTGCTAGGGATGGTAGGGGTGCTAGGGATGCTAGGGATGCTAGGAGTGCTAGGGATGCTAGGGGTGCTAGGGGTGCTAGGGATGCTAGGGATGCTAGGGATGCTAGGGGTGCTAGGGATGCTAGGGGTGCTAGGGATGCTAGGGGTGCTAGGGGTGCTCGGGGTGCTAGGGATGCTAGGAGTGCTAGGGGTGCTAGGGATGCTAGGGATGCTAGGGGTGCTTGGGGTGCTAGGGATGCTAGGGATGCTAGGAGTGCTAGGGGTGCTAGGGATGCTAGGGATGCTAGGAGTGCTAGGGGTGCTAGGGATGCTAAGGGTGCTAGGGGTGCTAGGGGTGCTAGGGATGCTAGGGATGCTAGGGGTGCTAGGGATGCTAGGGATGCTAGGGGTGCTAGGGATGCTAGGGATGCTAGGAGTGCTAGGGGTGCTAGGGATGCTAAGAGTGCTAGGGGTGCTAGGAGTGCTAGGGATGCTAGGGATGCTAGGGATGCTAGGGGTGCTAGGGATGCTAAGGGTGCTAGGGGTGCTAGGGGTGCTAGGGATGCTAGGGATGCTAGGGGTGCTGGGGATGCTAGGGATGCTAGGGGTGCTAGGGATGCTAAGTATGCTAGGAGTGCTAGGGGTGCTAGGGGTGCTAGGGGTGCTAGGGGTGCTAGGGATGCTAGGGGTGCTAGGGGTGCTCGTGGTGCTAGGGATGCTAGGAGTACTAGGAGTGCTAGGGGTGCTAGGGATGCTAGGGATGCTAGGGATGCTAGGGGTGCTAGGGATGCTAGGGGTGCTAGGGGTGCTTGTTGTGCTAGGGATGCTAGGGATGCTAGGGATGCTAGGGGTGCTAGGGGTGCTAGGGGTGCTAGGGATGGTAGGGGTGCTAGGGATGCTAGGGATGCTAGGGATGCTAGGGGTGCTAGGGATGCTAGGGGTGCTCGGGGTGCTAGGGATGCTAGGGATGCTAGGAGTGCTAGGGGTGCTAGGGATGCTAAGGGTGGTAGGGGTGCTAGGGGTGCTAGGGATGCTAGGGATAATAGGGGTGCTTGGGGTGCTAGGGATGCTAGGGATGCCAGGGGTGCTAGGGATGCTAGGGATGCTAGGGGTGCTTGGGGTGCTAGGGATGCTAGGGATGCTAGGGGTGCTAGGGATGCTAGGGATGATAGGGGTGCTAGGGGTGCTAGGGATGCTAGGGGTGCTAGGGGTGCTAGGGGTGCTCGTGGTGCTAGGGATGCTAGGAGTGCTAGGGATGCTAGGGGTGCTAGGGATGCTAGGGGTGCTAGGGATGCTAGGGATGCTAGGGGTGCTAGGGGTGCTTGGGGTGCTAGGGATGCTAGGGATGCTAGGGGTGCTCAGGGTGCTCGGGGTGCTAGGGATGCTAGGGATGCTAGGGATGCTAGGAGTGCTAGGGGTGCTAGGGATGGTAGGGGTGCTAGGGATGCTAGGGGTGCTAGGGATGCTAGGGGTGCTAGGGATGCTAGGGGTGCTAGGGGTGCTCGGGGTGCTAGGAGTGCTAGGGGTGCTAGGGATGCTAGGGATGCTAGGGGTGCTGGGGATGCTAGGGATGCTAGGGGTGCTAGGGATGCTAAGTATGCTAGGAGTGCTAGGGGTGCTAGGGGTGCTAGGGGTGCTAGGGGTGCTAGGGATGCTAGGGGTGCTAGGGGTGCTCGTGGTGCTAGGGATGCTAGGAGTACTAGGAGTGCTAGGGGTGCTAGGGATGCTAGGGATGCTAGGGATGCTAGGGGTGCTAGGGATGCTAGGGGTGCTAGGGGTGCTTGTTGTGCTAGGGATGCTAGGGATGCTAGGGATGCTAGGGGTGCTAGGGGTGCTAGGGGTGCTAGGGATGCTAGGGGTGCTAGGGGTGCTAGGGATGCTAAGGGTGCTAGGGATGCTAGGGGTGCTAGGGATGCTAGGGATGCTAGGGGTGCTAGGGATGCTAGGGATGCTAGGGGTGCTAGGGATGCTAAGTATGCTAGGAGTGCTAGGGATGCTAGGGGTGCTCGGGATGCTAGGGATGCTAGGAGTGCTAGGGGTGCTAGGGATGGTAGGGGTGCTAGGGATGCTAGGAGTGCTAGGGATGCTAGGGGTGCTAGGGGTGCTAGGGATGCTAGGGATGCTAGGGATGCTAGGGATGCTAGGGGTGCTAGGGATGCTAGGGGTGCTAGGGATGCTAGGGGTGCTAGGGGTGCTCGGGGTGCTAGGAGTGCTAGGGGTGCTAGGGATGCTAGGGATGCTAGGGGTGCTCGGGGTGCTAGGGATGCTAGGGATGCTAGGAGTGCTAGGGGTGCTAGGGATGCTAAGAGTGCTAGGGGTGCTAGGGGTGCTAGGGGTGCTAGGGATGCTAGGGATGCTAGGGGTGCTAGGGATGCTAAGGGTGCTGGGGGTGCTAGGGGTGCTAGGGGTGCTAGGGATGGTAGGGGTGCTAGGGATGCTAGGGATGCTAGGGGTGCTAGGGATGCTAGGGATGCTAGGAGTGCTAGGGGTGCTAGGGATGCTAAGAGTGCTAGGGGTGCTAGGAGTGCTAGGGATGCTAGGGATGCTAGGGATGCTAGGGGTGCTAGGGATGCTAAGGGTGCTAGGGGTGCTAGGGGTGCTAGGGATGCTAGGGATGCTAGGGGTGCTGGGGATGCTAGGGATGCTAGGGGTGCTAGGGATGCTAAGTATGCTAGGAGTGCTAGGGGTGCTAGGGGTGCTAGGGGTGCTAGGGGTGCTAGGGATGCTAGGGGTGCTAGGGGTGCTCGTGGTGCTAGGGATGCTAGGAGTACTAGGAGTGCTAGGGGTGCTAGGGATGCTAGGGATGCTAGGGATGCTAGGGGTGCTAGGGATGCTAGGGGTGCTAGGGGTGCTTGTTGTGCTAGGGATGCTAGGGATGCTAGGGATGCTAGGGGTGCTAGGGGTGCTAGGGGTGCTAGGGATGGTAGGGGTGCTAGGGATGCTAGGGATGCTAGGGATGCTAGGGGTGCTAGGGATGCTAGGGGTGCTCGGGGTGCTAGGGATGCTAGGGATGCTAGGAGTGCTAGGGGTGCTAGGGATGCTAAGGGTGGTAGGGGTGCTAGGGGTGCTAGGGATGGTAGGGGTGCTAGGGATGCTAGGGATGCTAGGAGTGCTAGGGATGCTAGGGGTGCTCGGGATGCTAGGAGTGCTAGGGGTGCTAGGGATGCTAGGGGTGCTAGGGGTGCTAGGGATGCTAGGGATGCTAGGGGTGCTTGGGGTGCTAGGGATGCTAGGGATGCTAGGGGTGCTAGGGATGCTAGGGATGATAGGGGTGCTAGGGGTGCTAGGGATGCTAGGGGTGCTAGGGGTGCTAGGGGTGCTCGTGGTGCTAGGGATGCTAGGAGTGCTAGGGATGCTAGGGGTGCTAGGGATGCTAGGGGTGCTAGGGATGCTAGGGATGCTAGGGGTGCTAGGGGTGCTTGGGGTGCTAGGGATGCTAGGGATGCTAGGGGTGCTCAGGGTGCTCGGGGTGCTAGGGATGCTAGGGATGCTAGGGATGCTAGGGATGCTAGGGGTGCTAGGGATGCTAGGGGTGCTAGGGGTGCTTGGGGTGCTAGGGATGCTAGGGATGCTAGGGATGCTAGGGGTGCTAGGGGTGCTAGGGATGGTAGGGGTGCTAGGGATGCTAAGTATGCTAGGGGTGCTAGGGATGCTAGGGATGCTAGGGATGGTAGGGATGCTAGGGATGCTAGGGGTGCTCGGGGTGCTAGGGATGCTAGGGATGCTAGGAGTGCTAGGGGTGCTAGGGATGCTAGGGGTTCTAGGGATGCTAGGGGTGCTAGGGGTGCTTGGGGTGCTAGGGATGCTAGGGATGCTAGGGGTGCTAGGGGTGCTAGGGATGCTAGGGGTGCTAGGGGTGCTAGGGATGCTAGGGATGCTAGGGGTGCTAGGGATGCTAGGGGTGCTAGGGGTGCTAGGGGTGCTAGGGATGCTAGGGATGCTAGGGATGCTAGGGGTGCTAGGGGTGCTAGGGGTGCTCGTGGTGCTAGGGATGCTAGGAGTACTAGGAGTGCTAGGGGTGCTAGGGATGCTAGGGATGCTAGGGATGCTAGGGGTGGTAGGGATGCTAGGGGTGCTAGGGGTGCTCGTGGTGCTAGGGATGCTAGGAGTACTAGGAGTGCTAGGGGTGCTAGGGGTGCTAGGGATGCTAGGGATGGTAGGGGTGCTAGGGATGCTAGGGGTGCTAGGGATGCTAGGGGTGCTAGGGGTGCTTGGGGTGCTAGAGATAATAGGGATGCTAGGGATGCTTGGGGTGCTAGGGATGCTAGGGATGCTAGGGGTGCTCGGGGTGCTCGGGGTGCTAGGGATGCTAGGGGTGCTAGGGATGCTAGGGGTGCTAGGGGTGCTAGGGGTGCTCGTGGTGCTAGGGATGCTAGGAGTACTAGGAGTGCTAGGGGTGCTAGGGATGCTAGGGATGCTAGGGATGCTAGGGGTGCTAGGGATGCTAGGGGTGCTAGGGGTGCTCGTGGTGCTAGGGATGCTAGGAGTACTAGGAGTGCTAGGGGTGCTAGGGGTGCTAGGGATGCTAGGGATGGTAGGGGTGCTAGGGATGCTAGGGGTGCTAGGGATGCTAGGGGTGCTAGGGGTGCTTGGGGTGCTAGAGATAATAGGGATGCTAGGGATGCTTGGGGTGCTAGGGATGCTAGGGATGCTAGGGGTGCTCGGGGTGCTCGGGGTGCTAGGGATGCTAGGGGTGCTAGGGGTGCTAGGGGTGCTCGTGGTGCTAGGGATGCTAGGAGTACTAGGAGTGCTAGGGGTGCTAGGGGTGCTAGGGATGCTAGGGGTGCACGGGGTGCTCGGGGTGCTAGGGATGCTAGGAGTGCTAGGGATGCTAGGGGTGCTAGGGGTGCTAGGGATGCTAGGGGTGCTAGGGGTGCTAGGGGTGCTAGGGATGCTAGGGATGCTAGGGGTGCTAGGGGTGCTCGTGGTGCTAGGGATGCTAGGAGTACTAGGAGTGCTAGGGGTGCTAGGGGTGCTAGGGATGCTAGGGGTGCACGGGGTGCTCGGGGTGCTAGGGATGCTAGGAGTGCTAGGGGTGCTAGGGATGCTAAGGGTGCTAGGGGTGCTGGGGATGGTAGGGGTGTTAGGGATGCTAGGGATGCTAGGGGTGCTAGGGATGCTAGGGATGCTAGGGGTGCTAGGGGTGCTTGGGGTGCTAGGGATGCTAGGGATGCTAGGGGTGCTAGGGATGCTAGGGATGCTAGGGGTGCTAGGGGTGCTAGGGGTGCTAGGGGTGCTCGTGGTGCTAGGGATGCTAGGAGTGCTAGGGATGCTAGGGATGCTAGGGGTGCTAGGGATGCTAGGGGTGCTAGGGGTGCTAGGGGTGCTAGGGATGCTAGGGGTGCTAGGGGTGCTCGGGGTGCTAGGGATGCTAGGAGTGCTAGGGATGCTAGGGATGCTAGGGGTGCTAGGGATGCTAGGGGTGCTAGGGATGCTAGGGATGCTAGGGGTGCTAGGGGTGCTTGGGGTGCTAGGGATGCTAGGGATGCTAGGGGTGCTCAGGGTGCTCGGGGTGCTAGGGATGCTAGGGATGCTAGGGATGCTAGGGATGCTAGGGATGCTAGGGGTGCTAGGGATGCTAGGGGTGCTAGGGGTGCTTGGGGTGCTAGGGATGCTAGGGATGCTAGGGGTGCTAGGGGTGCTAGGGATGGTAGGGGTGCTAGGGATGCTAAGTATGCTAGGGGTGCTAGGGATGCTAGGGATGCTAGGGATGCTAGGGATGGTAGGGGTGCTAGGGATGCTAGGGATGCTAGGGGTGCTCGGGGTGCTAGGGATGCTAGGGATGCTAGGAGTGCTAGGGGTGCTAGGGATGCTAGGGGTGCTAGGGATGCTAGGGGTGCTAGGGGTGCTAGGGGTGCTTGGGGTGCTAGGGATGCTAGGGATGCTAGGGGTGCTAGGGGTGCTAGGGATGCTAGGGATGCTAGGGGTGCTAGGGGTGCTAGGGATGCTAGGGATGCTAGGGGTGCTAGGGATGCTAGGGGTGCTAGGGGTGCTAGGGGTGCTAGGGATGCTAGGGATGCTAGGGATGCTAGGGGTGCTAGGGGTGCTAGGGGTGCTCGTGGTGCTAGGGATGCTAGGAGTACTAGGAGTGCTAGGGGTGCTAGGGATGCTAGGGATGCTAGGGATGCTAGGGGTGCTAGGGATGCTAGGGGTGCTAGGGGTGCTTGGGGTGCTAGGGATGCTAGGGATGCTAGGGATGCTAGGGGTGCTAGGGGTGCTAGGGGTGCACGGGGTGCTCGGGGTGCTAGGGATGCTAGGAGTGCTAGGGGTGCTAGGGATGCTAAGGGTGCTAGGGGTGCTGGGGATGGTAGGGGTGCTAGGGATGCTAGGGATGCTAGGGGTGCTAGGGATGCTAGGGGTGCTTGGGGTGCTAGGGATGCTAGGGATGCTAGGGGTGCTAGGGATGCTAGGGATGATAGGGGTGCTAGGGGTGCTAGGGGTGCTAGGGATGCTAGGGGTGCTAGGGGTGCTAGGGGTGCTCGTGGTGCTAGGGATGCTAGGAGTGCTAGGGATGCTAGGGATGCTAGGGGTGCTAGGGATGCTAGGGGTGCTAGGGATGCTAGGGATGCTAGGGGTGCTAGGGGTGCTTGGGGTGCTAGGGATGCTAGGGATGCTAGGGGTGCTCAGGGTGCTCGGGGTGCTAGGGATGCTAGGGATGCTAGGGGTGCTAGGGATGCTAGGGGTGCTAGGGATGCTAGGGGTGCTAGGGGTGCTAGGGATGCTAGGGATGCTAGGGGTGCTAGGGGTGCTAGGGATGCTAGGGATGCTAGGGGTGCTAGGGATGCTAGGGATGCTAGGGGTGCTCGGGGTGCTAGGGATGCTAGGGATGCTAGGAGTGCTAGGGGTGCTAGGGATGCTAAGGGTGGTAGGGGTGCTAGGGGTGCTAGGGATGGTAGGGGTGCTAGGGATGCTAGGAGTGCTAGGGATGCTAGGGGTGCTAGGGGTGCTAGGGATGCTAGGGATGCTAGGGATGCTAGGGATGCTAGGGGTGCTAGGGATGCTAGGGGTGCTAGGGGTGCTAGGGGTGCTCGGGGTGCTAGGAGTGCTAGGGGTGCTAGGGATGCTAGGGATGCTAGGGGTGCTAGGGATGCTAGGGATGCTAGGGGTGCTAGGGATGCTAGGGATGCTAGGGGTGCTAGGGGTGCTTGGGGTGCTAGGGATGCTAGGGATGCTAGGGGTGCTCAGGGTGCTCGGGGTGCTAGGGATGCTAGGGGTGCTAGGGGTGCTAGGGATGCTAGGGGTGCTAGGGATGCTAGGGGTGCTAGGGGTGCTAGGGATGCTAGGGGTGCTAGGGGTGATAGGGGTGCTAGGGATGCTAAGGGTGCTAGGGGTGCTAGGGGTGCTAGGGATGGTAGGGGTGCTAGGGGTGCTAGGGATGCTAGGGGTGCTAGGGGTGATAGGGGTGCTAGGGATGCTAGGGGTGCTAGGGGTGCTAGGGTGCTAGGGGTGCTAGGGGTGCTAGGGATGCTAGGGATGCTAGGGATGCTAGGGGTGCTAGGGATGCTAGGGGTGCTAGGGGTGCTAGGGGTGCTAGGGGTGCTAGGGATGCTAGGGGTGCTAGGGGTGCTAGGGGTGCTCGGGGTGCTAGGGATGCTAGGAGTGCTAAGGGTGCTAGGGGTGCTCGGGGTGCTCGGGGTGCTAGGGATGCTAGGGATGCTAGGGATGCTAGGGGTGCTAGGGGTGCTAGGGATGCTAGGGATGCTAGGGGTGCTAGGGGTGCTAGGGATGCTAGGAGTACTAGGAGTGCTAGGGGTGCTAGGGGTGCTAGGGATGCTAGGGATGCTAGGGATGCTAGGGGTGCTAGGGGTGCTAGGGGTGCTTGGGATGCTAGGGATGCTAGGGATGCTAGGGGTGCTAGGGGTGCTAGGGATGCTAGGGGTGCTAGGGGTGCTAGGGATGCTAGGGATGCTAGGGGTGCTAGGGATGCTAGGGGTGCTAGGGGTGCTAGGGGTGCTATGGATGCTAGGGATGCTAGGGATGCTAGGGGTGCTAGGGGTGCTCGTGGTGCTAGGGATGCTAGGAGTACTAGGAGTGCTAGGGGTGCTAGGGATGCTTGGGGTGCTAGGGATGCTAGGGATGCTAGGGGTGCTAGGGGTGCTAGGGATGCTAAGTATGCTAGGGGTGCTAGGGATGCTAGGGATGCTAGGGGTGCTAGGGATGCTAGGGATGCTAGGGGTGCTAGGGGTGCTAGGGATGGTAGGGGTGCTAGGGATGCTAGGGATGCTAGGGGTGCTAGGGATGCTAGGGGTGCTCGGGGTGCTAGGGATGCTAGGGATGCTAGGAGTGCTAGGGGTGCTAGGGATGCTAAGGGTGGTAGGGGTGCTAGGGGTGCTAGGGATGGTAGGGGTGCTAGGGATGCTAGGGATGCTAGGAGTGCTAGGGATGCTAGGGGTGCTAGGGGTGCTAGGGATGCTAGGGATGCTAGGGGTGCTAGGGATGCTAGGGGTGCTAGGGATGCTAGGGGTGCTAGGGGTGCTCGGGGTGCTAGGGATGCTAGGAGTGCTAGGGGTGCTAGGGATGCTAGGGATGCTAGGGGTGCTCGGGGTGCTAGGGATGCTAGGGATGCTAGGAGTGCTAGGGGTGCTAGGGATGCTAAGGGTGCTAGGGGTGCTAGGGGTGCTAGGGATGGTAGGGGTGCTAGGGATGCTAAGGATGCTAGGGGTGCTAGGGATGCTAGGGATGCTAGGGGTGCTAGGGGTGCTTGGGGTGCTAGTGATGCTAGGGATGCTAGGGATGCTAGGGGTGCTCGGGGTGCTAGGGATGCTAGGGATGCTAGGGGTGCTAGGGGTGCTAGGGGTGCTAGGGATGCTAGGGATGCTAGGGGTGCTAAGGATGATAGGGATGCTAGGGGTGCTAGGGGTGCTCGGGGTGCTAGGGATGCTAGGAGTGCTAGGGGTGCTAGGGATGCTAGGGGTGCTAGGGGTGCTAGGGGTGCTAGGGATGCTAGGGGTGCTAGGGATGCTAGGGGTGCTAGGGGTGCTAGGGGTGCTAGGGATGCTAGGGATGCTAGGGGTGCTAGGGGTGCTAGGGGTGCTCGTGGTGCTAGGGATGCTAGGAGTGCTAGGGGTGCTAGGGATGCTAGGGATGCTAGGGATGCTAGGGGTGCTAGGGGTGCTAGGGGTGGTAGAGATGGTAGGGGTGCTAGGGATGCTAGGGATGCTAGGGGTGCTAGGGGTGCTAGGGATGCTAGGAGTACTAGGAGTGCTAGGGGTGCTAGGGGTGCTAGGGATGCTAGGGATGCTAGGTGTGCTCGGGGTGCTAGGGATGCTAGGGATGCTAGGGGTGCTAGGGATGCTAGGGGTGCTAGGGGTGCTAGAGATGCTAGGGGTGCTAGGGGTGCTAGGGGTGCTAGGGGTGCTAGGGATGCTAGGGGTGCTAGGGGTGCTAGGGATGCTAGGGATGCTAGGGGTGCTAGGGATGCTAGGGGTGCTAGGGGTGCTAAGGGTGCTAGGGATGCTAGGGATGCTAGGGATGCTAGGGGTGCTAGGGGTGCTAGGGGTGCTCGTGGTGCTAGGGATGCTAGGAGTACTAGGAGTGCTAGGGATGCTAGGGATGCTAGGGGTGCTAGGGATGCTAGGGGTGCTAGGGGTGCTAGGGGTGCTTGGGGTGCTAGGGATGCTAGGGATGCTAGGGGTGCTAGGGATGGTAGGGGTGCTAGGGATGCTAAGTATGCTAGGGGTGCTAGGGATGCTAGGGATGCTAGGGGTGCTAGGGATGCTAGGGATGCTAGGGGTGCTAGGGGTGCTTGGGGTGCTAGGGATGCTAGGGATGCTAGGGGTGCTCAGGGTGCTCGGGGTGCTAGGGATGCTAGGGATGCTAGGGGTGCTAGGGGTGCTAGGGATGCTAGGGGTGCTCGGGGTGCTAGGGATGCTAGGGATGCTAGGAGTGCTAGGGGTGCTAGGGATGCTAAGGGTGGTAGGGGTGCTAGGGGTGCTAGGGATGCTAGGGGTGCTAGGGGTGCTAGGGGTGCTCGTGGTGCTGGGGATGCTAGGAGTACTAGGAGTGCTAGGGGTGCTAGGGGTGCTAGGGATGCTAGGGATGGTAGGGGTGCTCGGGATGCTAGGGGTGCTAGGGGTGCTCGGGGTGCTAGGGATGCTAGGAGTGCTAGGGGTGCTAGGGATGCTAGGGATGCTAAGGGTGCTCGGGGTGCTAGGGATGCTAGGGATGCTAGGAGTGCTAGGGGTGCTAGGGATGCTAAGGGTGCTAGGGGTGCTAGGGGTGCTAGGGATGGTAGGGGTGCTAGGGATGCTAGGGATGCTAGGGGTGCTAGGGATGCTAGGGATGCTAGGGGTGCTAGGGGTGCTTGGGGTGCTAGGGATGCTAGGGATGCTAGGGGTGCTCGGGGTGCTCGGGGTGCTAGGGATGCTAGGGATGCTAGGGGTGCTAGGGGTGCTAGGGATGCTAGGAGTGCTAAGGATGATAGGGATGCTAGGGGTGCTAGGGGTGCTCAGGGTGCTAGGGATGCTAGGAGTGCTAGGGGTGCTAGGGATGCTAGGGGTGCTAGGGATGCTAGGGGTGCTACGGATGCTAGGGGTGCTAGGGATGCTAGGGGTGCTAGGGGTGCTAGGGATGCTAAGGATGCTAGGGGTGCTAGGGGTGCTAGGGGTGCTCGTGGTGCTAGGGATGCTAGGAGTGCTAGGGGTGCTAGGGATGCTAGGGATGCTAGGGGTGCTAGGGGTGCTAGGGGTGGTAGAGATGGTAGGGGTGCTAGGGATGCTAAGGATGCTAGGGGTGCTAGGGGTGCTAGGGATGCTAAGAGTACTAGGAGTGCTAGGGGTGCTAGGGGTGCTAGGGGTGCTAGGGATGCTAGGGGTGCTAGGGGTGCTAGGGGTGCTAGGGATGGTAGGGGTGCTAGGGATGCTAAGTATGCTAGGGGTGCTAGGGATGCTAGGGATGCTAGGGGTGCTAGGGATGCTAGGGATGCTAGGGATGGTAGGGGTGCTAGGGATGCTAGGGATGCTAGGGGTGCTAGGGATGCTAGGGGTGCTAGGGATGCTAGGGATGCTAGGAGTGCTAGGGGTGCTAGGGATGCTAAGGGTGCTAGGGGTGCTAGGGGTGCTAGGGATGGTAGGGGTGCTAGGGATGCTAGGGATGCTAGGAGTGCTAGGGATGCTAGGGGTGCTAGGGGTGCTAGGGATGCTAGGGATGCTAGGGATGCTAGGGGTGCTAGGGATGCTAGGGGTGCTAGGGATGCTAGGGGTGCTAGGGGTGCTCGGGGTGCTAGGGATGCTAGGAGTGCTAGGGGTGCTAGGGATGCTAGGGATGCTAGGGGTGCTTGGGGTGCTAGGGATGCTAGGGATGCTAGGAGTGCTAGGGGTGCTAGGGATGCTAGGGATGCTAGGAGTGCTAGGGGTGCTAGGGATGCTAAGGGTGCTAGGGGTGCTAGGGGTGCTAGGGATGCTAGGGATGCTAGGGGTGCTAGGGATGCTAGGGATGCTAGGGGTGCTAGGGATGCTAGGGATGCTAGGAGTGCTAGGGGTGCTAGGGATGCTAAGAGTGCTAGGGGTGCTAGGAGTGCTAGGGATGCTAGGGATGCTAGGGATGCTAGGGGTGCTAGGGATGCTAAGGGTGCTAGGGGTGCTAGGGGTGCTAGGGATGCTAGGGATGCTAGGGGTGCTGGGGATGCTAGGGATGCTAGGGGTGCTAGGGATGCTAAGTATGCTAGGAGTGCTAGGGGTGCTAGGGGTGCTAGGGGTGCTAGGGGTGCTAGGGATGCTAGGGGTGCTAGGGGTGCTCGTGGTGCTAGGGATGCTAGGAGTACTAGGAGTGCTAGGGGTGCTAGGGATGCTAGGGATGCTAGGGGTGCTAGGGGTGCTAGGGATGCTAGGGGTGCTCGGGGTGCTAGGGATGCTAGGGATGCTAGGAGTGCTAGGGGTGCTAGGGATGCTAAGGGTGGTAGGGGTGCTAGGGGTGCTAGGGATGCTAGGGGTGCTAGGGGTGCTAGGGGTGCTCGTGGTGCTGGGGATGCTAGGAGTACTAGGAGTGCTAGGGGTGCTAGGGGTGCTAGGGATGCTAGGGATGGTAGGGGTGCTCGGGATGCTAGGGGTGCTAGGGGTGCTCGGGGTGCTAGGGATGCTAGGAGTGCTAGGGGTGCTAGGGATGCTAGGGATGCTAAGGGTGCTCGGGGTGCTAGGGATGCTAGGGATGCTAGGAGTGCTAGGGGTGCTAGGGATGCTAAGGGTGCTAGGGGTGCTAGGGGTGCTAGGGATGGTAGGGGTGCTAGGGATGCTAGGGATGCTAGGGGTGCTAGGGATGCTAGGGATGCTAGGGGTGCTAGGGGTGCTTGGGGTGCTAGGGATGCTAGGGATGCTAGGGGTGCTCGGGGTGCTCGGGGTGCTAGGGATGCTAGGGATGCTAGGGGTGCTAGGGGTGCTAGGGATGCTAGGAGTGCTAAGGATGATAGGGATGCTAGGGGTGCTAGGGGTGCTCAGGGTGCTAGGGATGCTAGGAGTGCTAGGGGTGCTAGGGATGCTAGGGGTGCTAGGGATGCTAGGGGTGCTACGGATGCTAGGGGTGCTAGGGATGCTAGGGGTGCTAGGGGTGCTAGGGATGCTAAGGATGCTAGGGGTGCTAGGGGTGCTAGGGGTGCTCGTGGTGCTAGGGATGCTAGGAGTGCTAGGGGTGCTAGGGATGCTAGGGATGCTAGGGGTGCTAGGGGTGCTAGGGGTGGTAGAGATGGTAGGGGTGCTAGGGATGCTAAGGATGCTAGGGGTGCTAGGGGTGCTAGGGATGCTAAGAGTACTAGGAGTGCTAGGGGTGCTAGGGGTGCTAGGGGTGCTAGGGATGCTAGGGGTGCTAGGGGTGCTAGGGGTGCTAGGGATGGTAGGGGTGCTAGGGATGCTAAGTATGCTAGGGGTGCTAGGGATGCTAGGGATGCTAGGGGTGCTAGGGATGCTAGGGATGCTAGGGATGGTAGGGGTGCTAGGGATGCTAGGGATGCTAGGGGTGCTAGGGATGCTAGGGGTGCTAGGGATGCTAGGGATGCTAGGAGTGCTAGGGGTGCTAGGGATGCTAAGGGTGCTAGGGGTGCTAGGGGTGCTAGGGATGGTAGGGGTGCTAGGGATGCTAGGGATGCTAGGAGTGCTAGGGATGCTAGGGGTGCTAGGGGTGCTAGGGATGCTAGGGATGCTAGGGATGCTAGGGGTGCTAGGGATGCTAGGGGTGCTAGGGATGCTAGGGGTGCTAGGGGTGCTCGGGGTGCTAGGGATGCTAGGAGTGCTAGGGGTGCTAGGGATGCTAGGGATGCTAGGGGTGCTTGGGGTGCTAGGGATGCTAGGGATGCTAGGAGTGCTAGGGGTGCTAGGGATGCTAGGGATGCTAGGAGTGCTAGGGGTGCTAGGGATGCTAAGGGTGCTAGGGGTGCTAGGGGTGCTAGGGATGCTAGGGATGCTAGGGGTGCTAGGGATGCTAGGGATGCTAGGGGTGCTAGGGATGCTAGGGATGCTAGGAGTGCTAGGGGTGCTAGGGATGCTAAGAGTGCTAGGGGTGCTAGGAGTGCTAGGGATGCTAGGGATGCTAGGGATGCTAGGGGTGCTAGGGATGCTAAGGGTGCTAGGGGTGCTAGGGGTGCTAGGGATGCTAGGGATGCTAGGGGTGCTGGGGATGCTAGGGATGCTAGGGGTGCTAGGGATGCTAAGTATGCTAGGAGTGCTAGGGGTGCTAGGGGTGCTAGGGGTGCTAGGGGTGCTAGGGATGCTAGGGGTGCTAGGGGTGCTCGTGGTGCTAGGGATGCTAGGAGTACTAGGAGTGCTAGGGGTGCTAGGGATGCTAGGGATGCTAGGGATGCTAGGGGTGCTAGGGATGCTAGGGGTGCTAGGGGTGCTTGTTGTGCTAGGGATGCTAGGGATGCTAGGGATGCTAGGGGTGCTAGGGGTGCTAGGGGTGCTAGGGATGGTAGGGGTGCTAGGGATGCTAGGGATGCTAGGGATGCTAGGGGTGCTAGGGATGCTAGGGGTGCTCGGGGTGCTAGGGATGCTAGGGATGCTAGGAGTGCTAGGGGTGCTAGGGATGCTAAGGGTGGTAGGGGTGCTAGGGGTGCTAGGGATGCTAGGGATAATAGGGGTGCTTGGGGTGCTAGGGATGCTAGGGATGCTAGGGGTGCTAGGGATGCTAGGGATGCTAGGGGTGCTTGGGGTGCTAGGGATGCTAGGGATGCTAGGGGTGCTAGGGATGCTAGGGATGATAGGGGTGCTAGGGGTGCTAGGGATGCTAGGGGTGCTAGGGGTGCTAGGGGTTCTCGTGGTGCTAGGGATGCTAGGAGTGCTAGGGATGCTAGGGGTGCTAGGGATGCTAGGGGTGCTAGGGATGCTAGGGATGCTAGGGGTGCTAGGGGTGCTTGGGGTGCTAGGGATGCTAGGGATGCTAGGGGTGCTCAGGGTGCTCGGGGTGCTAGGGATGCTAGGGATGCTAGGGATGCTAGGAGTGCTAGGGGTGCTAGGGATGGTAGGGGTGCTAGGGATGCTAGGGGTGCTAGGGATGCTAGGGGTGCTAGGGATGCTAGGGGTGCTAGGGGTGCTCGGGGTGCTAGGAGTGCTAGGGGTGCTAGGGATGCTAGGGATGCTAGGGGTGCTGGGGATGCTAGGGATGCTAGGGGTGCTAGGGATGCTAAGTATGCTAGGAGTGCTAGGGGTGCTAGGGGTGCTAGGGGTGCTAGGGGTGCTAGGGATGCTAGGGGTGCTAGGGGTGCTCGTGGTGCTAGGGATGCTAGGAGTACTAGGAGTGCTAGGGGTGCTAGGGATGCTAGGGATGCTAGGGATGCTAGGGGTGCTAGGGATGCTAGGGGTGCTAGGGGTGCTTGTTGTGCTAGGGATGCTAGGGATGCTAGGGATGCTAGGGGTGCTAGGGGTGCTAGGGGTGCTAGGGATGCTAGGGGTGCTAGGGGTGCTAGGGATGCTAAGGGTGCTAGGGATGCTAGGGGTGCTAGGGATGCTAGGGATGCTAGGGGTGCTAGGGATGCTAGGGATGCTAGGGGTGCTAGGGATGCTAAGTATGCTAGGAGTGCTAGGGATGCTAGGGGTGCTCGGGATGCTAGGGATGCTAGGAGTGCTAGGGGTGCTAGGGATGGTAGGGGTGCTAGGGATGCTAGGAGTGCTAGGGATGCTAGGGGTGCTAGGGGTGCTAGGGATGCTAGGGATGCTAGGGATGCTAGGGATGCTAGGGGTGCTAGGGATGCTAGGGGTGCTAGGGATGCTAGGGGTGCTAGGGGTGCTCGGGGTGCTAGGAGTGCTAGGGGTGCTAGGGATGCTAGGGATGCTAGGGGTGCTCGGGGTGCTAGGGATGCTAGGGATGCTAGGAGTGCTAGGGGTGCTAGGGATGCTAAGAGTGCTAGGGGTGCTAGGGGTGCTAGGGGTGCTAGGGATGCTAGGGATGCTAGGGGTGCTAGGGATGCTAAGGGTGCTGGGGGTGCTAGGGGTGCTAGGGGTGCTAGGGATGGTAGGGGTGCTAGGGATGCTAGGGATGCTAGGGGTGCTAGGGATGCTAGGGATGCTAGGAGTGCTAGGGGTGCTAGGGATGCTAAGAGTGCTAGGGGTGCTAGGAGTGCTAGGGATGCTAGGGATGCTAGGGATGCTAGGGGTGCTAGGGATGCTAAGGGTGCTAGGGGTGCTAGGGGTGCTAGGGATGCTAGGGATGCTAGGGGTGCTGGGGATGCTAGGGATGCTAGGGGTGCTAGGGATGCTAAGTATGCTAGGAGTGCTAGGGGTGCTAGGGGTGCTAGGGGTGCTAGGGGTGCTAGGGATGCTAGGGGTGCTAGGGGTGCTCGTGGTGCTAGGGATGCTAGGAGTACTAGGAGTGCTAGGGGTGCTAGGGATGCTAGGGATGCTAGGGATGCTAGGGGTGCTAGGGATGCTAGGGGTGCTAGGGGTGCTTGTTGTGCTAGGGATGCTAGGGATGCTAGGGATGCTAGGGGTGCTAGGGGTGCTAGGGGTGCTAGGGATGGTAGGGGTGCTAGGGATGCTAGGGATGCTAGGGATGCTAGGGGTGCTAGGGATGCTAGGGGTGCTCGGGGTGCTAGGGATGCTAGGGATGCTAGGAGTGCTAGGGGTGCTAGGGATGCTAAGGGTGGTAGGGGTGCTAGGGGTGCTAGGGATGGTAGGGGTGCTAGGGATGCTAGGGATGCTAGGAGTGCTAGGGATGCTAGGGGTGCTCGGGATGCTAGGAGTGCTAGGGGTGCTAGGGATGCTAGGGGTGCTAGGGGTGCTAGGGATGCTAGGGATGCTAGGGGTGCTTGGGGTGCTAGGGATGCTAGGGATGCTAGGGGTGCTAGGGATGCTAGGGATGATAGGGGTGCTAGGGGTGCTAGGGATGCTAGGGGTGCTAGGGGTGCTAGGGGTGCTCGTGGTGCTAGGGATGCTAGGAGTGCTAGGGATGCTAGGGGTGCTAGGGATGCTAGGGGTGCTAGGGATGCTAGGGATGCTAGGGGTGCTAGGGGTGCTTGGGGTGCTAGGGATGCTAGGGATGCTAGGGGTGCTCAGGGTGCTCGGGGTGCTAGGGATGCTAGGGATGCTAGGGATGCTAGGGATGCTAGGGGTGCTAGGGATGCTAGGGGTGCTAGGGGTGCTTGGGGTGCTAGGGATGCTAGGGATGCTAGGGATGCTAGGGGTGCTAGGGGTGCTAGGGATGGTAGGGGTGCTAGGGATGCTAAGTATGCTAGGGGTGCTAGGGATGCTAGGGATGCTAGGGATGGTAGGGATGGTAGGGATGCTAGGGATGCTAGGGGTGCTCGGGGTGCTAGGGATGCTAGGGATGCTAGGAGTGCTAGGGGTGCTAGGGATGCTAGGGGTTCTAGGGATGCTAGGGGTGCTAGGGGTGCTTGGGGTGCTAGGGATGCTAGGGATGCTAGGGGTGCTAGGGGTGCTAGGGATGCTAGGGGTGCTAGGGGTGCTAGGGATGCTAGGGATGCTAGGGGTGCTAGGGATGCTAGGGGTGCTAGGGGTGCTAGGGGTGCTAGGGATGCTAGGGATGCTAGGGATGCTAGGGGTGCTAGGGGTGCTAGGGGTGCTCGTGGTGCTAGGGATGCTAGGAGTACTAGGAGTGCTAGGGGTGCTAGGGATGCTAGGGATGCTAGGGATGCTAGGGGTGCTAGGGATGCTAGGGGTGCTAGGGGTGCTCGTGGTGCTAGGGATGCTAGGAGTACTAGGAGTGCTAGGGGTGCTAGGGGTGCTAGGGATGCTAGGGATGGTAGGGGTGCTAGGGATGCTAGGGGTGCTAGGGATGCTAGGGGTGCTAGGGGTGCTTGGGGTGCTAGAGATAATAGGGATGCTAGGGATGCTTGGGGTGCTAGGGATGCTAGGGATGCTAGGGGTGCTCGGGGTGCTCGGGGTGCTAGGGATGCTAGGGGTGCTAGGGATGCTAGGGGTGCTAGGGGTGCTAGGGGTGCTCGTGGTGCTAGGGATGCTAGGAGTACTAGGAGTGCTAGGGGTGCTAGGGATGCTAGGGATGCTAGGGATGCTAGGGGTGCTAGGGATGCTAGGGGTGCTAGGGGTGCTCGTGGTGCTAGGGATGCTAGGAGTACTAGGAGTGCTAGGGGTGCTAGGGGTGCTAGGGATGCTAGGGATGGTAGGGGTGCTAGGGATGCTAGGGGTGCTAGGGATGCTAGGGGTGCTAGGGGTGCTTGGGGTGCTAGAGATAATAGGGATGCTAGGGATGCTTGGGGTGCTAGGGATGCTAGGGATGCTAGGGGTGCTCGGGGTGCTCGGGGTGCTAGGGATGCTAGGGGTGCTAGGGGTGCTAGGGGTGCTCGTGGTGCTAGGGATGCTAGGAGTACTAGGAGTGCTAGGGGTGCTAGGGGTGCTAGGGATGCTAGGGGTGCACGGGGTGCTCGGGGTGCTAGGGATGCTAGGAGTGCTAGGGATGCTAGGGGTGCTAGGGGTGCTAGGGATGCTAGGGGTGCTAGGGGTGCTAGGGGTGCTAGGGATGCTAGGGATGCTAGGGGTGCTAGGGGTGCTCGTGGTGCTAGGGATGCTAGGAGTACTAGGACTGCTAGGGGTGCTAGGGGTGCTAGGGATGCTAGGGGTGCACGGGGTGCTCGGGGTGCTAGGGATGCTAGGAGTGCTAGGGGTGCTAGGGATGCTAAGGGTGCTAGGGGTGCTGGGGATGGTAGGGGTGTTAGGGATGCTAGGGATGCTAGGGGTGCTAGGGATGCTAGGGATGCTAGGGGTGCTAGGGGTGCTTGGGGTGCTAGGGATGCTAGGAGTGCTAGGGATGCTAGGGATGCTAGGGATGCTAGGGGTGCTAGGGGTGCTAGGGGTGCTAGGGGTGCTCGTGGTGCTAGGGATGCTAGGAGTGCTAGGGATGCTAGGGATGCTAGGGGTGCTAGGGATGCTAGGGGTGCTAGGGGTGCTAGGGGTGCTAGGGGTGCTAGGGATGCTAGGGGTGCTAGGGGTGCTCGGGGTGCTAGGGATGCTAGGAGTGCTAGGGATGCTAGGGATGCTAGGGGTGCTAGGGATGCTAGGGGTGCTAGGGATGCTAGGGATGCTAGGGGTGCTAGGGGTGCTTGGGGTGCTAGGGATGCTAGGGATGCTAGGGGTGCTCAGGGTGCTCGGGGTGCTAGGGATGCTAGGGATGCTAGGGATGCTAGGGATGCTAGGGGTGCTAGGGATGCTAGGGGTGCTAGGGGTGCTTGGGGTGCTAGGGATGCTAGGGATGCTAGGGATGCTAGGGATGCTAGGGGTGCTAGGGGTGCTAGGGATGGTAGGGGTGCTAGGGATGCTAAGTATGCTAGGGGTGCTAGGGATGCTAGGGATGCTAGGGATGCTAGGGATGGTAGGGGTGCTAGGGATGCTAGGGATGCTAGGGGTGCTCGGGGTGCTAGGGATGCTAGGGATGCTAGGAGTGCTAGGGGTGCTAGGGATGCTAGGGGTGCTAGGGATGCTAGGGGTGCTAGGGGTGCTAGGGGTGCTTGGGGTGCTAGGGATGCTAGGGATGCTAGGGGTGCTAGGGGTGCTAGGGATGCTAGGGATGCTAGGGGTGCTAGGGGTGCTAGGGATGCTAGGGATGCTAGGGGTGCTAGGGATGCTAGGGGTGCTAGGGGTGCTAGGGGTGCTAGGGATGCTAGGGATGCTAGGGATGCTAGGGGTGCTAGGGGTGCTAGGGGTGCTCGTGGTGCTAGGGATGCTAGGAGTACTAGGAGTGCTAGGGGTGCTAGGGATGCTAGGGATGCTAGGGATGCTAGGGGTGCTAGGGATGCTAGGGGTGCTAGGGGTGCTTGGGGTGCTAGGGATGCTAGGGATGCTAGGGGTGCTAGGGATGCTAGGGATGCTAGGGATGCTAGGGATGGTAGGGGTGCTAGGGATGCTAGGGATGCTAGGGGTGCTCGGGGTGCTAGGGATGCTAGGGATGCTAGGAGTGCTAGGGGTGCTAGGGATGCTAGGGGTGCTAGGGATGCTAGGGGTGCTAGGGGTGCTAGGGGTGCTTGGGGTGCTAGGGATGCTAGGGATGCTAGGGGTGCTAGGGGTGCTAGGGATGCTAGGGATGCTAGGGGTGCTAGGGGTGCTAGGGATGCTAGGGATGCTAGGGGTGCTAGGGATGCTAGGGGTGCTAGGGGTGCTAGGGATGCTAGGGATGCTAGGGATGCTAGGGGTGCTAGGGGTGCTAGGGGTGCTCGTGGTGCTAGGGATGCTAGGAGTACTAGGAGTGCTAGGGGTGCTAGGGATGCTAGGGATGCTAGGGATGCTAGGGGTGCTAGGGATGCTAGGGGTGCTAGGGGTGCTTGGGGTGCTAGGGATGCTAGGGATGCTAGGGATGCTAGGGGTGCTAGGGGTGCTAGGGGTGCACGGGGTGCTCGGGGTGCTAGGGATGCTAGGAGTGCTAGGGGTGCTAGGGATGCTAAGGGTGCTAGGGGTGCTGGGGATGGTAGGGGTGCTAGGGATGCTAGGGATGCTAGGGGTGCTAGGGATGCTAGGGATGCTAGGGGTGCTTGGGGTGCTAGGGATGCTAGGGATGCTAGGGGTGCTAGGGATGCTAGGGATGATAGGGGTGCTAGGGGTGCTAGGGGTGCTAGGGATGCTAGGGGTGCTAGGGGTGCTAGGGGTGCTCGTGGTGCTAGGGATGCTAGGAGTGCTAGGGATGCTAGGGATGCTAGGGGTGCTAGGGATGCTAGGGGTGCTAGGGATGCTAGGGATGCTAGGGGTGCTAGGGGTGCTTGGGGTGCTAGGGATGCTAGGGATGCTAGGGGTGCTCAGGGTGCTCGGGGTGCTAGGGATGCTAGGGATGCTAGGGGTGCTAGGGATGCTAGGGGTGCTAGGGATGCTAGGGGTGCTAGGGGTGCTAGGGATGCTAGGGATGCTAGGGGTGCTAGGGGTGCTAGGGATGCTAGGGATGCTAGGGGTGCTAGGGATGCTAGGGATGCTAGGGGTGCTCGGGGTGCTAGGGATGCTAGGGATGCTAGGAGTGCTAGGGGTGCTAGGGATGCTAAGGGTGGTAGGGGTGCTAGGGGTGCTAGGGATGGTAGGGGTGCTAGGGATGCTAGGAGTGCTAGGGATGCTAGGGGTGCTAGGGGTGCTAGGGATGCTAGGGATGCTAGGGATGCTAGGGATGCTAGGGGTGCTAGGGATGCTAGGGGTGCTAGGGGTGCTAGGGGTGCTCGGGGTGCTAGGAGTGCTAGGGGTGCTAGGGATGCTAGGGGTGCTAGGGATGCTAGGGATGCTAGGGGTGCTAGGGATGCTAGGGATGCTAGGGGTGCTAGGGGTGCTTGGGGTGCTAGGGATGCTAGGGATGCTAGGGGTGCTCAGGGTGCTCGGGGTGCTAGGGATGCTAGGGGTGCTAGGGGTGCTAGGGATGCTAGGGGTGCTAGGGATGCTAGGGGTGCTAGGGGTGCTAGGGATGCTAGGGGTGCTAGGGGTGATAGGGGTGCTAGGGATGCTAAGGGTGCTAGGGGTGCTAGGGGTGCTAGGGATGGTAGGGGTGCTAGGGGTGCTAGGGATGCTAGGGGTGCTAGGGGTGATAGGGGTGCTAGGGATGCTAGGGGTGCTAGGGGTGCTAGGGATGCTAGGGTGCTAGGGGTGCTAGGGGTGCTAGGGATGCTAGGGATGCTAGGGATGCTAGGGGTGCTAGGGATGCTAGGGGTGCTAGGGGTGCTAGGGGTGCTAGGGGTGCTAGGGATGCTAGGGGTGCTAGGGGTGCTTGGGGTGCTAGGGATGCTAGGGATGCTAGGGGTGCTCAGGGTGCTCGGGGTGCTAGGGATGCTAGGGATGCTAGGGGTGCTAGGGATGCTAGGGGTGCTAGGGATGCTAGGGGTGCTAGGGGTGCTAGGGATGCTAGGGATGCTAGGGGTGCTAGGGGTGCTAGGGATGCTAGGGATGCTAGGGGTGCTAGGGGTGCTAGGGATGCTAGGGGTGCTCGGGGTGCTAGGGATGCTAGGGATGCTAGGAGTGCTAGGGGTGCTAGGGATGCTAAGGGTGGTAGGGGTGCTAGGGGTGCTAGGGATGGTAGGGGTGCTAGGGATGCTAGGAGTGCTAGGGATGCTAGGGGTGCTAGGGGTGCTAGGGATGCTAGGGATGCTAGGGATGCTAGGGATGCTAGGGGTGCTAGGGATGCTAGGGGTGCTAGGGGTGCTAGGGGTGCTCGGGGTGCTAGGAGTGCTAGGGGTGCTAGGGATGCTAGGGATGCTAGGGGTGCTAGGGATGCTAGGGATGCTAGGGGTGCTAGGGATGCTAGGGATGCTAGGGGTGCTAGGGGTGCTTGGGGTGCTAGGGATGCTAGGGATGCTAGGGGTGCTCAGGGTGCTCGGGGTGCTAGGGATGCTAGGGGTGCTAGGGGTGCTAGGGATGCTAGGGGTGCTAGGGATGCTAGGGGTGCTAGGGGTGCTAGGGATGCTAGGGGTGCTAGGGGTGATAGGGGTGCTAGGGATGCTAAGGGTGCTAGGGGTGCTAGGGGTGCTAGGGATGGTAGGGGTGCTAGGGGTGCTAGGGATGCTAGGGGTGCTAGGGGTGATAGGGGTGCTAGGGATGCTAGGGGTGCTAGGGGTGCTAGGGATGCTAGGGTGCTAGGGGTGCTAGGGGTGCTAGGGATGCTAGGGATGCTAGGGATGCTAGGGGTGCTAGGGATGCTAGGGGTGCTAGGGGTGCTAGGGGTGCTAGGGGTGCTAGGGGTGCTAGGGGTGCTAGGGGTGCTCGGGGTGCTAGGGATGCTAGGAGTGCTAAGGGTGCTAGGGGTGCTCGGGGTGCTCGGGGTGCTAGGGATGCTAGGGATGCTAGGGATGCTAGGGGTGCTAGGGGTGCTAGGGATGCTAGGGGTGCTAGGGATGCTAGGGGTGCTCGGGGTGCTAGGGATGCTAGGGATGCTAGGGGTGCTAAGGGTGCTAGGGGTGCTCGGGGTGCTAGGGATGCTAGGGGTCCTAGGGGTGCTAGGGATGCTAGGGATGCTAGGGGTGCTAGGGGTGCTAGGGATGCTAGGGGTGCTAGGGGTGCTAGGGGTGCTAGGGATGCTAGGGGTGCTCGGGGTGCTCGGGATGCTAGGGATGCTAGGGGTGCTAGGGGTGCTAGGGGTGCTCGTGGTGCTAGGGATGCTAGGAGTACTAGGAGTGCTAGGGGTGCTAGGGATGCTAGGGATGCTAGGGATGCTAGGGGTGCTAGGGATGCTAGGGGTGCTAGGGGTGCTAGGGATGCTAGGGATGCTAGGGGTGCTCGCGGTGCTAGGGATGCTAGGGATGCTAGGAGTGCTAGGGGTGCTAGGGATGCTAAGGGTGCTAGGGGTGCTAGGGGTGCTAGGGATGGTAGGGGTGCTAGGGATGCTAGGGATGCTAGGGGTGCTAGGGATGCTAGGGATGCTAGGGGTGCTAGGGGTGCTTGGGGTGCTAGGGATGCTAGGGATGCTAGGGATGCTAGGGATGCTAGGGGATCTAGGGGTGCTAGGGGTGCTAGGGGTGCTAGGGATGGTAGGGGTGCTAGGGATGCTAGGGATGCTAGGGGTGCTAGGGATGCTAGGGGTGCTCGGGGTGCTAGGGATGCTAGGGATGCTAGGGATGCTAGGGGTGCTAGGGGTGCTAGGGGTGATAGGGGTGCTAGGGGTGCTAGGGGTGCTAGGGATGCTAGGGGTGCTCGGGGTGCTAGGGATGCTAGGGATGCTAGGAGTGCTAGGGGTGCTAGGGATGCTAAGGGTGCTAGGGGTGCTAGGGATGGTAGGGGTGCTAGGGATGCTAGGGATGCTAGGGGTGCTAGGGATGCTAGGGGTGCTAGGGGTGCTAGGGATGCTAGGGATGCTAGGGGTGCTAGGGATGCTAGGGATGCTAGGGGTGCTAGGGGTGCTCGGGGTGCTAGGGATGCTAGGAGTGCTAGGGGTGCTAGGGATGCTAGGGATGCTGTGACTAGCAAGGAGACGTTTTATACACGTCACTTATAGGAATGGAACATTGTTACCATATTTTTTAGGGGTTTTTTGTGAGGTCTTTAGCATAATAATTTCTTTCCTCTCATTTTTCCAACTGATGGAAATCCCTAATGGCAATGGGGAACTTTAATCCCTGCAGATGGAACGTTTTTTCAACAAAAGAACGTCTACTGATATCTACTGAAATGGACTTACCGTACACAACGTTGAAAAGACGCAGGTTCTTAAACATCCTTTTACCGTGACGGCCAAACATGTTGTACTCCAATGCCAGCTCATTTGACAGAATGTACTTCATCATTCGTCTTGTTGCATCATCAACACTTGTGCCCCCTATATCTGCCACCATGGCAACCTATGGATGAGAGCCAAAAGGAGACACAAAGGATTACATTAACTGCTAAGACAATAAGCGTCAAAGATTTAATATTGAGCCAGAAAGTCAACTAACCGTTGGAAATGAACTGTAGCCTTTATGTAATTTAGTATCATGTAATACATATTTTTATTTTGTGGGCAAATTTGAGGAAAGGTTTTAAAGAAAACTTACAACACCAGACGTGAGACTGCGGTCCCCAAGTTTCTCCTCAAGAGCCTCAACATCTGCTTGACTTTGGAGCGGGAAGACGACACCATCAGGAACCTCCATCACAGATGCATCTTGTTTCTTCAAGAGGACATTCAGCATCTTCCCATGGACCTTCTGAGTCTCCTTAATTTCCTCGAGAAGTGTCAGAATTTTTGTGAACATGGCTTCACAATTGTGGCAATTGTTTGCAACCCTCTGGAGAGTGGAACCGGTCCCTCGCTGGGCAGTGGGGCTGGTGACTTCCTGAACAGTGGGGCTGGCAACTCGCTGGGCAGTGGGGCTGGCAACTCGCTGGGCAGTGGGGCTGGCAACTCGCTGGACAGTGGGGCTGGCAACTCCCTGGGCAGTGGAGCTGGTGATCCATCTGGTCGTTTTCTTTGTTGCTAGCCCAAGGAGTTTTTCTGGGGGAGTGGGTGGAAGTTCCTCCTCTGAATCACTTGATACTCGTTGCTTGCTCTGTTTTACCCTGGAGAGGTATATGGAGGAATATGAATTTGTAAACCATAACTGCTACCCCAATTATGGAAATGACCTTTTAACGTCTATTACACCACCAACACCTACTTTCTCTTTATCACGACATCTTCGGTGTCAGTCAGGTCTGATGTATACTCAGCTTGATGTAGCTTTACCCTGGCCTCTGCATAAGTGGCTGTAAAATATAATGACAAAATAAAACCAGTGAAGCAGACATCAAAATATAACTAGCGTTTCATAGACATTTAGAATACGTATAATGAATCACAAAATTCACAATTTGGATCACATCACAGTTTTGAGTCACGATTCAAATATTTTTTTTCCGATCAGGACATGAGAAGAAAAGGATAGATTAGAGTTGACTGTCTGTAGTTTTTACAATGGTAAATATAATGTGAAAAAAACGACATTACGTCATCTTGGAAAGCAAGTTCTAACAATGAAAGAATAGAGAACAGGCTGGATAGGTGTAAGATATGCTAACACAATGGTTATTCAACTACACCAAAAATAAACATGAACAGAAAAAGTGTCCAGTGTTTATGTAACATAAACAGTTTTAAATAAACAGTCGATGTGGAGTATAAAGTCGCAGGAATAGCCAATCTATGAAAAAATGTGTTAAAGAGAAAGTTAATGAGAAATCAAAGTTACCTGCATTTCCCATCACTCGCACATTACAGACAATCCAGTTTTGAGCTGGTGGTGTGCACTCTTTCACGGCCTTGGTCACATTTTGGAATGTGGCTGGTGGCCACCAGCATAATTTTCTTTCAGTGTCCACGAACCACTCTGACGGAACGATGTCCACCTTCTTGTAGCCATCAGTGTCAACTTCATCCACAAACTCGACCACACTGAATGAGGGCATTCTGCAAAATTCATTGTGTTATATGCAGTGTAGCTGAGGCAAAGCCACAAACATTTTGCACAAAGGCAATAATATCAGTGGTTTTGTGAAGTCTGTCACTGGAGCACTGGCAAGCTGACCAGACAGTTTTGATAGTAAATATACTCCAAGACATGTCGAATCAATGGGGTAGCTGAAAAAACATGCCCCTGTCTCAAAAAGTTCATACACTACATGTGTTTCTGCTGCAGAATGTACAATGTTCCTCACAATTGCAACTCTGCCCCCCAGTTCAAAACAATTAGAACCATGGGAGTTTGAGATTATTGTGCCTTTGAGTTTATATAGTTTATATTGAACACTCTGATGCATGGAAAAATCCTTTGGCAGTGGTCCGCAGGCATGGGGCTGTTTCAGTTCAACACCTTCAGGCATGTCTTTTGACATGTGAGAAAGTAATTGCCTTTCATAGACACGTCTGACAATTTGTTGCACAGGACCCTGTGGTCTTCTCACCATTTTTTTCAACTGTCAAATTCAAATCAAATTCAACTTTTAGCCTTTCAGGTGGCTTAACTTAACATCACTAAGTGGGGAAAGTACTCACTACTCAGTGGCTGAAATATTTTGTTTTTAATTCACAAGGAAACCTGGCTTTAAAATTAAGAAAAGCGGGGAAGAGGGGAACATTTTTTCAGAGAGGGATCTCTACATTACTTGGGGGTGCACAACGGTTAACATTGTTTCAGGAGTAACAACACTATTTAGCTAATTTAATTAAATATTGTGTCCATCATCAGCCTACCATCATGCACTTCACCTGGCCTATTACAATTTTGTAACTTGCGAATGCAGGAATATCAGAACTGAAAATGACAAATGAGCACAAACTGACAACATGTACATTGTGCAAATATGGCAAACTAATAAATTTAAATTACTTACGTGGCAAAGAACACTTTCTGGCGGTGTGATCTGGACAATTCTAAATGGGACAGGAAGACAATGGTTGAGAGAAGTTAACAAGGGGCACTTTCTATAATTATTGTTTTTGCACAGGTAAATGCTTTGTGGTTAACATTCACCCACCAACCATAAAATACAATTTCAGGTCAAATTCACAATTTTAGCACAAACTATATACTAGCTTTAACTGTATAGCCAGCCTAGATGTTGAACAATAGGTGACTTTTTTTCTCTCCAAGTTATTATGTCAGATGCACTCACACATATTAACTGACGAGATGATAATTAAACTCATTGAATCCCTAAATGCTACATATTAAGCTGTTAAGTAACACTCTCATAAACAAGACCAAAAAAAAGACAAAAATGTCAATATCTGCCACCATAGTACTACTGTACCTTTGTTTCTGTACTCTAGCAAGATATGTTCAAAGCTTGAGCAGCTCTGTCTATATAATAAGTTGTTTTCAATTCACCCACAGCAGTGACGAAATTCCCTCCAAAAAAATCCCACTCAAAATGAGCTTTCCAATCAAACCCACCTCACTTTGGAACCAGATTACTATCTGTCATAGACAGTGATTGGCAGAACGTTCAATGCTAAAACGCAATACTATATACATCAATATATACCCTCGACCAGTCGACTAATTACGTTTAATTAACTATAGCTGGTAGCTAAACCATTCGTTAGCTCGAAGGTTAGCCAAAACAGGTAAGCTAGCCAAAACAGGTAAGCTAGAGCATTAGCAAAGTTCAAACAGGCACTTTTGCAAATTTCGCAGTGTCTTAGCTCGCAATATGTCTATGGTAATGATGGTTTAATACATGAATATTACATGATAGAGATAAAGATATGCTACTCACCAGTGACGAAAGCGCACTGTTGCTGCTGACTGTGGACTGACTGGACTGCTGCTGTCGGCGGGGTTTGGAAGAAATTCAAAATAAAAGCACGCGCGCCAAGTGACGGTTACGTACGATCTAAAAACGTATAATAACTTCACACCATTTGTCAGCAATATTCCTGCACATATGGAGCAAATTGCCAGCACATGTCAACTACAACAAAATATAATAATATTTATAATAATTCACAAAAACAGGACGGGGCTGTACAGTACAGTACAGTATCTACAGTTAATGTCTATAGTTACCGTATTATTAGGAAGATATAGTATTATATTATATATATATATATACATATATATATATATATATATATATATACATACATATATATATGTTTAACTGGTATTTTGGTGTTTTTAAAGATGCAAACAACAAATGGAACAGCTGTTCAGCAGATAAAACACATAAAAACAACACAGCAAAGCTGTCTAAGCTTTGGCCTGTATAGCACAGGGTCATGTGCTTTAATAATATTAATAATAATGATGATGATAATAATCATAACAATACATTTTATTTGATGGTGCCTTTCAAGTCACCCAAGTCACCTTACAGAAACTAAAAGCCTACAATCACATCAAACATTATTAAATCCATCTATCTTATCTTCACTATGGTCGCGGGTATGCTGGAACCTATCCCAGCTGTCTGAGGCGGGGTACACCCTGGACTGGTGGCCAGCCAATCACAGGGCACATATAGACAAACAACCATTCACACTCACATTCATACCTATGGACAATTTGGAGTCGCTAATTAACCTAGCATGATTTTGGAATGTGGGAGGAAACCGGAGTACCCGGAGAAAACCCACCCACGCATGGGGAGAACATGCAAACTCCACACAGAGATGCCCAAGCGGAGAATCAAACCAAGGTCTTCCCGATCTCCTGTGTGGCCTATACATGCTAACCACTCATTATTAAAACATCAATCTAAAAAAAACAAGTGCAGGGCGCAATGTACAACAGTGAGTATATCAGTTTGACATTTGAATGTTGTGATGGAGTCTGATTGTTTGGGGAGGTGTAGTCTGGGTGCCGATAGCTGAAGGCTTGGGCACCTACGTGTAATAGTGGTTGTGGAAGGGGCTGTTTTTTTTCCCGTATCGTGGATACTGTATTGTACTGGGAGTCATTGAAGCTGGATGAGAATAGGGGAGATGCGTCAAACAATTTGTATGTAGCTGAGTTCTGAATAACTTGCAGTCTGTTGAGTTTGGCAGGGAGCCGGGTGAAGAAGGCATTGCAGTCGTTAATGCAGCAGGTAACAAATCATTAACCGGGATTTTGATGCTGAATTGGACAGTGATGGGCAGAGAATTTTTGGAGGTGGAAGAAGGCAGTCCAAGCTTGCACTCTGGCCACAGGAACAAGCACAGGAGAATTTATATTTGGTATCAAGGTGAGAATTTAACACAGCCTACTATAAATTACACCTGCCCTGAAACAAGTGTGGATTAATTGAAATATGCCAGCCTCAGCCCTCCAGAATCTTTAAGTCTCAAAATTCACTTCTGAGGTTGCGTCTTGTAGGAGTGTTTAAGTCCGAGACACTTTTGTTATTAAAAAAAAAGAGGATAGTCGTTTGCTAAATCCTGGGGCCAAGAGTGTGTGCCCAAACTTTGGGACCAGGTGTTCTAGGGCCCGAACTGCAGCCATTTAAAATTTGACACAATTTTTGCAAACTTAAGTTAGCATAATTGTAAAAAATACAAAAAATTTAATTATTGAAGCAACAGTGCTATCTATACTTCCATCTCATGCCCACTTTGTGGACTCATATCCCTTATAGGTCCCATATGGTCAGCCCACATGGGCTTCCTTTGTGGGACCCGTGTTACTGAAACCATATGGGGCCTGCACAAACCTGCCTACTTCAAGCCGATATTCACTTAGCCCACTCTTGTCACTTACAGGGCCCGCATGGGGAGCCTGTATGGGTTAACCATGTGGGCCCAAGGTGAAGGAACAATGTGGGGCCCAAGAAATGATACCCAGTCCTGACCCATGCCCACTCTGCCCACTTATATCACCTATGGGACCCATGGAGTTGGCCCACATGGGTTTTTCATGTGGGACTCATGTCAAGTTACGCATATGGGACCCATATAACTTGCCTACTTCCATCTCATGCCCACCTTGTGGACTCATATCCCCTATGGGACCCATGTGATCAGCCCACATGGGCTTCCTATATAGGACCCATGTTACTAAAACCGTATGAGGCCCACAAAACCTGCCCACTTCCAGCCAATGTCCACTTATCCACTCCTGTCACTTACAGGGCCCACATGGGATGCCCACGTGGGTTAACCATGTGGGCCACAGGTGAAGCAACAATGTGGGGCCCAAGAAATGGTACCCAGTCCTGACCCATGCCCACTCTGCCCACTTAGATCACCTATGGGACCCATGGAGTTGGCCCACATGGGTTTTTCATGTGGGGCTCATGTCAAATTACCCATATTGGACCCACATAACTCGCCTACTTCCATCTCATGCCCACTTTGTGGACACACAACGCTTATGGGACCCATATGGTTACCCCACATGGGCTTCCTATATAGGACCAATGTTATTGAAACCATATGGGGCCCAGAAATTTTGCCCAGTTCAAACCCATGCCCACTCAGTACCCATGCAGCCCCTTTGATACCCATATGGGGCCCACATGTGCATGTTGGCTGGGTAGGGATGCTAGGGGTGCTTGGGGTGCTAGGGGTGCTAGGGATGCTAGGGGTGCTAGGGGTGCTAGGGATGCTAGGGGTGCTAGGGATGCTAGGGATGCTAGGGATGCTAGGGGTGCTAGGGGTGCTAGGGATGCTATGGATGCTAGGGGTGCTAGGGGTGCTAGGGGTGCTAGGGGTGCTAGGGATGCTAGGGATGCTAGGGGTGCTCGGGGTGCTAGGGATGCTAGGGATGCTAGGAGTGCTAGGGGTGCTAGGGATGCTAAGGGTGCTAGGGGTGCTAGGGATGGTAGGGGTGCTAGGGATGCTAGGGATGCTAGGGGTGCTAGGAATGCTAGGGATGCTAGGGGTGCTAGGGATGCTAGGGGTGCTAGGGGTGCTCGGGGTGCTAGGGATGCTAGGGGTGCTAGGGGTGCTAGGGGTGCTCGGGGTGCTAGGGATGCTAGAGATGCTAGGGGTGCTAGGGGTGCTAGGGATGCTAGGGATGCTAGGGGTGCTAGGGATGCTAGGAGTGCTAGGGGTGCTAGGGATGCTAGGGATGCTAGGGGTGCTCGGGGTGCTAGGGATGCTAGGAGTGCTAGGGGTGCTAGGGATGCTAGGGATGCTAAGGGTGCTAGGGGTGCTAGGGGTGCTAGGAGTACTAGGAGTGCTAGGGGTGCTAGGGATGCTAGGGGTGCTAGGGATGCTAGGGATGCTAGGGGTGATAGGGGTGCTAGGGGTGCTAGGGGTGCTAGGGGTGCTAGGGATGCTAGGGGTGCTAGGGGTGCTCGGGGTGCTCGGGGTGCTAGGGATGCTAGGGGTGCTAGGGATGCTAGGGGTGCTAGGGGTGCTAGGGGTGCTAGGGATGCTAGGGATGCTAGGGGTGCTAGGGGTGATAGGGGTGCTAGGGGTGCTAGGGGTGCTAGGGATGCTAGGGGTGCTCGGGGTGCTAGGGATGCTAGGGATGCTCGGGGTGATAGGGGTGCTAGGGGTGCTAGGGGTGCTAGGGGTGCTAGGGATGCTAGGGGTGCTAGGGGTGCTCGGGGTGCTCGGGGTGCTAGGGATGCTAGGGGTGCTAGGGATGCTAGGGGTGCTAGGGGTGCTAGGGGTGCTAGGGATGCTAGGGGTGCTAGGGATGCTAGGGATGCTAGGGGTGCTAGGGGTGCTCGGGGTGCTAGGGATGCTAGGGATGCTAGGGGTGCTCGGGGTGCTAGGGGTGCTAGGGGTGCTAGGGATGCTAGGGGTGCTAGGGGTGCTAGGGATGCTAGGGGTGCTAGGGGTGCTCGGGGTGCTCGGGGTGCTAGGGATGCTAGGAGTGCTAGGGGTGCTAGGGGTGCTCGGGATGGTAGGGGTGCTAGGGATGCTAGGGATGCTAGGGGTGCTAGGGATGCTAGGGGTGCTAGGGGTGCTTGGGGTGCTAGGGATGCTAGGGGTGCTAGGGGTGCTAGGGATGCTAGGGATGCTAGGGGTGCTAGGGGTGCTAGGGATGCTAGGGATGCTAGGGATGCTAGGGGTGCTAGGGATGCTAGGGGTGGTAGGGATGCTAGGGATGCTAGGGGTGCTAGGGGTGCTCGGGGTGCTAGGGATGCTAGGAGTGCTAGGGGTGCTAGGGGTGCTAGGGATGCTAAGGGTGCTAGGGGTGCTAGGGGTGCTAGGGATGGTAGGGGTGCTAGGGATGCTAGGGATGCTAGGGATGCTAGGGGTGCTAGGGATGCTAGGGGTGCTAGGGATGCTAGGGATGTTAGGGGTGCTAGGGGTGCTTGGGGTGCTAGGGATGCTAGGGATGCTAGGGGTGCTCGGGGTGCTAGGGATGCTAGGGGTGCTAGGGGTGCTAGGGGTGCTAGGGATGCTAGGAGTGCTAGGGGTGCTAGGGGTGCTAGGGATGCTAGGGATGCTAGGGGTGCTAGGGGTGCTCGGGATGCTAGGGGTGCTAGGGGTGCTAGGGGTGCTAGGGATGCTAGGGATGCTAGGGGTTCTCGGGGTGCTAGGGATGGTAGGGGTGCTAGGGATGCTAGGGATGCTAGGGATGCTAGGGGTGCTAGGGGTGCTTGGGGTGCTAGGGATGCTAGGGATGCTAGGGGTGCTAGGGGTGCTCGGGGTGCTAGGGATGCTAGGGGTGCTAGGGGTGCTAGGGATTCTAGGGGTGCTAGGGATGCTAGGGGTGCTAGGGATGCTAGGGATGCTAGGGGTGCTAGGGATGCTAGGGATGCTAGGGGTGCTAGGGATTCTAGGGGTGCTAGGGGTGCTAGGGATGCTAGGGATGCTAGGGGTGCTCGGGGTGCTAGGGATGCTAGGAGTGCTAGGGGTGCTAGGGGTGCTAGGGGTGCTAGGGATGCTAGGGATGCTAGGGGTGCTAGGGGTGCTAGGGATGCTAGGGGTGCTAAGGATGCTAGGGGTGCTAGGGGTGCTAGGGATGCTAGGGATGCTAGGGATGCTAGGGGTGCTAGGGGTGATAGGGGTGCTAGGGGTGCTAGGGATGCTAGGGATGCTAGGGATGCTAGGGGTGCTTGGGGTGCTAGGGGTGCTAGGGATGCTAGGGATGCTAGGGATGCTAGGGATGCTAGGGGTGCTCGGGGTGCTAGGGATGCTAGGGATGCTAGGAGTGCTAGGGGTGCTCGGGGTGCTAGGGATGCTAGGGATGCTAGGGGTGCTAGGGATGCTAGGAGTGCTAGGGGTGCTAGGGGTGCTAGGGGTGCTAGGGATGCTAGGGATGCTAGGGATGCTAGGGGTGCTAGGGGTGCTAGGGGTGCTCGGGGTGCTAGGGATGCTAGGGGTGCTAGGGGTGCTAGGGATGCTCGGGGTGCTAGGGATGCTAGGGGTGCTAGGGATGCTAGGGATGCTAGGGGTGCTAGGGATGCTAGGGATGCTAGGGATGCTAGGGATGCTAGGGGTGCTCGGGGTGCTAGGGATGCTAGGGGTGCTAGGGGTGCTAGGGATGCTAGGGGTGCTAGGGGTGCTAGGGGTGCTAGGGATGCTAGGGGTGCTCGGGGTGCTAGGGGTGCTAGGGGTGCTAGGGATGCTAGGGGTGCTAGGGATGCTAGGGGTGCTAGGGATGCTAGGGATGCTAGGGATGCTAGGGGTGCTCGGGGTGCTAGGGATGCTAGGGATGCTAGGGGTGCTAGGGGTGCTAGGGGTGCTCGGGGTGCTCGGGGTGCTAGGGATGCTAGGGGTGCTGGGGGTGCTAGGGATGCTAGGGGTGCTAGGGGTGCTAGGGGTGCTAGGGTGCTAGGGATGCTAGGGGTGCTAGGGATGCTAGGGGTGCTAGGGGTGCTAGGGGTGCTAGGGATGCTAGGGATGCTAGGGGTGCTAGGGGTGCTTGGGGTGCTAGGGGTGCTAGGGGTGCTAGGGGTGCTAGGGGTGCACGGGGTGCTAGGGATGCTAGGGATGCTAGGGGTGCTAGGGGTGCTAGGGATGCTAGGGGTGCTAGGGATGCTAGGGGTGCTAGGGGTGCTAGGGATGCTAGGGATGCTAGGGGTGCTAGGGATGCTAGGGATGCTAGGGATGCTAGGGGTGCTAGGGATGCTAGGGATGCTAGGGGTGTTAGGGGTGCTCGGGGTGCTAGGGATGCTAGGAGTGCTAGGGGTGCTAGGGATGCTAGGGATGCTAGGGGTGCTAGGGATGCTAGGGGTGCTAGGGAAGCTAGGGGTGCTAGGGATGCTAGGGATGCTAGGGGTGCTAGGGGTGCTAGGGATGCTAGGGATGCTAGGGATGCTAGGGATGCTAGGGGTGCTAGGGGTGCTAGGGGTGCGGCCCAACCTGAACACAGCATTCGGAAGGGCAGAAATAATGACTTTTTGAGTAAAAATGGATTGGAACAAATAAACTAAAAAAACTAAAATATTAGTATCAAGGAACAATGAAAACATCCAATCAGAAAGCTGCGTTTCTTGGTGAGACCACAGCGCATGCCCGGATCAGCCAATGAGTGACTGGTGTTCAGCAGTCGGGGGCAAATACAGGAAAACTACAATAACATAGATGACTATTATATTGTTCATGGTATTGTGTAAGTACACCCAATGCAAATACGGCCAAATAAAATAATGATGAATAAAAGTATGAAGAGCAACTATGATCAGGCGAGAGATCAAGCCCACGTTCCACACTATTTGGGATCATTAGAATGTTTCAGCAGAAATAGAAGACCCACTGAGAGGGTGCGAGGACATGTAGTACTCTACGCTGCTCACTAGGTGTCAGTGACCTGCAAGTCACCTGCCAGTCACCTGCCAGTCACCTGCCAGTCATCTGCCAGTGACAGGTCGAAGGTGAGCAGTATGAGTTTAGCAAGTTGGTGATTTAGCATCGGCTAGCTAAATGAAACCTAAAGTCATTCTTGTTCTATACGGACCACTGACCTCTGACCTCTCACCTCCAACCTTTCCCTTCCTGTTTTGGACTTTTCCATTTGGTTCCTCCCACTTGCTCTCTGTTTCCTCCCCAGATCACATGACTTCCCACGAGGGGCGGCGCAAGGAGGTACCCTGCAGTGGCATTCTTCAGCAGGGGGACGTTCGTGTTCAGAGCTGACCTTCCTCTGACCTTCCTCTGGTTACTGACGACCTTTGCTTTGCTTCTGCCTCCGCTTCCTGTCCATCCCAGCCATCGCTTCCTACCATCCTCCGCTATGGTTCCTTTCCCACCCTGGAATTCTTTGTCACGATGGCAGCCATTTGCTTGTTGGAAGGCTCTCAGAATAAACCTCCTCCTTCTGTCCTCGTTCCCTTCCCATCAGTACACACGCTCCTCTACCTCTTCATTTCATCTTCCTGGAAGTTGGCCAAGCCAAGGGCATTCCTTGGACGAGCGGGACTGGCTCTTAGCATAACTTTTAGAAGAATTTCTCAGTGACCAAATGTCCTGCTTTTCCAGGTCATGTCCTGTTGTGGTGATGTGAAAATGCAACCTAGCATGCGTGGAACAAAGGAGGAGGCTGCATGTTCAGCTTGAGCAGCAGGAAAGTGTGGTTGCCAGGTAGGATGTTGATGATATTATTGGGTAAAGCAACAGGGAACTCAGTCGGACATCCATCAACATCCCGCCACACACAAGCTGCACCCAGAAGGTCTTTTCTGCGGTGCAGAGCTAAAACCGCTACTTTCCAATCTCATTCTGCCTCAAGCCCACGCAGATCAGGCAATATTAAAGTCATTGTTTGTGAAATATAGCCGCTTCCTCCATTCTGGCTAATAAAAACACAGCGGCTACAATCTGCTATAGGACTAAATCATCATCCATTTCCATCTCATTAAGCTACAAAGCCTGGGAAGCAGAATATCCCACAACATGTGTTCAATCACTCAATAATCACATCTGAAAGCCATCGCCCAGCAGTTGCCATGGCAACACACACAGCTAACGTCCAATGTAGTCTTCCTGCATACTATTACTCTTTACTACACATGGGACTTGGGCAACCTGCCAGGCCTCTTTACCCTCCATCCTCCATGCTTCCATCGTCCAGCCTTACTTCCATCCATCTATCCGTCCTCCATCCATCTATCCAGCCTCCATCCATCTATCCAGCCTCCATCCATCCTTCCTTCCATCCGCCCTTCCTTCCATCCACCATCCATCCATCAATCCATCCATCCATCCTTCCATCCATCCATCCTTCCATCCATCCATCCTTCCTTCCTTCCATCCACCATCCACCATCCACCATCCACCATCCACAATCCTTCCATCCTTCCATCCTTCCATCCTTCCATCCTTCCATCCTTCCATCCTTCCATCCACCATCTATCCATCAATCCATCCATCCATCCTTTCTTCCATCCATCCATCCTTCCTTCCAACCACCATCCACAATCCATCCATCCATCCTTTCTTCCATCCATCCATCCATCCTTCCTTCCATCCACCATCCACCATCCACAATCCATCCATCCACCCATCAATCCATCCATCCATCCTTCCTTCCAACCACCATCCACAATCCATCCACCATCCATCCATCAATCCATCCATCCATCCTTTCTTCCATCCATCCATCCATCCTTCCTTCCATCCACCATCCACCATCCACAATCCATCCATCCATCCATCAATCCATCCATCCATCCTTTCTTCCATCCATCCATCCTTCCATCCACAATCCATCCATCCACCCATCAATCCATCCATCCATCCTTTCTTCCATCCATCCATCCATCCTTCCTTCCAACCACCATCCACAATCCATCCACCATCCATCCATCAATCCATCCATCCATCCTTTCTTCCATCCATCCATCCATCCTTCCTTCCAACCACCATCCACCATCCACAATCCATCCATCCACCCATCAATCCATCCATCCATCCTTTTTTTCCATCCATCCAAACAAATCAACAGCAGTGCAATTCAAACACCATTGATGTATCTCCACCCTAAAACAAACACGTCTCCAGTCGGTTCGTCATGGCAACCCTTCCACTGGACAGATGGGGAGACGCTTGTTATGATGGCTGCCTGTTTGGTCTAAATCAGGTGTCACGACACGTTGCCCTCTCGCACCAGGCCGCTCCAAAAGACCACATGAGTCTCCTGCCGCCTGTTCTAAAAATCGTCCAAAGAGCGCCACTCACCTGCGAGCTCATCTCATCTTTCCCGTTGCTATTCTTCTTTAAATGACACTTACATGTAAACTGGAAAGGACGACATATTTGAAAATAGTAAAAAAACTAATAAATACTTGAAACATCTGTACCAATCTGTTGGTGTAATGGTGTCTATTGTCTTTTGCTGCTTTAAGTGAACATGATTCACATCCTATTTGCGACACTAGATGGGCACCTGAATGCACCAGGGCAGCCGAGCAGGTTTCAGAGTTGTCGTAGCATTTGATGTCCAACTACCAATGTGGCTTCTAAAACAAAGAACCAACAAAACAAGAAACCTCTGCCAGACGCCGCCACATCGAGCCCTTCATGCAGGCCCGCCCCCTCCAGCCAAGCAAAACTCAACACCCCCCCACCACGCTTGGATGTGTTTGTGTTGCAAGTGGCAGTGGCAGGCCCCACCGGGCCGAATCCATTCCTTCCTGATGGCCTCACACAAGTAGCAAATGGCGTTTATGCTCGGCTAATACAATCAGCCCCTGGGTGGGCTGCGCCATCAAGTCCCCTCTAATTTCATTTCAGCAGGCAGATGGGTCGGCCAGCACGGGGGGGGGGGGGGGGGGGGGGGGGGGGCTGACAGGTGGCCTTGCAAATACCAACGCTGTCAAAGCTTCACAAAGACGAGCAAACCCCGACTGAAGAGCACCCTCACCGGGGTGTGGAAGGCCATGGAACACAAACGCCTCGCAGCGCCATGGAACACAAACGCCTCACCACGCCCTGGAAGACAAACGCCTCACCACAAACGCCCTGGAAGACAAATGCTGGAAGCGAAATGCCTTCCAAAACACGGAAGAGCCGATCAACCATGTGGCTGACTTGGCAAAAGGCACATTTGAAACCCCCACAGATGCCAGCCCCCCCAGCGGCAGAAGAAAGGAAAAAAGGAAGTGACTCAGGTGGTGATTCCGAGTATCAGTTCTGATGTCATGAGAGGACTTGGAATTGTGCATGTGCAGATACGGTGGGATGGATCCTCGTGTGGCCAACCATCTTTCCGCCAATGTTCCACCATCACTGCCGTGCCCGGTTGCGTGTTCTTTGCCAAAGCTGCTGGATGGTGATGACAAGATGCGTGGCCTGGAGAAAAGAGCTGTGCGTACGTGATGCCGCAGACGGATAAGACCCCCCCCCCCCCCCCGGAACTCCCAGGGAATCCAATTAGAGCAGCAGGGCGGCTTGATGGAGACAAATATTAAAATGAGATCATATCAGCAATGCCTGCTGTTTCACATCAAGGTATACGTCCTGGCGCAGGAAATGAAGGTTGTTGTATTTGTGATGGAAGAAGCAGGAGATGAGATGAAGTCGCTATCGCCCCCCCCCGGCCAATAAGCCCCCCATTAAAATTAAAGTCCACATGACGCCACCTCTGCTCCCCTCAGGGAGTCCCGTCACACAGTTATTGATCTCACTATGATGGATGACGTCGATGGAATAGGTCGGGTGTGGGCAAGCTACAGCTCGGGGGCCGCATCCGGGCTGCCAAGCGTGTGAATCTGCCAACATGGCTTGCAAGTGGTCCGAGTCCGTCTGAGCCGACCTCTGATGTTTGAAGGTAACGTTTGCCCGCCCCTGGGCGAGGTAATAAGTTCAACGTTGCCGAGTCGGATGAAGCTGAAGCCTGACGATGGAGATCCTATCACGGGGCTGAGCAACGCCTCCAGGAATGTTGAGGATGAGCAGCGTTGGATGGAGACCTGATGCCTTCACTGCACATCCTGATGAAGATGGAGATGTGACATGTTAAAAGGAGTAGGGGCGTGGCCAGGAAATGCTCTTTGAGGAGGAGGATGTGTGGATGCTTGATGGATTACTTGCACACGTCCTTCCTGTTCCAAGTCCTCGTGTGGAAAGTCATGATTCTTTCTCCATCTTCCTCCACGTCTCGTTTGGCTTCCGCCTTTTCTTTGTTTGGCTCTCCAACCTGACTTTGGCTTTTTAGCGTCTGACTGCCATTTTGCTAGGCCTTGTCTTCCAGCCCTTCTCCTGTCGGTGTCGTGGATGTTCTACTTTTGTCCTGTGGTCTTCATCAAGACTTTGTTAGAGCCCCACACACCACGGCCTCGCATCTTTTCTTCCTGTGTGCAGCAAATATGCCATCATGCATGTGATTGGTGTCGGAACCCACCCGTCGCCCACGGACGATGGCTAAAACCCTGATGGAGCCCCCTCGTCAGTGACAACAGTGACAAATGAAACCTGGTCCGTGGTGGGTGTGACTGTGTACACGGTTTTCCTCACATGCTTTTTCCAATTCTGAAGGCCGGCTTTTGCCAGCTACAGGAAGTGTTGCCGCAGTGGCGGGGGTGTCGCGTGGTTGTTGTGTCATAGCTAATTAATGGTAAATATTTGAGCGGAGCTGTCAGCCACACGTCCTTCTCTCCACGCTTGTAAGGCCTAACGAGGTCTCCTTGGAAATCATTGCCGATAGAAAAACTTCCCCTAATTGCCACTTGTTAATAAGTTGATTTGGGGCACATGCTTGGCTGTTTTTCTGATGGCTGGGGGGGGGGGGGGGGGGCAGTCGTCTCTGGGGATCTTTAAACGGAGGATGCAGTCCACTAATGAAGCAGCACGAGCCAAAGGAAAGGTCTGTGCTGCAAGATCACATGCCATCCATTTTCTATTTCTTCTTGTCGCCATAATTCCTATTTCACCTCTCCAAGGGACACCGGGACGGGACCAACCTGTTTGCTTTACCACTCCGTTTGCCTTACAATTCCTACTTGAAGAGGACCGACTGTGCTGACTATACGGTCAATGTTGGTCCAGGGCTGTATGGTGGTGGTACACCATGCCCATCCCGTTTAGGATGCAGACTGCCTGCTCCGCTAAACCCGACCTGCGTATCCCGGGGAGTCATTGTCCGTGCAGAAACCATGTGAAATGATCCCACATCAAACAGCTGACCAGATGAGTTTTTCTAGTGAAAGCAAAGCTTGTGGAAAGCCAGGCGAGATCGTAGCCAACATGAGGATTAGCATGATCATGCTTATTAGCACACGCTCTGACGGCGGGATGAAAGTCAGCACATCTGAGGCCCGGCATGTTCTTTGAAACGTGACGAGGAACAATTTGGAGTTGGAAATGTTCCAGCGCAGACTGAGGCGCAAGGTGAGGAGGGCAGTCATTAAACACGTCCGTCATTTTGGAATCAAAGACGGAGAGAAGAAGAAATGGATGTTTTTCCAAGCAACGCAACTGTTGCTGCAGCGTCTCATTCATTTCTTCTGGCCCCCCGCTGGGCCCTTTTCCCAGGAGACACCGTCTGGCTTTCTTGGCTAATTGGGGTGACTGTGTGTGTGTGTGTGTGTGTGTGTGTGTGTGTGGGAGGGCTGGGCTTGGTGGGACTAGTCTTTCTCGCTCCCTCGGCCGTATTGGAAGAAAAGTAAACATTTTATGCTCTTCAGACATTTTCATATCATACATGTCCAATAAAGGAAGCACAGACCATCTTGACGTTCCTACGCTACCTCATGATCCTCAGGCAACACAACTACCAGCAAATGACACATCCATCCATCCGTATCTATCCGTATCCATCCGTATCTATCCGTATCTATCCGTATCCATCCATCCGTATCTATCCGTATCCATCCATCCGTATCTATCCGTATCCATCCATCCATCCTACTGTATCATAGTGTACGGTATCTACTGGATGATATCTTCTGAATGAAGGCAGCAGGCCTATCTAAGCCAGGGTTGTATCATCCTGCTGTCATCCTGTTTTCTTGAGCCTTTCTTCTTCTACATGTACATTTGATTGAGTTTATTGATGACAGGATGGTGATTGGCGAGTGAAGGTACGGGATGGAATTGTGACAGATGAAGCAGCAGAGCGGAGGAATGATTGGATGATTTCACGCAGGATAGAATACGTGTCATATTGCCAAACGATAACGCTGTGGCCGTGAGGAAACACATCCTGTATCAACGTGCTTGCAGATCTTCCACGCTGGTGGCTGCCATGTTTTTGCAGCACACTAATGAGGGAGGCTTGTTGCTACGGTAACCACACTACGGTGGCACTGACACAGGGCAACGAGCATACGTGCCTTTAATTATGATGACTGAAGAACATCTACTCCGTCATTGTAGCTCCTGACATACAAGACCTCCTTGGCAAATGATTGATTGTTCATCTATTTGTTTCACCAACCATGAGCGAGAGACCTGCACAAGACCGGAATAGACGAGAAGAACAAGAAGTAGAAGAGTTGCTATCGCTGCAATCACTGATCAGTGGAAGAAATGTGAAAGGTCAAGGAGCAAACCGCAGTGACAAGGGAGAAAACCTGGAAAGGAAAGGGTGGAAAACCTTCTGTTGGACTCAATCCTTCACTTGGGAACGGGGGAATAAAAACTATTTCCCTGCGGTCAAATGTAACCTTTACCACGCAAAGTAATCCTGAAACGCAACGGAAATGTCTTCCGATATGCAAAACTATCTTCTCGGAGCCCTGCCCAGCTACCTGTGATATACCTGGGAGATATGCAAATATGACATTTCTTTCTCCTGATTGCTTCTTCATTGTCTGCTCCTTCTCCCTCAGAGGTGACACTTCATATCTTCACACGCTGGAAACACAACCTCCTGGAAATATTCTAACCAACCGCATCATTCCTAGAAATATTCTAACCAACCGCATCATTCCTAGAAATATTCTAACCAACCGCATCATTCCTAGAAATATTCTAACCAACCGCATCATTCCTAGAAATATTCTAACCAACCGCATCATTCCTAGAAATATTCTAACCAACCGCATCATTCCTAGAAATATTCTAACCAACCGCATCATTCCTAGAAATATTCTAACCAACCGCATCATTCCTAGAAATATTCTAACCAACCGCATCATTCCTAGAAATATTCTAACCAACCGCATCATTCCTAGAAATATTCTAACCAACCGCATCATTCCTAGAAATATTCTAACCAACCGCATCATTCCTAGAAATATTCTAACCAACCGCATCATTCCTAGAAATATTCTAACCAACCGCATCATTCCTAGAAATATTCTAACCAACCGCATCATTCCTAGAAATATTCTAACCAACCGCATCATTCCTAGAAATATTCTAACCAACCACATCATTCCTAGAAATATTCTAACCAACCGCATCATTCCTAGAAATATTCTAACCAACCACATCATTCCTAGAAATATCCTAACCAACCACATCATTCCTAGAAATATTCTAACCAACCACATCATTCCTAGAAATATTCTAACCAACCGCATCATTCCTAGAAATATTCTAACCAACCACATCATTCCTAGAAATATTCTAACCAACCACATCATTCCTAGAAATATTCTAACCAACCACATCATTCCTAGAAATATTCTAACCAACCACATCATTCCTAGAAATATTCTAACCAACCGCATCATTCCTAGAAATATTCTAACCAACCACATCATTCCTAGAAATATTCTAACCAACCACATCATTCCTAGAAATATTCTAACCAACCACATCATTCCTAGAAATATTCTAACCAACCGCATCATTCCTAGAAATATTCTAACCAACCACATCATTCCTAGAAATATTCTAACCAACCGCATCATTCCTAGAAATATTCTAACCAACCACATCATTCCTAGAAATATTCTAACCAACCACATCATTCCTAGAAATATTCTAACCAACCACATCATTCCTAGAAATATTCTAACCAACCACATCATTCCTAGAAATATTCTAACCAACCACATCATTCCTAGAAATATTCTAACCAACCACATCATTCCTAGAAATATCCTAACCGACCGCATCATTCCTAGAAATATCTCAACCAACCACATCCCCCTAGGGACGACGGCCGTGGGGGGATCCCTGATAGCGCTGTTACGTGTTTACCAAACATAATGCTAATGCTAATGCTAATGCTCAATCACTGCTACCTTTCCATACAAACGGAAGCCACGCCCTCCTCGGTGGTTCCAACCCTGATTGGATGTCAATCAGATCCCGTTTTGTTGGAAATAGAAATGACTGTCTTATTGAACTCAAAGGATGTAATAGAAGTCATTTAGATTTCATTAAATGAACCAAATTGCGGGTTTGGATGTTAGCGCTTCACTCCATGGTACCGCCCTGGAGTCTACCCAGCAGACTCATTACAGGCTGAATTACCAATAGTTTTGGAATAAAGGTGTCAATCAAGAGGCAGTTGTCATGGAGATGCTGACGAGTAAGGAAGGTCGGTGTGTGACAGCAAATGAAGAGGCCAAGTCAGGCCAGAAGGAAAAAAGGCTGCAAAGGCGGCCGAATGATTCGTAGCGGTGAGGAGGGAAGACGGATGACTTGGAGCAGCCAAGGAGACCTTTATCCTCCACGGGAGAAAAGGAGGCGACTCGCCCACAGCCATCCATTAGAGCCATTTAGTGGACTTGATGGTCCAGGCTGGACAGTCTGTACCAGGCAGGCTGTCGGGATGTTTCAAAGAAGGGCCGCATCAGAAGGCAGAAAGAACAGAAAAAAAAAATGTTGGCCAAGAGGTGTCGCCGACACGGCAAGGATGGGGTGGAGGTGTTTTTTCTGGTCATTGATTCTGAGCTGATCCACGTTGGATGGATCCAGGTGGTCCCAGGTGGTCCCGGTGGTCCCCGGCGTGCCATCCATCCAGTGTGCTGGCTTCTGAAAGATGGATGACATATGCTGCTGTTGCTGTGGGGGGTTTCTTTGCTTTATTCTTGGGATTATGAGGATTACTGTGTTTATTGATACAAGCGTTAGGGAGCAGTCACCATAGCAACAGAGACTCATCATATTTCTCTATGGATAACCCAGCAGTAAGTCCTCTGTGCTGACTCTGCTTCCTATGGACTAGTTAGCATCCATGACGCTGGCATATACAACCCCGTCATTAGCTTGGCCCCGCCCCAGTTCAAATGTTCCATGAACGTAGTTATGCTGACGTTTGTCATGATGAATTATCATATTCCTGACTGAGTCAAAGGAAGCACATCCCATTCAAAGTGCAATTCTTTACAAGCCATACTGGAAGAAAGAAAGATGGGGGTGGGGTTAGAGATTCATGGTAGATTGACAAAGTAGGGGCCCCCAGGCTAAGCCAGCATCTTGCTTAGGGCCCCGGCCAAATGGGTAGACAACACAGGGCATTACTGTGATCAATGGCTGTGATTAGCAGCTGATCGGGTGTGTAAATCTTCTCAAAGGTCATGTCGTACCTGCGAGCTTGTGGCCTTTAAGATCTGCTACGCTCCAACACAGGCGGGGCATTATTCACCACACGGCTTTTTCATTTCATCTACAACATTGAACTGGCTTTCCAATCACCAAGATGAAGAGTTAGGCTTTTTTTATGAATACCTGAATAGGTGTTGATGTGCTAGCTCAACATACTGTAGCAGGCACCTATTCAGCCTCCCAGGTATGCTGGTTAGGGTTAGGTTAACCCTAACCCTAACCCCTAACCGTAACCCTAGGCCCAACCCTAACCCTAGGCCCAACCCTAACCCTAGGCCCAACCCTATCCCTAACCATAACCCTAGGCCCAACCCTAACCCTAGGACAAACCCTAACCCCTAACCCTAGGCCCAACCCTAACCCTAACCCTAGGCCCAACCCTAACCCTAAGCCCAACCCTAACCCTAACCCTAGGCCCAACTCTAACCCCTAAACCTAGGCCCAACCCTAACCCAAACCCTAACCCCTAACCCTAGGCCCAACCCTAACCCCTAACCCTAGGCCCAACCCTAACCCTAACCCTAACCCCTAACCCTAGGGCCAACCCTAACCCTAACCCTAGGCCCAACCCTACCCCTAGGCCCAACCCTAACCCAAACCCTAACCCTAGGCCCAACCCTAACCCTAGGACAAACCCTAACCCCTAACCCTAGGCCCAACCCTAACCCCTAACCCTAGGCCCAACCCTAACCCTAACCCTAGGCCCAACTCTAACCCCTAAACCTAGGCCCAACCCTAACCCAAACCCTAACCCCTAACCCTAGGCCCAACCCTAACCCCTAACCCTAGGCCCAACCCTAACCCTAGGCCCAACCCTAACCCTAGGCCCAACCCTAACCCAAACCCTAGGCCCAACTCTAACCCCTAAACCTAGGCCCAACCCTAACCCAAACCCTAACCCCTAACCCTAGGCCCAACCCTAACCCCTAACCCTAGGCCCAACCCTAACCCCTAACCCTAGGCCCAACCCTAACCCAAACCCTAACCCCTAACCCTAGGCCCAACCCTAACCCCTAACCCTAGGCCCAACCCTAACCCCTAACCCTAGGCCCAACCCTAACCCAAACCCCTAACCCTACCCCTGGTGATGCTATGGTGTAGCTGAATAGGCGTTAATGTGTTAGCCTAAGGCCATTTATAGTGGGAGTTGTTTTCTACTCTTCGTCATGCATTTGCTTCTGAAACTTATCTTGGTGAAAATCTGGTCATGACTTGAAAAAGGTCAGTAAGTTTGTTTTTCGTAGGTTTTATGCTTTGGTCCACTAATGAGACTTGGAGTCTGGGTTGCAGTGTGAAAGGGAAGAGATGGGATGCCTTCTTGCTCATCCAGAACTGCATCTGAAGCCATTCATCTCTCCAAGAGATGTGGTGCAGCCTGCTCAGACCTTGGCTGAGCACTGCAGCACACGTGTTGGCTTTTCAAGCAACTCAAACAGGCTTTGATGAGAAGGACAACAACCATGAATAAGTGGGTAGTACATTTTTCATCTAACTGATGGTCCCAAGGATCCAGCAAGGTTACAAAGCAGATTGAAATTGGAACAGTTTAGCTGATATATCGCTCATCAAGTCTTCATGTCTGCTAAAAGCCAAACAGGTGTGTGTGCGTATATATATATATATATATATATATATATGTTCTTATATAGTACAATTATATTTTTTTAAAATCAGAAAAATTATTTAAATTCAAAAAATAATAATTAAAGTAAAAATTCAAACAATATTAATTAAATAGGAATAAAGTGACCAATGTTTTATTTTCATAAATCCACAAATGAACCTGTAAGGAAAAAAAATAACAGCCATAACCTCATGGATGGCTGAACCAAAAACTACTGAAATATGATTGTGACCACAAACTCAAAGGTACCAAATACCACCCAGCGGTAGAGGGCAGTCATGTTCAGTATACGAGTTAGAGCAAGCGTATAAGGAAGAATATAAGTGTTGACTAAGCTATCAGTGTTGATGTGTAACAATAGATTGAATAACGTCCACTTTGGCTGGTCCGCTGCCTTCCACGGTCAGGTGTGACCTACATATTCCAAGATGGACACAGCACAGTATGCAGACTTGACAATGGTTGGAAATGTTCCTTCGTGAAGCATCGAGTGACATTACCATTGGCAGCCACGCGAGGGCGCTCTCTGCCTGGGCTATACATATATCCACTGGAACCTCGGTTAGTCATTCATCTTTTCCGAACACACACGCCCTCACCACTTCCACTTCCACCACTTCCTCTTCCACAAGACATCAACACCAAACTATTGGAATTTTTCACGCAGAAAACTACATTTATGGAAACACACAGAGTCCATGTGGTGGGGGGGGGGGATACATACAGTACATGTAAAGGAAGAAGTTATTTGTTGAATTGAGGTGTTAGCAAAGTGCTGATGACATCATAGATGGGTGATAACGAGGTTCCATGCTAACAGGAGGCTAAAAGCTGAAAATATGTTTTTCACTGTGGAGAGACTTCTCCCACTGTGGAGAGACTTCTAGTTGAGTAATTACATAGAAAGTTGAACATGATTGGCTGGAGTTTTCCTCATCTTGCCAAGAGCAGAAAATGGGAACAACACCTATGAGACCTTCAGGAGGTCCAGCGCCACCAGGCCACTTTCATGCGATCCCACACAGCATCTAAAGAGTCCAAGGCTGGGCGTACATCCAGGATGGAGAACTGGTATGTATCTTTGTCCACCTCTCCATCATAGTAGTCGATGACGTAGCGTACCTCCTTCCCACAGCGGTCGATGATCCAGTCATGACGGTCAAAGGGGAGCTCATAGCTGCAACACCAAGACCAAAGGGAAGTTCAAATGCTGCACTCCACACAAAGACACACCTGACACCATCCATCAATCCACTCACACCTATGACACGTAGAAAGGGCGTATGACACGTAGAAAGGGCGTATGACACGTAGAAAGGGCGTATGACACGTAGAAAGGGCGTATGACACGTAGAAAGGGCGTATGACACGTAGAAAGGGCGTATGACACGTAGAAAGGGCGTATGACACGTAGAAGGGCGTATGACACGTAGAAAGGGCGTATGACACGTAGAAAGGGCGTATGACACGTAGAAGGGCGTATGACACGTAGAAAGGGCGTATGACACGTAGAAAGGGCGTATGACACGTAGAAAGGGCGTATGACACGTAGAAAGGGCGTATGACACGTAGAAAGGGCGTATGACACGTAGAAAGGGCGTATGACACGTAGAAGGGCGTATGACACGTAGAAGGGCGTATGACACGTAGAAGGGCGTATGACACGTAGAAGGGCGTATGACACGTAGAAAGGGCGTATGACACGTAGAAAGGGCGTATGACACGTAGAAAGGGCGTATGACACGTAGAAGGGCGTATTACACGTAGAAGGGCGTATGAGACGTAGAAGGGCGTATGACACGTAGAAGGGCGTATGACACGTAGAAGGGCGTATGACACGTAGAAGGGCGTATGACACGTAGAAGGGCGTATACACAATACAAGGTAGAGAAGCTCTATTGACGTCAACAGCCCACAGCCAATGTTTCCCACATCCAGCATCGCTGGTGGGCGGGACGATAGAACATAGCAATCAACCGACCACGACCGCAACCCAGCTGCAGTGAGAATGAACCTACCCCATCCAGTGGCGGAAGCGAGCCCGTGGGGAGTATTCTTTGGCTTTACCTCCAAACCTCTTCAAGGCAGGACCGCAGGGACATTCACTGGAGGAAGATTTAGCAGTATGAACAGGTCTGACTTGGCCTTGGGAACGGCGAGATGGATGTTTGGAGAATTGTGTGCATCACCCAGCATGCAGGGCCTCCCACTTCAAGATCTCCTGCCAGGCCTGCTCATTGTTCTTGTTGTGGATCTTGATGATGTTGTTCATGTCCTCAGAAGCAAGGTCATCGTCACGCCAGCGCCACCTGGCAAGTGATGACACATGCTAATCATTAGCATCATCTCCAAAGCTACAGCCCCGAGTTCTTATGATGAGGGAATGAAAGTATGCGCTTGGCAGGCCGACCCTTTCCGCAGCATGGCATTCCAGAACATCTGCTCAGACGGGTACACCCACTTCTTGCCTGTGCCGTGGCGGGGAATGGAAGACTCTTCTCGAGAGACAGACAACGTGAAAGGCTGGTCCGGAGCAGGCGTTTGGTTTGGGGGGGGCATCTGGGCACAAGGACAATGTAAGAAGATGCCTCGCCTCCATGACCTTCTCAAGCATTGCATGTGCACCATGACATGGTTGTATTTCATCACATGAAGGGAGCTCTGGCTTGACACTTCCAAAATGGAGTAGAAAATATTGCAGGTACCATGTTTGTTGGGTCTACGTCATCAGTCAAGCCCGCTGCAGCCCTCTTGGGACAGGAAACAAACTCATAGGCCCGGTCCTGGTGAACCGGACCCGCTTCTGCTCCGTGCATGGGACACTCTGCAGGCGGAGACACTACAGGCAGACCACGTTCACTCATCACATCTATGCTACTTGGACACCAGTACGTCTTTTACCTCCGGCAGGCTGGGCTTGATGCATGGGACATTGTGATGGGGGAGACAGTGCTGGCAAAATGCAAAGACAAACCAATGCATAATGTTTTCATAGTATCCTGTATGACTAGTACACATGCAATCGTTATCGTACTCCTCATAAGGAAGCCAACAGGGTAGTGTATCATCACGCTCCCGGCAGACAACATGACTCGCATATCACACTAGCTCTAGTATTACTATGCAGTATCACCTTGAGCAGACACACCCTCCTTGTGCATGGGACGACCTTGAAGAGGGGCCCCCATCGCTGCCTCAGCTTGGACCGTCGGAGCAGCAGGCGCTGAAGTCCACGATCCCATCCTGCCTTGTCTGACATAGCACAACGCAGGCATCAGTACTCCACATAGATATGATTCTAATAGACAGCAGGATCCCATCCTGCCTTGTCTGACATAAGACAACTAAGGCATCAGTACTCCAAATAGATATGATTCTAATAGACAGCAGGATCCCATCCTGCCTTGTCTGACATAAGACAACTAAGGCATCAGTACTCCAAATAGATATGATTCTAATAGACAGCAGGATCCCATCCTGCCTTGTCTGAGGTAAGACAACTAAGGCATCAGTACTCCAAATAGATATGATTCTAATAGACAGCAGGATCCCATCCTGCCTTGTCTGACATAAGACAACTAAGGCATCAGTACTCCACATAGATATGATTCTAATAGACAGCAGGATCCCACCCTGCCTTGTCTGACATAAGACAACTAAGGCATCAGTACTCCAAATAGATATGATTCTAATAGACAGCAGGATCCCACCTGCTCCCAAATGCTATGCTCAATCATTTTGAATCCACTCATAAATTTCCTGCTCATCCAAATACTATTTCAATATTGTACTTTTTGTACAAGTCAAATATAACAGTGGACCTCAGCTATGCTATGTTACCCGTCTATGATGTCATCAGTGGTTGACTCTCGCTGCCAAAGACACAATATGGCGGCGAGATCAACCTCCGCCTTCCTGCTTTCCCTCCCGTCTTCCGTGAAGCTAAAGGTAAGCTAAAATGCTCGTTCATCATTTCTTTACAGTTCTTTTGTACATGTCAAACTATAAGTTATGGAGTTATGGATGAAGTTATGAAGTTGGACCGTCTGGAACCAAAGAATGATGCTTGCCAAAGTTCCACTCTACTTATATATAGAGTAGAGTTCTATTATTCTTAAATGTCCTAAATTGTCATTTATGCCAATCCTTTATTAATGCTGTGATTACTGATGTAGGTCTCAATTAAATATCAAGGTGATGATGTGTTCAATGTTAAGCTTCTGTTAAAGCGTCACGTAACATAGTATTACAACTTGTGTAATACTTAGCTAATGTACATGGATACTTGCACATTAACTTCCCTGCGATTGTCCTCATATTCTTTACCTATGTTCCATTCTTCTGAATAGTATGCATTGATAAGACCAGTGCAGGTAACATAATTTGTATTGCTCGTTCATGCTATTAATGATCTCGTTGTAATCTTGTATAATGACAATAAAGGCCATTCCATTCCATGCTAATGTTAGCCGAGACAACACGTTAAACAGGTACAGTGAACAACAAAAACAGCTTCGTGTGATAATAACACACAAAAGGCAGAATAAAGCAGTGGCACCAAAGGAAACGAAGAACTTACATCAATGTCAACGTGCAGGACAAAAGTATGGCAACCAAATCTGCTAACGGAAGTAAATCTGCAACGGCTTATACTGCGCATGCGTACATTGCCGCCATCTTGGAAACACTTTTACGGCAAGCCGTCGGTGACAAACATAAATCAGTGACCAGCGTTGAACACACCACGCTTCAAATACGGTACCAGTGCAACTTTAAGAGTAAGGAAAAATTACATTTCATACATATTTCTTGCATTTGTATTTTGATATAAACGTTTTTTTATAGCAAATGTACAATTAATGTCGGAGGTTCATTTCCCTTTGAATTATTAGTTTCACTGACTCATAAAACATTATAGTTCCTTTTCTCAGACGTCAAATGAAACTCACCGTACGTGGACAGGCGCTGCTGTGTTTGGCCAGTAGAGGGAGCTGAGTGTACAGTGTTTTCCCTCACTCTGGGGCCGGCATATGGGGGCCAGGGTGCGACGGAAGGAAGTACACTACCCATGCTACGAAAACGCGCACTTGTAGTAATTGTGCTCCAACGATCGCACACATCCACTATTCTTAGTCCGAAATATTATTATATATTATTATATATATTACTAATAATTAATCCTCGCCAAACCCACAGAAGGGAAGTCCTCCATTCAAGGCAAGTCCTGCTCCTGTTTCTCACAGGTACTATGGTGTGTACCCAGCAGAGAAATACTCCAAGTCCTCCATTTCTACTTCCTCCAAGCCTAACATGTTGTTGCGTTTCATGCGTCAGTGAAGATGTGGAAGGACGAGTCAGAGCCTAAAGCGTGGAAAACATCTTCCATGTGTTTCGCTGAACATCAAGACATTCTGTGAAGGAGTATTAACAAGCAGGAAGTGAGCAGATAGAGAAGTTGCTTCCTACTGCTTTTCAGGTGTTTAATTCTTGGTCATATTCTCTCATACCTGGTCCTACCCCACCCGACCCCTGCTGGGCTCCAACCAGGCTGGACCTTCGCCCTGAGTGGAGAGCGCTAACCAACTAAGCGGCGAGTGAGAAGCTCTTCCTAGTCGTCTAATCCAGCATCTTCCTGGACCGTTCCCAGTTAGTCTTGTTCTCACGTCTGCTGCTGATTTAGGACTTCCTAGATGTTCTTCAAAGCTGTCTGCTTGCATTTTTACTTCCTGATTGACCCTTGGAAATGCTTCATTTAGGCCAAAACTCCATCAAATATTCCTTGGCAGTACTCCTTGGCAGTACTCTGTGATTCATTTATTATCTTGGCCAGGCCTTCCAAGCAGGAAGTGGGAGGGGTTACTCATTAACATGTTGTCCTAAAGATGTCAGGTGTGCTGCGTCTGCATCAGCGTGCTAAACATCAATTCAATCTCACACAGACGCAGACATCCTGTCTGTACGAACAATCTGTGTACGAGTCCTTAATTTATTTATTTCCTAGCTAAATGCTGGAATGGATTGAGAAGGCGTGGCATGTGTTGATGGAATGAAGCTGAATGAGGTGCTCGAGCCCCCCCCCCCCACACACACAACCTTTGACCCTGACCACAAAGGCTTACTCATTGGACAAGGATGTTAAATGCTGCCTTTCACTAAAGCCCCTTGGCTTGGTGGACATGGCTATTAAGGGGGACAATGGGGGCACACTTGGACCCCCCCCCGGCTCACACATGCTACCAAATATCACTGGATGCTATTCACCAGCTCTTCCAGCGTCCACAAAGCAGCATGTACACACAGGAAGGATCAACACCATCAACCTGGAACGTACTCCCTTCACTTGACACACGCGTACCAGGATTATTCCAACCTGGATCAGTTTCCTGATCCTCTTTGTTTGGGCTCTTTGCAAATGGGACCAGAAGCCTGAATGATGGCTTTGTGCCTCTTGAAGATGTCATTTTATGTATCATTTATATTTGTCATTTATATCATTAGTTCTTTCTGTATTTCAGATCCCATTAAGAAGGGGGTAGTGGTTCTTTTAGAGTTGCGACACCATGGGAAGATTCCAGTCCGATCATGGACACTTCATACTCGACAAGCAGGATCCAAACCAGCAAACTGCTGTCAATCTGCTCCAGCTTTTTCTAAGCTGGTACATCCAAGTACATCATGGTTGCCGCTGCATTCAGGGACATTTGTAAATGACAGCAAACCCAGCCAAAGTAGGTGATATTCCCAAAAGCGGGAATAAGAGAATGTTAAATGTTCTACTTCCAACAGACATCAATGCTAAACAAAGCTTGGAAGGATGTGGAATAAAAGCTATGGAGGATGACACCTGATCCCCGAGGCAGTGCCCACGGAAACCGTTAGCATGGTGACATGTAGCATGAGGAGAAATACATTGCCCGCAGTGACGTGATTGATGCCCAATATTTCATCAACTATAATAAGGTTGATGTTTTGCATGGCTCAGGGTCACGTGACTAAGTTTGGGAACCGCTGCTGTATCGATATCACGGAGGCAGAAACGTCCTTTTATGTCCCCCCTGGAAAACGTTTGGAGTCTTCTTGTGCGTAAACAATCTTTGTGGGGTACTGTTGGAGTGGCCCGTCCGGCTTGTGTGCGCATGTGCACAGGAGGACGCGAGCAGGGAGACGTTGATGGGCCATGTCTGCAGTTGGGACGTCTTTTCTGTCTTCGGTCTTCATGTCTTCATGTCTTCTCGTCCACGATGCACTTTAGAACTTTCAGAAGATGTCCGTGTGTTTGCAGATCGTCGCTTTTCTCTTCGCCATAAACTTTGTCTCGCCGCCGCTGCGTGCTCAGGGTAAGTTCTATTTCGTGAGTTAGTTAGTGAGTTAGTTAGTTAGTTCTATTTCTAGTTATATCACGGCGAATATGTTGGTTTCACAGCATTGTTGTCATGACTGCTAAATCATTGGTGACTCGAAAAAGCTTTCTGTTCCTACTTTGCCACTTTGGTGCCATCCGGCGTCCCTTGTGGACTTTTCACCAGCGAACTTCACTGTCAAGGCCCCCGAAGTCTTCATGCTGCCAGCCAGCCGTCTAAAGACGCCAACTTCATCGTCCTTGTTACTAGACAAGTTCCAAATGTGTTGCGCTGAAAGTGGGAATAACGGAGGGAATAACGGAAGCCTTTCATAAAGTGTCGCGCATTGGAAGGCAGCAGGGAAGGCCATTAGCGGAGGGAAGTGGATTCTTACCTCGCCTTTTTATTCTTCTGCTGCGAAGGGAATGTCCTTGACGAACAACTTCTCCTCTTTTGGTCGGGAAGTATTTCTTTGTTTTTCATAGGATGTCATCTACTGTGGCTGGAGATGGCTTGGCGCACAACACAAGAATCCGTCCGTCCATCCTCCTCGCATCCATCCATCCTTCTAGCATCCTCCCATCCATCCATCCTCCCATCCATCCACATATGGGTAGTTTCTCTCCAAATCAACCTGCGGTGTGGGAGGATCAATCAATGAAACAACCTCATCCAATGTTCTTCTTCTATTGGTTGATGGGCCACAGCCTGTCCAGGTAAAGTTGAAGTGATGGAGCCTACCACAGTGGCAGCATAGGTGGAGATCTGCTAGCATGTGAAGCGTGGTGGTTGCTGTGATATTCCATATGGGAATGGGAATAAGGACAGAAGAATGTCTTAGTGCTAGCATAGCTGGGCCTACATGACACAGGAAATATGCTGATAGGGCACAGACGTCCATGGATGTTGATGTGCTAAGCCAGTGTGGAACAGAAAGACGTGTTTTCCTTCTTGGTCTTCAAATGTGGTCTGCATGAGCCTGCTGGAGTCCACATGGGTTCAGGATGCGGCTTTTCCCGAAACGTGGACGTGGTAGATCTGCATTTGGGTTGCACAATGTGGCAAGACTCCACACAAGGCGTCACGGCCCGGGTGTCCAAAGTGGAACCACAGCTTGTTCTTGTTTTTTGGAACCCTCAAGAACGTTTGAGTTGTTTTGATGGCGGCTAAGAAAGGAAGAAGCAGCGGCAGTTGAACGTGAAGCAAAGGTTCGCTTCCTGGTGAAACTTGTTCTCTGTCACGTCTTCCATGTGGCCTGGCCTGGTGAGGGGAGGCATCTGGAAACAATTTGACTCCTCAAAGGCTGAGGGAAGGAGTGGGGGAGGAGGGAAGGAGTGGGGGAGGATAGGCCTCCTTTCCGCTATGATCAAGCGTGAGCTCCAGCCCAGCAAACGATAGTCCTGCCAGCGTTGAAGTGGAGCTTTGTGCTCGGTGTTTTCTCTTGACCAGCGTCGGCGTACTCACAGCAACACGTAGCCGAGGACCGGCCCCACCATGAAGCGTATGCTTCCAGCGACGGCTAGCATGCATCCAAATCAGGGCGGGGGGAGCCGTGAAAAGGCACGTAGTGGAACATGTGTTTCCCTATCCTATTTTGAACATGGAATGCATCTTCATGTGACCAACAAGAATGTTTTGAATAAGATGGTTGGCATCCTGAAGCAAACACGTGAAATACCGCTTGCTAGTAGTGCCATCTTCCATTTGATTCCAGGAGGGACGTTTACTTCTTCACCTCTCCATGACCCGGGTAGGCTAGCTGATTAGCCAGTAGCAGTCAGGGTTTGGAAAAAGGACAGCTTGCATTGTGGTCCAACATGGATGCATGACAACATGTCTGCAACTTTATCCTTGGAAAAAAAAAAAAAGGTGTCCGAGAGCCTCGCGAGCCGGAGCTTCCCTTTCCCCGATCCAATGCATGCTACGCTAGAGGAGGAAGCGGTCATCGTTACCCTCAATGTGCCCTTCCTTTCAATGGCTGTTGGGGGGCTGCACTGTGGTGGTATTTTCCATCCGTCTGCAGCGGTGGACAGTTACAGTGATTGATGAAGATGGAGATCCAGACCCAGCTGTCGATGAAAACGCAACCACGGAGAAAGTTATCTGTGGTGGGCGTTTCTGTTTTTGAAGAGATAATTGGCAGCAAAGTAACCTGCGACAGTACGTGTCCCTCATTTATGGTTCTAGGGTTCCTTAGGGGAATTCTTATTTATCAGTGGAACATTTTGGTAGTTGGATGTAATAGCTTTGACCATGATTAGAGCCCTGTAGACACGAAATAACACCCCTATAGTCACCTTTGCATCACATTGCTCAACTGTAAAGCACAGGTTAAGGGATCACTGCAGGGACACAGAGACTCCTGCTAGCATAGCATAGCAAGCTACTGAGCTAGCTTGAAACGAGCAAACCAGCCTCCATTCTAAACACAAAGGCTTTCATCCAAAGCGTGAAGAAGGACATAATAAGTTTACCACCTCCACACAGAATGGGAGGAGAACTATGTGGTGTTGGACATGCAGTGTGAAGGTCATGTAAGGTCATGTAAGGTCATGTAAGGTCATGTAACATTACCGACGCCCAGTGGCCAGAAAACGACATACAAGTCTTAATAGTCAGCCATCATTTCTTCAGTGGGACGTTCTTGAAAAGGCAGGAGAGTGTGGGGAAGCCATGTTGAAGCAACACTTAGCGAGGGACATTATTGGTCTACCAGTCTTGGATTACGTGGTCTTCCATGGGGCCTTTCTTCCTTTTCCTCACCGTGGCGTTGTTTATGGTCATCTCTTGTGCTCCGAGTCACAGGAAGTGACCACAGACGTCCTTCCGTCAACATTTCCCCCTGAGAGTCTGCAGCGTATCTGAAGAATGCAGGAAGTCCTGGCATACTGTTGGTGTGTATGTCTGGGTGCAACCAACCTGTTTAGGTGGGAGGGGAATATTCTGTGCTTAGAAGTACTACTAAGTACTTACTTACTTGCCCACACCAACGTGAAAGGAACACTGTCGCTTGTTCTTCTGCACAACAATGAGCCCGGTGCTCATTAGCAGCCGGCCGCCGGCCTCCTAATTCTACGTGACGGAACCATCACGCATTCCCTGCCCTCAAATATTTGTGTCACTTCTATTCTCTCAACAAGCCGTCATTTCAGAAGCAACCTCACTTAGGAGATCCAATGAAGCCTTTGTAGTAGACACGCTGGAGAAACTATCATCGAGTATCAAGTATCATTCAGTATCATTCATCCACCACGTAGCACAAAAGTATTTCTGCTCATTAGACGTGTCCAGGCTACGGTGGCCCTAAACTGCTCAAATGTTCTGGCTCATTAGTGCCGCCTTTGGATTGGCCTCTTGGCCTGCTGCTTTGCACCGACTGCCCATTCTTTCATGGCTCACTGGCCACTCGTCCGTGCCTCCGTCCCTCCGTCCGTGCCTCCATCCGTGCCTCTAGCTGTCCCTCCATCCGTGCCTCTAGCTGTCCCTCCATCCGTATATATTTACTTCATTTCAGTCACACGAAGCACAATGTTTTGTATGTAGACGCTAAGTGCTCCGTCTGCTTGCAGATCCCTCCTGCTGCCACCATGCTGCCCAGTTCTCCCCCTGCAAAGAAGCTTGTGACCAGGTATACACACACACCTCTCCCCCAGCAAAGAAAATCAGCTATATACACACACACTTCTCCCCCAGCAAAGAAAATCAGCTATACACACACACTTTTCCCCCAGCAAAGAAAATCAGGTATACACACATACTTCTCCCCCAGCAAAGAAAACCAGGTATATACACACACACACACACACACACACTTTTCCCCCAGCAAAGAAAATCAGCTATACACACACACTTCTCCCCCAGCAAAGAAAATCAGGTATACACACATACTTCTCCCCCAGCAAAGAAAACCAGGTATACACACACACACACACTTCTCCCCCAGCAAAGAAGCCTGTGCCCAGGGAGGGAGATAAGGATTCATGGGGGTTTCATGGCTTCACCAGGAATGCCAAATGAGCCGCCATGGGGCCAACAACGTTGCAAATGGCAGCAATTTGATGAAGGTGGGAAACCCCATAGAATTGAAGCAGTAACACAGGAAGATGCCAGAGAAGCAGGGGGAAAGGTCGCTGTGGAAAAGCCTGGAAAGAAATGCTTCACACGAACTTCCATGCGTACGTGCTTCCGGTCCGTCGCTTGGCGCCCAAACGGAGGAGACGGAGGCAATGGCAGCGAGAAAAGAGGAAGTCAATATGAATGTGTGTCTTTTCTGCAGCTGGCCACCATAAAGAGCGAGTCTCGTTTGAAGCATCTTCTGCAGAGGTTGCCCAGTTACTGTCCCGAGTCCATGGTGAGTCCAATCCCAGAGTATATGGGAATTCCCAACGCACTAAAAGGGCATCAGGGATGGAGATGGCATCTAGTCGGCATCAAGTAGGAAAATAAGCTGCAAACTTGATATAGTCTTGAAAATGCTCCACCAGCATTACAAATCAATAAATCAATAAATCAATACAGCAGTCAGGTAATTGCTGGAAGTGGAAGATGATTGATATCTTTTCATTTCCCACAGAATGACTTGTGGGTTTGCATCAACTCGACTCTGCCAGGTAAGAAAAGCCTGTCGTGTTGAATATTGACGATTCTGACTTTGGAAGCACAGTCTGTGAAAGGTTTAGTCTAGAGTCTTTAGTCATCCATGCGAGGTACACGACACCGTAGTCAGGCTGACAAAGTCACAAACCGTTTATGGAACATTTGGTCTCTGGAACAGAGACAGAGGCACCGTGGCAAAAGTACAGTCTTGGAAATAGACTGGAAATGGATTTTTGAAAATAGTCTTGAATGAAGAGTAGGCAAACATAGACGTATGGCTGACGGGAGGTGGGAATAGATGACCCAGGATCAGCTAGACAGACCATTGCCAGGCAAAACGCTGGAACAGATGACATGATGACATGATGACATGATGACATGACGACATGACGACATGATGACATGGTGACATGATGACATGATGACATGACGACATGACGACATGATGACATGGCTCATGTCCGCCGGGTGCTGAGTTGCTGTGTTTGCGTGCTCAGGAGTGTCCAGGAAGGTGGACAGCTGGGTGGGGCTGGGCTGCTGTGAGCTAGCCATCTCCTCGGAGTGCCGCAGGGAATGTAGACAGGTAGGAAGTTAAGCACATTAAGCATAACTCATTTATTCTCGACTTTTCATTCCATGTTCCTCCCCACAGGCATCATCCAGAAATGACCTCACTAAAGTATGCAAAAAAGTCACAGAGGTAAAGTCACATCATACTTGAAGTACAGTGGTACCTCCACCTCCCTTTTCATTCTTCAAAACATAGAAAGTCATTTTCCTGAAGAAATCCATTGGATCTCCATATCAACACAACACACATTGATGGAGAATGACTGGATCCAGAAAAGGGTGAAATACATGGTGGTGTAAAAACATGCCCCCCGTGCCCCCCCTTTCTTTTGTTGATCATCTAACATATGGAAATATTGGTCAATGACAACTCGCTTGCATTATAGCCATAAAAGACAACACGGTGTAAACACACAGCAGTGCTAGCATGCTCTGCTAAACTAAGCTGATGCTGCTGCCTTCTTTCCTCGCAGGTTACTGTTTGGGGCGGGATTCCGCCACGACATTCCATGTCATTCCGTCCACGATTCCTTTAACGTGGAAATCATAGAACCACCACTTCCTGTGATGGCGTGGCGGTCTAGGTTTATGGGGTGCAATGATGTAATGGTGTGACTTTTATTCCTGTTGCAGAATCCTCTGTACAGCTGCGTCACCAAAAATGAAAGTGAGTTGAAATGCATGGATGGGTGATGGACGGGTGATGTGTACATGATGAATTCAGATCATTTGTGATTGGTCAGGTTATGTGGAAGAGCTACTTATGTTTACCCAACCCCTGAAACCCGGACCCCAGACCTCCGAGTCTAAATATTTGTGTTTGGTCCTCTAGTGGGCTCCACCTGCTGCAGCTACGCAGGGCGTCACACCACCTGCAGGGAGTACTGTCAGGCCATCTTCAGGACCGACTCCACCCCCACTGTCTCCCAGATCAACGCCGTCACAGAGTACTGTCAGAGCCACAGTCCTCAGCTGCTCGGCTGTGTCAGCAATTTCACCAAGTCCTACCCGATACGCAGCCCCATAGACAGTAAGTTCCTACCACCGTCTTCTTGTGTTACATCCTATTTCCACCCCGTCGTCACATGCATAGCCACTAAGTTCCTACCACGGTCTTCTTGTGTTGCATCCTATTTCCACCCCGTCGTCACACGCATAGCCAGTAAGTTCCTACCACCGTCTTCTTGTGTTACATCCTATTTCCACCCCATCGTCACACGCATAGCCAGTAAGTTCCTACCACGGTCTTCTTGTGTTGCATCCTATTTCCACCCCATCGTCACACGCATAGCCACTAAGTTCCTACCACCGTCTTCTTGTGTTGCATCCTATTTCCACCCCATCGTCACACGCATAGCCAGTAAGTTCCTACCACCGTCTTCTTGTGTTACATCCTATTTCCACCCCGTCGTCACACGCATAGCCAGTAAGTTCCTACCACCGTCTTCTTGTGTTGCATCCTATTTCCACCCCATCGTCACACGCATAGCCACTAAGTTCCTACCACCGTCTTCTTGTGTTGCATCCTATTTCCACCCCATCGTCACACGCATAGCCAGTAAGTTCCTACCACGGTCTTCTTGTGTTACATCCTATTTCCACCCCATCGTCACACGCATAGCCACTAAGTTCCTACCACCGTCTTCTTGTGTTGCATCCTATTTCCACCCCATCGTCACACGCATAGCCAGTAAGTTCCTACCACCGTCTTCTTGTGTTGCATCCTATTTCCACCCCATCGTCACACGCATAGCGACTAAGTTCCTACCACGGTCTTCTTGTGTTACATCCTATTTCCACCCCATCGTCACATGCATAGCCACTAAGTTCCTACCACCGTCTTCTTGTGTTACATCCTATTTCCACCCCATCGTCACACGCATAGCCAGTAAGTTCCTACCACCGTCTTCTTGTGTTACATCCTATTTCCACCCCGTCGTCACACGCATAGCCAGTAAGTTCCTACCACGGTCTTCTTGTGTTACATCCTATTTCCACCCCATCGTCACACGCATAGCCACTAAGTTCCTACCACGGTCTTCTTGTGTTACATCCTATTTCCACCCCATCGTCACACGCATAGCCACTAAGTTCCTACCACCGTCTTCTTGTGTTGCATCCTATTTCCACCCCATCGTCACACGCATAGCCACTAAGTTCCTACCACCGTCTTCTTGTGTTACATCCTATTTCCACCCCGTCGTCACACACATAGCCAGTAAGTTCCTACCACCGTCTTCTTGTGTTGCATCCTATTTCCACCCCATCGTCACACGCATAGCCACTAAGTTCCTACCACCGTCTTCTTGTGTTGCATCCTATTTCCACCCCATCGTCACACGCATAGCCAGTAAGTTCCTACCACCGTCTTCTTGTGTTGCATCCTATTTCCACCCCATCGTCACACGCATAGCCAGTAAGTTCCTACCACGGTCTTCTTGTGTTGCATCCTATTTCCACCCCATCGTCACACGCATAGCCAGTAAGTTCCTACCACCGTCTTCTTGTGTTACATCCTATTTCCACCCCGTCGTCACACGCATAGCCAGTAAGTTCCTACCACCGTCTTCTTGTGTTGCATCCTATTTCCACCCCATCGTCACACGCATAGCCAGTAAGTTCCTACCACCGTCTTCTTGTGTTGCATCCTATTTCCACCCCATCGTCACACGCATAGCCAGTAAGTTCCTACCACGGTCTTCTTGTGTTACATCCTATTTCCACCCCATCGTCACATGCATAGCCACTAAGTTCCTACCACGGTCTTCTTGTGTTACATCCTATTTCCACCCCATCGTCACACGCATAGCCACTAAGTTCCTACCACCGTCTTCTTGTGTTGCATCCTATTTCCACCCCATCGTCACACGCATAGCCAGTAAGTTCCTACCACCGTCTTCTTGTGTTGCATCCTATTTCCACCCCATCGTCACACGCATAGCGACTAAGTTCCTACCACCGTCTTCTTGTGTTACATCCTATTTCCACCCCGTCGTCACACGCATAGCCAGTAAGTTCCTACCACCGTCTTCTTGTGTTACATCCTATTTCCACCCCGTCGTCACACGCATAGCCAGTAAGTTCCTACCACGGTCTTCTTGTGTTACATCCTATTTCCACCCCATCGTCACACGCATAGCCACTAAGTTCCTACCACGGTCTTCTTGTGTTACATCCTATTTCCACCCCATCGTCACACGCATAGCCAGTAAGTTCCTACCACCGTCTTCTTGTGTTACATCCTATTTCCACCCCATGCTGCAATGGAGCACTTTTCATTATTAACTAATCAAGCAATCATTCAATCAACAAGCTAATCAAAATGTCCGAGCCACTTGTCACAGTCATCCTTGTCTGTCACGCAAACATGGGCATCATCATCATCATCGTCATTTGCAGCGGGGTATTGAACCCTTCTGCTTTCTAGAGGTGTACAGCAGAAAAAAAGTTGAGTTTTTTCTTTATTCTTGGTGGAAAGCGACCAGGGTATATTTTCAGCTGTGATGAAGTGACCACTGCAGTGGTTATTGGAGTTATGTTCATTTTTGTATATATTGAAAAAGTGTATAATTTCCTCTCCAAAAGGGGAGCGCTACATAAATGATTTGGGAAGCACTGAATTAGCCCAACATGAATGGTTTTTTTCGTGTGTGTGTGTGAGGACTCGGAGTACCCGGAGAAAACACACACACACACCAACAGGAGAACATCCAAATTCCGCACGGATGTCCCAGATGCAGATGTCCTGACGGTGCAGCATGCTAGCCACTCGGCGCCGTGCGCTTCTTTTCATCATACATCTTGACATGCTTGGTTATGTGTGTATATGTGTGCACGTGCTCACTCCTCCCATGCTGCGTTTATGGTTTATGGGCAGCGTGGCTGATGTAAGGTATGTTCTTCTTCCACAAACCCGCAGGTCTCTACTGCTGTGACCGAGCAGACGCCACCCACTGCCAGGTGGCTTGCCGGCGAATCCTTCGTACGTTAAGCACGGAGCACGAGATCATGGAGGCTTTGATTGATGAGTGTGGCTCCCAGCCTCTCCCCCAAGACCCCATGTGGCAGTGCTTTCTGGGCAGCGCCCACCCCCCATCCCCCACTGAGAAAGAAGTCCCCCATCCCGCCAAAATGGACTGTGCCAAACTACACTGCTGCTCAAAGGCCAACACATCACTTTGCAGGTACGACGGCATGCATATGGACATACGTTTATGTAGTACATGTACTGTATCTCATAAACCACGGTGCCACGTGTCCAAGCGATGGCGGACGCAGACTTCTACTTAACATGCACTACTTAACATGCATGTATGCACTCCCTACAACATCTAGCACGCTGCTGAGGAAACATGCCTGTATGCACTCCCTACAACATCTAGCACGCTGCTGAGGAAACATGCCTGTATGCACTCCCTACAACATCTAGCACGCTGCTGAGGAAACATGCTTGTATGCACTCCCTACAACATCTAGCACGCTGATGAGGAGACATGCTTGTATGCACTCCCTACAACATCTAGCATGCTGCTGAGGAAACATGCCTGTATGCACTCCCTACAACATCTAGCATGCTGATGAGGAGACATGCTTGTATGCACTCCCTATAACTTCTAGCACGCTGATGAGGAGACATGCCTGTATGCACTCCCTACAACATCTAGCATGCTGCTGAGGAAACATGCTTGTATGCACTCCCTACAACCTGTAGCATGCTGATGAGGCACTCCCTCGAACATCTGACATGCGGTGGTGCAGCATGGTGGTGCTAGGTGCTAGATGTCAATCAGTGCCCCTGTCGGCCATTGTTACGCAGCAGGCTAGCAACATATGGTGCGCCAAATGGCTCAGTGAGGTGCGAGCACTGGGAGGCCCGTGGAGGACCTCCTGTAGTGAGGACACAAGGGAATGCGAAACACGTTTGGTGTTGTTTTGATGTCTTCTGCCAGCCCGAATGTTGTTCCCACACACTGAGAGCCAGTACGTAAAAAGAAAGTAACAATGACAGTAAATATGTGTCACAGCGGGGATTCAAACCAAAGTTTGCATCATTAGCGTTAGCCATGCAGGCGTTAAGATAGCTGCAACCGCCGCATGACTGTCACCATACCATAATATCAATTCTAGTCACCAATGTTCCTGCTGGACCCATTTGCAGTCACCACCCTGTGATCTGAAGCAGCCCACATTCGGTACTTATCTACTAAGCCCAAACTGAATGTGAAAGTCTTTATCTTCTATCCAGACGGCATAACTGTGTTGTTCAGGCCTGTCTTCTCAGGCAAGATCAATGCACACTTGATCATTTTCCACAGGATGTGAATTTTTCTGCGCTGAAGCTGTGAGCTTTGCTCTTTCAGGGACATGTGTCAGGAGATTAGCACCAACTGGGGCAGCCAGACGTGGCAAGACTTTGATCAGCTGTGCGAGTACAACCCAAGGGAGGCCGAGCTGGTCACCTGCCTGGCTGACGTCAGAGAACCCTGCCAGCTGGGCTGCAAGGACCTCAGCTACTGCACCAACTTCAATAACAGGTTTGACTCCAGTCTTCATGCAGCGTCCTGTTTGATGCTCACCATGCATGGGTGCTCGTGCCTCCAGCATCCTCACTCGTACCTCCCTCGTGGTCAGATGTCTTCATTCATGCTGGACCTTTGTACACGTCAAGTCACACTGCACTCTCGCGATACTATTTCAAATCAGGGGGGCTGTTCCCTGGGGGGGCATGTCAGAAAGGAATTGAGAGGCACTGCTTTTCTTGATTCAATGAAAGTGACAAAAGCGCTATAGGTGGTATTTACTTACCCAAGTACACCGTAGCACCCACAGGCTGAATCAGCTAACATCCATCCATTCTACAGCGCTTATCCTCACTCGGGTGGCGGGTCTGCTGGAGCCTATCCCAGCTGGACCGGTGGCCAGCCAATCCCAGGGCACATATAGACAAACGGCCATTCCCAGCCACATTCATACCTATGGACAGTTTGAGTGGCCAATGAAGCTAACATGTTCTTGGGATGGGGGAAGAAGCGGAGCACCTGGTTGTGGCCATGCTGGTTGGTGTCCACGCTAATGTTCACATAGCAAACATTGAATCCATCAGTGGCACCGGACTATAAGCAGCAGGACCAGCCAAACCATGAGACAAGCGTGACTTCCGTTTGAGAAAATCCCCAAGCTTCCCCACCAACCAACGTACGGTGCCTGTCATCTCCACCTACAGGCCCACGGAGTTGTTTCGCAGCTGCAACATGCAGTCCGACCAGGGGGCGATGAATGACATCAAGCTGTGGTCCAACGGAACAATCAAGATGCCTTTTATGAACATTCCTGTGCTGGACATCAGGAAGTGTCTGCCGGACACGTGGAAGGCCGTCGCTTGCTCTCTGCAGATCAAACCCTGCCACAGCAAGTCCAGGGGGAGCCTCATATGCAAGTAAGGATGATGACGATGATGTGACCGTATAGACAGTAGACATGTACGATTGGTCATGTACATACTGTGACCGTATAGACAGTACACGTGTACGATTGGTCATGTACATTGACCGTTTAGACAGTAGACGTGTACAATTGGTCATGTACATTGACCGTATAGACAGTACACGTGTACGATTGGTCATGTACATTGACCGTTTAGACAGTAGACGTGTACAATTGGTCATGTACCTTGACCATATAGACAGTAGACGTGTACAGTAGACTGGTCATGTACCTTGACCGTATCGACAGTAGACGTGTACAATTGGTCATGGAACCAAACAAGAAATGATGCGAAAATGATGCGTTGTTGTGCACGGTCAAGGTGTTTGTGTTCGTATTTGTTGTTGGCTTCAGGTCGGATTGCGTGGAAATCCTGAGCCAGTGTGGGGACAGAAAACGTTTCCATGAGGGACAAACACCTGAGAGGATATGTGAGCTGCTGTCACCCGTCGATGACCCCGAACGCTGCATCCCCCTTCACAGATACCTTGGTGAGTGGTACAACAAAAGCATTGACCCAGTCCACTTCTAGCACTTTTAGCATTTGTCTCCTGACGTCCGTGGCTGGAATTACGAGTGACATCACCTTTTTGTCAGCCCCCAGTTCCCTGGGCAACAGCATTGTTGAAGAAGTCAGCCATCCATGCAACCCCAACCCCTGCCCCAGTAGCCACGTGTGCCAGGTCAACAGGAAGGGCTGCCTGGATGAGCTCAACTGTCAAGCCTTTGTCTGCGTGCCAGGTAGACCCACAAGTTCTGCACAAGCTGTCTATTTGTGACCTCTGATGATCTTCCAGGCTGCAAATTGGGCGAGGCCTCCGACTTCTTGGTGCAGCAGGATGCTCGGATACAGGTGCCAACGCGCACCGGCCCGGCCGGGTGCTATGAGGTCTGCACTTGTGGTGCCAGTGGGCGTCTGGAGAACTGTGTGGAGATGCCTTGCGTGGACATCAGCAAGCCCTGCATTGTAGGTGGACAGAAGAAGAGTAAGTTGTGCTAAGGAGGTCTGCCTGACCAATCATGGAATAAGCAATCAGGAAAAGTACAATAGGATAAGAACACGGCATGTCTGTGCCTCCGTTGTTGTTTCTGTGTCATTGTTGTCCCACAAACGTACGATGACTTATTATTATTATTATTATTATTTCTGTATATTAAGGCTGTGTACGTACCTACAGTATGTAGCAGTCCTGGGGAATGAATGTGCGTGGTGTGTCCAGATCACGGGACGTCTTTCAGACTGGACTGTGACAGCTGCTTCTGCTTTGGGGGTGAAAGCGTCTGCACTCACAGAGAATGTGTCGGCATTGGAAGCTCCGAGGAAGAGCGCCAGCATTTTAGTGGTGCGTTTGCATTTTTAAGTCCAGTCTTTACAGTGCAGATACACGAGTAAATATTATCACTTCCTCTAGCATTTCAAATCGGGGGGGCACTGAAACATTTCTGTCCCTTGGGGGGGCATGACAGAAAATAATTGAGAAGCACCGCTTTAAAGCAATTCTTGTTGCCCCCCCCCAGGTCTTCCATGTAACTGTCCAGACCACTTCATCCCAGTGTGCGCCTCCAACGGCCGCACGTATCCAAGTGCTTGTGTGGCTCGCTGTGTGGGCTTCAAGGACCACCAGTTTGCTTTTGGCCAGTGTCGTCTCACCAACCCCTGTGCCAGCAAGCCCTGCCAGAGAAACCAGAGGTGGGTGGAGCAAAGCTAAAGCGATGATTTGGACGCCTGCTGTGAGATGTTGCTATGTAAAGCAGCGTTTCTTGTCGTTTCCCACTTGTGTGTGATTTAAAAAAAGTGAGTAAAACACCTGGATTACCTTTAAAAGTACATTCTTTCATCAAATAGATGATGCTGTGTTTATTCCATCACTCACATTAGTGAGGTTGCTGAGTAGCACCCTCTTGTGGTGAGTATATGTCACTTGCACCTGATCACATCATGACTCCTGCTTCAAAATGCATAATACACCCCCCCGAAAAAAAATTGGCAACAATGCAGAGTTAGGACGCCATCTACTGGCCAAAGTTGCAACAACAGTCCCATCATAAAGTGGTGAGGAGTGAGGATGAGCAGGTTGCATGGAAAAAGAAATGAAAATCCCTCTGTTGTGGTGGCTCCACCACAAGGAAATGAATATGAAGTATGTGTTTTGCCATATGGGTTAGGGTTAGCGTTAGGGCTAGGGCTAGCGTTAGGGCTAGCGTTAGGGCTAGGTCTAGGGCTAGGACTAGTACACCCATGCCGAGACGATGGAATGACGGCCATGCAATCTCCTGTCTTCCTAGGTGCATTCCTAAGTATCGAGTGTGCCTCAGTGACTCGTCAGACTGCCTGCAGTACGAATGCCTGGGACGACAGCTGGCCTGTGATAAGAACCACGTGGATCCGGTCTGTGACACCGATGGTCTCATTCATGCCAGTTTGTGCCAGCTCCAGCAGGCTGGAAAAAGCCTGGCTTACATGGGACACTGTCAGGTCAGCCAACACTGCTCCGCTCTGCCATTCCGCTCTCGCGTAGGTCTACGATTGTTGGTGGTCTTGTCCTCTAGGTCTACGATTGTTGGTGGTCTTGTCCTCTAGTTTAGTCTCGTGTAGGTCTACGATTGTTGGTGGTCTTGTCCTCTAGTTTAGTCTTGTTCAGGTCTACGATTGTTGGTGGTCTTGTCCTCTAGTTTAGTCTCGTGTAGGTCTACGATTGTTGGTGGTCTTGGCCTCTAGTTTAGTCTTGTTCAGGTCTCCAGTGTTGCGGTGAGGAAGGTGTGAGTGGAGGAGGGCGTTTGAGTGACAGGTGTCATGGACGGTGCGTGAGGGTGACAGTTTGCTGCGTGGTGGTCGTGTCCCCAATCTAGCAGAAATCAAGCCATGATTTTCCCGTCCTCTTCGTTCCAGGCTCCGTTTGAGTTTGGGCTGAAGCCGGCATAGAAGGGTGGATAGGTGCTCTCAGGGGTACAAGTGGGGCACCATCCGCTGGAGGTGGTTGGTCACTGCATGACCAGGCCCATCGATGCAAGTGGACTGTGATGGTTGAACGATGCAGATCTCCGCATATTTGGCGTATTTTCCAGCACCTGTCACCTTTTAGCAGAGGGGCGTTTCAGATGAGCAAAGCGAGGAAGCGTCTGGCAGAGCAGAGGTTCTTCCGCCTTGTCAGAAAGTCCGTGTTTTAGATTTGAGCTTGCTGCCCTTAGGATGCCTGCAGGACGCGTCAGCAGGTTTGCGGCCACAATGGTGAGACCTACAACACGCCGTGTGACGCCTACTCTGACGGTGTGGGCGTGGACTACGAGGGCCACTGCCAGGCCGCGGGGGCCATGTCCGACATGGCCAGCGACTCTGCCTGCGCTCTCATTTCCTGCCCCCGACTGTCACCTCCTGGCTGCCGGCCCGTCACGCCTCCAGGTGAGTCGTAGCACACCTGGATGGATCCCAACCTGATCTGCATGCCGTGCCCTTGCATATTCCTGACGGGTGTTTGCATTGTGCGCTGCTGCTGGATTGCCGCCAGGTTGGAAGTACACCATCAAAAAGGTAGAAAAGGTCACGGTCATCTCAGTTCAACCAGGCTGCTCACCAGCTGATCAAACATCCAAATGTGTCCTTCATGACATTTCCGGAGCTCCTGAAGGCTTTAGGTCTTTGAACGTGGTGAGCATCCTTAAAGCGCACAAACCAGAGCTGTTGCGGTGCGTCGTCTGTGCCAAGGTTGGATGCAGTCAGACGTTTGACATTGCTACAGAATCCTGGCGAATACATATGCTCATACTTCATGCTTTTCACTTGCATATTTCATGTGGTATATTTGATGATGTAGTAATATAGTTTGATGTGCTCATACGGCCAGCCATGCGTGTGTTTTCCAGGAGCCTGCTGTCCAGTCTGTGCCAGCCTTCTGCAGGTCTTGTGGAACAAAGACCAGGTCAACACCTTCTCCAAGGTTAGCCTGCATTCATTCATTCAGGGTCTGGGAATGTTAGCGGGATCTGGCTTGCTAACGTTTACTGCTAAAGCGCACAAGCTGCTTTTACAGTTGACAGACACCCACGGCCCGCCTGGGGCACGCCCACTGCGCTGTGATAGAATAGAATAGAATAAAACAGTACAGTACAGTACAGTACAACACTGTCACTAGATTTCCAGGTCATACGTAGGGTGGAAAAAGCATCATAGGTCCCCTTTAACACTGGTGAAACCTGTGAAACCTATTATGAAACCTGTCTGGTGCAGATGTTGTAGAAGATGCGGGAGGAGGCGCTGGTGGCCATGTTATCCCCGTTGTGGAGGCGCGAGGCGCCAAACACTGCCTTTGTGACCTAAGCTTTTGTTGCATGTAGTAGTGCTTGAGCAGGAAGTGGGTGGGATGCATCTTCATGAATCTTCTGTTACGTCACCTCTTCCGCTTCCTGTACAAGTTGCTGATGACCCGGTCGCTTGTTGACAGCTAAATAAGGAGCAGCCAGTGACGGTCCACGACGTCCTTCGCATCCTGCGTCTGCACGTGTCGGTGCCGCAGTGTGACGTCTTTGGCTACCTCAGCATGGACCGCCAGCTGGTGGTCCTCATCGCACCCGTGGATCATCAGCCCACACCCCTGCAGGTGACACAAACACTTGGCTTTTGTTGGTGGGGTTGCCATATTGCGTGTGTGTGAGTGTGTGTGTGAGATAGTCAATATATTGGTAGAAGGATGCTGCCAGGTAGGAGGCGTACAGGAAGACCAAAGAGGAGCTCTATGGATGAGGTGAAGGCGGACATGAGTGAGATGGATGTAGAAGACAGGCTTGGATGGAGGAGGTTGGTTTGCTGTGGCGACCCCTGGAGGGAAAAGCCCAAAGAGGAAGAAGACATATATAGAAGACGGTGTTACGTACTTGTATGGAATGTGTACTTCTATAGAAGAAGGTGTTATGTACTTGTATGGAATGTGTACTTCTATAGAAGAAGGTGTTATGTACTTGTATGGAATGTGTACTTCTATAGAAGAAGGTGTTATGTACTTGTATGGAATGTGTACTTCTATAGAAGACGGTGTTATGTACTTGTATGGAATGTGTACTTCTATAGAAGAAGGTGTTATGTACTTGTATGGAATGTGTACTTCTATAGAAGAAGGTGTTATGTGTACGTGTATGGAACGTGTACTTCTATAGAAGAAGGTGTTATGTGTACGTGTATGGAACGTGTACTTCTATAGAAGAAGGTGTTATGTATAATGTCTCCTCTTGTGTTTTGTCTTGTCCAGATGGAAGCGTGCAGTAAGGAGGCAGAGAAGATTGATTCTCTGATCAATTTTGCCAGTCCAACGCTCGTCTCCCACATTCCCGCCTCTGCTCTTCTCGCCTCCGAGACCAAGATGTCTTCCGTCGGCTCCTCAGGGAGTGCTCAGATGTCCCCTCTGAAAGGCGTCCAGTGCTTCATCCTGATTCTGCTTGCGGTGCAGCTGTAAATACTACTTGTTGTGTCGCTCATCGACCCTTCTTCTGTCTTCACCTCCATCACTCTTTCATTCATGCACAGTCCTGACATGACAATCACGCTGCTGGAAAACTACTAACGTTACCACTACTACACTTCACTACATACAGTACACCGTTACTGCTACACTTTACTGCACCCAGTATTATTACTATGAGTATTAGCAATGTACATGACTACCTACAGTATTATTACTATAAGCGTACACCGAGTATTATGAGCGCCGTAGAGTAGATGAAGTATTATGAGCGCCGTAGAGTAGATGAAGTATTATGATTGCTAAAGGGCAGCAGCAAGCACTTAAGCTTCTTGGACTTGTTTTTCTCAGGCGTCATATGCACACTCCAAAGTACTACATACATTTGGAGTAGTACATACATGTACAGAGATTGCTGGTGGTACAGCAGGCGTCTGCTTTTCCTGACCAAAGAGCGTGTGAGTGTGCCAGTAGAAAAGTATGGCTAGGAGTATTTGGGAGCGAGTAGAGGAGCAGGAAGAGCATTAGTCCAGTCGTAGGTGGGTCGAGACGAAGACGAGGAGATGTTGGAGGGTAGCTCGCTTGTTGATTGAGCTCCAAGAGAAGCTGCTAGATGATGACGATGATGAAAGCGGTTCTTATCAGATGATAGTCGTAGCAGCCGTGGTATTTGTGCGTCTTGTGCGAAGCTTCAGTCACACGTTGTAAAGCTTTGTTGCTCTATTTGATATTTCTGTCTGACACCTGCCATGCCAGCGGTGATGATGGATGGCCTTCCATCCTCACCACACCGTAGGAAGGCAGTAACACTCGGACATTTCTTTTCATGCGCTATTGGGGTGACTAGAGGACCTAGCATGAAAGCTAGTAGCAAGGGAACTAGGAAGTCTCCCTGGTCATCAGCTGGAAGACGGTGGTGACCCAACTTTGCCAAAGGTGGGAGTTTTCAGGGATCATTCCAGGTGTTCTTTTGGCATCCGCTCAAGCCTCATCCTTGCTTGGCAGGCTTTATTATGTCCAAAGAGACCTTTTCATATCGCACCATTGTTGTAACTAGCAGTTTCACCCACGGATTGCATGGAAGAATGTTCTCAACTCCTGCTTCCGTGCCGCTGTGGTGTTCAGCAGAATAAGGATGTCACCTTCTTCACTTTGCAACTCCATCTTTAACAGCGCCTCTGCTGGTTGCACTCGTGTAGTGATTATTTATTTCTAGAAATTCTGCATTTTAATAGCCATCAGCGTCGATACCGCACAGAAGGCATCAAGCCAGGAAATACCATTCTGTCGAGATAGCGGACAGTAGAAGATATGAAGATGTTGGAAGACGGAATATGCATAAAGACATTATGAGAAGATATGAAGACGGTAGAAGACGGAATATGCATAAAGACATTACGAGAAGATATGAAGACTGTCGGAGATGAAACATGGATAAAGATACGAAGCGCAAAGAAGAAGAAATGTGTTGGCGTGTGTGAAATGTAGCGCGTGAGGCCAGTAGCTGTTTGAAAAGGGAAGAGAAGCCATGGAACAAAAGGAGACAATCATCTGCTTGTATGAAGTATGAGCAGCATCGCAATACGTTTCACGTAGAAGAATGAAAAAAGCCATGGAGTGATTTTCATCCAGAATGTGGAATTTGCATGCTTACTGTAAGCCACACCTTGGCAGTATTATTATTGTTATTATTATTATTATTAGATGCTCTTGTTATTACTGTTTACACAGATGATTTATGCCAACAATATCCAGATGAATAAAATGCTTCAATATGAAGTCATTGACCACCAACAGATTTTCATGTTGCTTATTTTTTAGGCTTTTCAGAAAACAATGCTGACATGAGCGCACAATCACTGATGGTCTAATGTAATAATAATAATAATAATAATAATAATAATATTAATATATCTATGATAATGAGGGTCTGCTGCTGGAGTAAAAATCAATGCACTGAAATGTCATATCTAACTACATTACTAACATTTTCATTGACGTTTAAGCCAGCCTCCATTCCGGCCATCCTCATGCTGTATACCGTACTGTATATTGTGTGCGTGTGCGTGTGCGTGTGCGTGTGCGAGAGAGAGTGACGGACTGCGTGTTTTGGTGTTTTCATTTCCATGTAAAAGTGACAAGGAGAGAACAGTGCATATTTGTCATTTGGCTAGTACTGTGTGTGTTTTGTGTATGTCGGTTTGGTGCCAACGTGTATTGCTACGGTACTTCCAGCTTGAACCGTTGAATCAATTGGCTCTTCTGAATGGCCAGTCGGCCTGTCAATCGGGTCGTATCCATGGTTACCGCTGACCAATGGAAGCCAAGCACAGACCGTTCGCTTGGTCACGTCTGTGTGAAAAGCTGTTCGGGCGGGATCTCGTTGGGACGTGATCTCGTTGGGGAAGTCATGTATTCGGGATGTGATGTCTGTTTTTATGGTCGTGATGATCCATCAGAGCTAACAAAAAGAACGTAAACAATCTACCCATGTTCTTTGTAGCCTGCAAGATGCACAACCTTGTGGCATATTTACCTGTCACCTTCTACCTCTTTGTACAGGTGAGTACATATTACTGCTGGTAGCTCTTGCTGCTAGTAGCTTAGTGCTAGTATGAGTGATCATTGATGTCTAGCTTATCAATTATCATGACTGCATGTTGTTTGCCTATTCTGTTATTTTGTTCTTTTAGAAATGGTGATTATTTTCAGTCGTTATCTTTATGCATTGTATATATTTGATGATCTATTATCAGGAATTTCTCTTGGAGATGAATAAGATATCCATTATTTGCGATCATATTTTATCTGTACTGTATTATTATTATTATCCGTTCATTATTGATGATTGTCAATTCGCTTTCAGAAACGGCTAAAATGGCAATTAATGTAGTGAACTGAAGCATAAAGGATAAGGCATGTAAATAACCTCGGCAAAATGTTCACCTTTCAATACGATCAATGATTTCACACCAACCTTAGTGTAATACCTAAAGTGACCAGTAGATGGAGTCCCATCCTCTGTGACGTTGCCAAGTCCGACCATCAAAGAACATCTATGTTTGAACATTGAGTACAACTAAATGTGTGCATTCTTAATAGCAACTATATATGTTTACATACATACAACAATAATATTGTTACACCTGCAGGCATGCTAGCTATTAGCATGTTAGCAGGGACGTTTTGACGGGTTTCTCCCAACATGACAGCTAATTGACTCAAACGGCAGACGGCCAGAGGTTTGGGAAGGTTTGTGACCCATTCCAAGTTCCATTTTTTATTAGTATTTTATTAGTATTGTGTATGATTGTGTTGTGTTGTATTCGAAAATGATATAATATTGTTGGAAAGGTTGAAATGATAAATGCTACACATTGTTGTCTTTGACAGGCTGCAGAGGCTAAGAAGTACTGCTGGTATTTTGAAGGCGGATACCCCATATACTTCAGGTGAGTACAGTCTTATGGCCGGTCTGTGAAGAATAGCTGTTGTGCAGGCTAGCATGATGATGATAGCATGAATGGCTTTTGCATGGCCAAATGGAAAAGGAAGGGATGTGATATTTCATAGTAGTTTTATTCATAGACTTTGTAGTGTACATTGGAAAATGCGTATTAGGCACTTGGTTGGACAACATTGCATGTGAACTTATTGGAACAAATATCTGAGTACAATCACCACACGTCTTTATGGCAGTGTCTGTTGAAATGTACTGCGGTATATGCAATACTGCTATATGTTTTGTCAGATGTCGCTCCTACGAGGACTGCTGTGGGACTCGCTGCTGTGTCAGAGCTCTGTCCATCCAGAGACTCTGGTACTTCTGGTGAGTACTCGTACATCATGCTGGGAAGTGGCATCGAAGATTAGTAGATGCGCTGTGTGTGTACACACGTACTGTATTTACACACATCGATACAAAATGGAGGGAGTGTCCATGAAGAGTACAGATGTGTACGGTATGTGATGTCATTCGTTATTTGTTTGAACCAATGTTCATCTCATGTTCAATCTCTACCTTTTCGTACTTGATGCTTTTTGAACTTTGCATACAGGTTCTGTATGAAAGTTGCCTTTTTATAAAACTCTTGTTATTCCTTGGGCTTCTTGTCCTTGAGATGTTGGGGTGGAAAACCATGCTCAGTCCCCTCGGACAATAAATAAGTCCATGATTTTCCTTATTGGTAAGAAGTTTAGCACCGAGTGGTGAGTGCACCCACAGCTTAGCAGACCTTACGACCTTAGCAGAACAAAACTAGGGAACGGCCCGTATATACTCATGGTGGCATGTTTGTTCTTCAGGGTTCTCTTAATGATGGCAGTGTTGTTCTGCTGTGGTGCTGGCTTCTTCATCCGGAGAAGAATGTATCCTTCCTCTCTGAGAGACGAGACTGCATTCAACGTGTCCTTCACGAGACATCCCGTCACTTCACCAGGTCATTATTTTAGATTCATAATCATGTCCTTCACAAGGAACCCGTCTAGATCCACTAGTACGACTACACATGGGGCAGGTCTACACACAGAAGGCGTGGTGTGGTCTCCATGCACTACTACTTTGGTCTCCTTTGTAGTTTCCCAGCAGCCAGGAAGTCTGCAGGGGTTTGGTGTCAACAGGATGACCGGTGCAGACCTGATGCTCACCGCCACACATCCTGCATACCCGCAGCGGCCTGGCTCCGCCCACATGATGATGACCACCTACCCTCCACCGCCGTCCTACTGCAACCACCCACCGCCGTCCTATGATCAAATATTCCACGGTGATGACAAGAAGTAACATCTGAAGCTCACACGTTAGAAGCAACGGGCTCGGAAAGCACCCACAGCTTCATTTGCATACGTACGTTCATATTAGTGATGGGAGTGATGGGTGCTTTTAAAGGAGACGTTCTTTTGGCTCTCAAATTTCTAACGTGTGGATTGAATTTGTAAAAGTAGAACATCAGAGGTTTCTTATTTTTGCGCTGAACAGAAACAGAGATTTCAGCCAAAAGCAAAGGACCCATCACCATTGGGCGAGAAGGTCCAATCTGTCTGTTTCATTTTTAACTATTCAGAGGACAAACAACTAAATATTAACTCAAATGTGCTACAGTAAAAAAACAAAAAACAAAGCCAAGGTAAGCTTCATCCAGTGTAGTTTTGGCTGGTTGGCATTCAGAAACACCACAATGTCCTTCAGCTTCCGATTGCTCTTCCTGCACTCTCCTTGGCTGCCCGTCCCTTCTCTGCTTTGTGTGGACGCATACCGAAGCTACTGTCCATACAGTAGGCCGTCACGCTCGCATCCGCACAAACAGCTGGTTCACTCACAACACGTGCACACGTGCACACGTGCACACGTGCACACATTAATAGCCAGATTGTGGGTGTTTTACTGCAAGTTGAGCAGTCGGGTAGACGTACGGATGTGTACCACACGACACACATTAAAAGTGAGGACAGGAAGTGTTATGAAATCTGGTGCCGTTCAGCGTGTGCGCCTAGCGATGGTGCCAAGCCGAAGGCAGAGTTTTGGCAACACAAGAAGATGGGTTGCATTTAGACCCACACTTGCTGTGCAACACATCAAATAGGTTAATAGTTTGGTGGCTCGTGTGCATCTTCATGTCTGACTGGCGGGGGGGGGGGGGGGGGGCAGCATCAATACTAGAAGCATCTGCATGAGAAGGTCATGAGGAGGGATTAGATTAGGATTAGCATTGAGATGAAGGCTACGGTTTCAAGAGTACCAGAAGTACGACATGAATAGTGTTGTTCCTGTGATGTGAGCCTGCATCTTCTCGTCTCTCAATGACGCCACCATGAACCGGCCTGAGTCACCACAGCCTTTTACTTGAGTAAAATATACTTTTGGTGGTTGGCAAACACCTAGCAGTGATGCGGCAGACGTGCAGAGAGAGCTCTAGCATGACGTGCTTGAAGGGAGGGTTGCTCTGTGGAGATGTGCGGTCTTCTGCTGTCGGGGTTGATGCCTTCCCAACTTGTCTGTCTTTTGGATGAAACCAAGAAGTACATTTGGAAATTCTTTCAATTTGCTTCTTGCAATCACCTTCCAATATGCAATGTGTGTGGTGCATGGGCTGAAATGGGTTGGAGGAAGACATGCCTGCACTGCGGTGAGGGAGCATGAAGTACTTCTTCTCCTGGGTTAGTACTTGGACTGCTTTGTTTGTTCTTGCTTGCTATTAAAGGCTGCTATTTTATTTCTTCTTCTTTCTTGCTCTTCCGTGTGGGTGATTTGGTCCAAGGAACAAAGCTTTGAAAATGTCATCCCAACATACTTTGTACGTTTGATGTTTCATCCAATCAAACACCAAAATAATCAAGAAAATTTCAGTTTGTTCTCTTTCCAGTTCCCAGCAGTGAGCAGGTCAAAGTTCAAAAGCCGGGAAGCGGGAAGCTTCAGGTGCAGCCATTTCTGACAGATAGTGGATGGTCCCCGCCATACCTGAGAGGAGGAACAACGTGTCAGCTATGTCGGTACATCACCGTCATGATGGAGCCAAGGTGAGCAGACTGAATATGTTCCTAATTCCATGAGACATGCGTGCTAGCTACCTTCAAAAAGAGAGTAGGGTCTGTCCGGGATGCGACATCCATGGGTCCCATAGTCCAAACACCACTCGGCAAACTAGGAGAAGTGGAGCACATTGCTTCATAACATGGATATGATCATCTTCAACGTGATGTTAGACACCCACGTTTTGGACCTTTTGTCAGGCTAGCACACACAAGGTCCAAGCAGTAATCAAATATCTGGACATGGCAATCCCACCACAGCCTCAACATGGAAGTGAGACGGAATTTCACTGTCTTATCTTATGTACAACATGATGGAGAACACAAATGGAAATCCCTTCAATGTATGATGGAGTTGTGCCAAAAATAGACCAAGGAAAGGGGATATGACAGCAAAAGACACGTGCAGGATTGGATTGGAAGTACCAAACACGGAGAGGAAGTGCCAGATCAAGGATTTAAACGAGAAAATGATCATGCACACCAAGGTAGAAGAAGAAATGTCAGCTGTCAAAAAGGAAGCGTTGGAAGATGTGCCTTCCACCAAGCCAGGGCCGCGAGGAACAGGAGGGGAGCAGGAGGAAAGGGATGTGGTGATACAGGTACGACGTGACTTGGACGGGATGGAAGAGAGCCAAAGACGCGTGTTTGTTTCCAATGAGAGGACCACACAGGAAGCCGAGCTCCCCGAGTCTTACCTTGCAGGCACGGTACAGGTACTTCTTCTCCTGGGTTAGCTTGTACAGAGACAGGAAGGCGTAGCCGTTGCCGGCAGTGCCGTGGCAAACGCCGTAGCCTTTTCTGAGAAGACCTCTCTGCCAGATGACCTCACCACATTCCAGTGCTTCCTTCAGGTACTTCTCCTCCTGAAACACCTGAGGAGACACAACAGCTTCCTTCTTAAAAAGGCAACATCTTGACAATCCCCAATGCCTTGGAAATCCATTTTAGGCCTAAAAGACAAAAGAAAATGGTCAAAGACAAATGGTATTCACGCGCACAAAACCACGCTACGCTGGACACTCTTGGACACTCTTCATGCTTTGTATCATCGGGACGTGATGATGGTGATGATGCTACATGATGATGATGCTAAGAGCTGGTTTGTGTTTGTGTGCACTTCCTGTTTTCTTCCATTCAGTCTTTACTTTCTTGGTTACGCGCTCCTGCCTCTGATTTGATTTCATTGGGGTGCGTGCTTCTCCCCTGGTTGAGCTTTGTCACGTGTGTATCCTGCGGCTTCACAGTAGCCATAATCATGAAATAAAATACCCTGGGGTCCCTGCTGAAGGCCCGGGTACCAACATGCACAGGCCGCCACTGATTAGTGGTGACTCCAGGATGTGATGCGGGTGACTGCAGTGGCAGAATGGATCGCTGCACACACGCACGCACGCACGTTCTCTTCCTCTGTCTCTCTGACCTTGTAAGCCATGATGAGCATGTGGACGACCCCGGGCGCTCCGTGGCACCAGTGAACCAGTCGGTCGCTCTCGTTGCTCAGCGACGATGGGAAGTTACCGGAACGAAACCTTTTGTGGCGGATGTAGTCGATGCTGGGCCGGACCAACTCTGAGAGCATGTCTGGGTGGACCTTTGCTCCAGGCTGGACAGAGAGACCATTTTTACTCAGTGACAAGATGGCAGTGTCGTCAGACCTGGGCAAAGTAGCCACGCGATGTGATTCATTATCTGACATTTCAAGATCCACCATGACCTGCATGAGCGTGTGGAAGATCCCAGCCAGGCCGTGGGCAGCACCAACATATTGTTTCTTGTGCCATTCATAGAGTAGAGGGCAGCGGTCGGCCTTCTTTAGCTCCACTGACAGAGTCTTCCCTGATTGGATGATGGCCGTGGCTACCTGGCATGCGGGAGGGAAGAAACAAACAAAGCACTGCTATACAGACAGCAATCAGGCTTGAACATCATAGCAGAAATGCATCCATGGCAAATTGATGCTTTCATGCCGGTTGCTCCGCCATCATTATTAATCCCGTTTCAAATGTCAACCCATTGAACCCGTCTGCTGGGCAGATTCTGGCAACGCATTTGGGACGGCTCGTCAGTAAAGGTGTGCGGGCATCTGTCATGCTGGTGGCAAGTGGGGTGCATGTGATCTGGTACTGACAGGCTGCTGGAGCAAACAGCACCTTGGCGCTCGCAATGGCAGTATTCATTCATTGTTCCGTCTTTTTGCTCAGCATCACTCACTTCTGCAATGGTGGCATCCTCCACAGCGGTGCCCCCTATCTGGCTGTTAACGTAGAGCAGAGCATACAGGTACCCGGCTCGTCCATACAGCAACTCATCCGCCATCTCTGAATCTGGACTGAGCACCGAGCGCTGCAGCTGGAGAAGCCTGAGAGACAAAAAGTCCTTTTCATTCCACAAAGCCCCCAAAAGGTTGAAGATGAAGACGCTACCTGGCGAGGCAGTCTTTGCTGTCGCTAGTGTTTCCCAGCTTGTGGTGGACCACTGCACCCACTGCTAAAGGCCCGGCATCGCCGCAAAGGAACGTCACTTTTCGGCCATTCAGAATTCTCATCGCTCGTTTGACGTAGTCCAGTGCCCGTTGCAGATGGGACAGCTCATTGGACACGCGGTGCAGCTGCACGTACAGCAAAGCAATTCCTGGGAAGGAGAGGGTACTACGCCGTTTAGTAGATACAGTACCATGATGCATGTACTGACACACCTGTCCAGCCGGTGTACGTGGAGAAATCATGGGGGTCGGCGGTCTTCAGGCCCTCCTCCATCTGCTCGAGCAGATCCTTGATTTTGCTCTGGACATTCCTTTGGAAGGCTGAGCTCACCTGATGGCAACAATGATGAAGACAAAGCATTTATTAGCGGCTTCTCTGTCCTTCGTCAGATGATTGGCTAGCTTTCAGCTGGTTCCGGCCATGTACAAGGGGTACATGGCCATACGCTGGCAGATGACAAGAACACGGCAGCCAGCATCCAGCAGGCCTCTTTCAAAGCCAAAGGGATTCTCAGGCCAACCCAAGATTCAGTTCAATAACTTCCAACAACTTTCCTCTTATGTGACTCGGCTTTTCCAATGAAGTAAGAGTACAGGTAGGGAGCTTGGGGAATAACCGGAATGATGCACCAATGAATGTCGTTGAAGGCCATGCCGTAAATCACTTCTTCACAAGTGCTAACAGAACACATGGAGTGACCAGACTTCCACTGAGTAGATACCAGCAATACTTCAATACGCCATCAATAAATCCCATACATTACTTATTCATTATCGAGAAGACCTGGGTTGGAATCTCCCCTCGGCCATCTCTGGGTGGAGTTTGCATGTTCTCCCCGAGTACTCCGCTTTCCTCACCCATCCCAAAAACATGTTTGCTTCATTGGCCACTCCAAATCGTCCATAGGTATGAATGTGGGCGGGAATGGTTGTTGGTCTATATGTGCCCTGGGATTGGTACACCCTGGACTGGTGTGTGCCCCGCCTCTCCCCCAGGACAGCTGGGATAGGCTCCAGCATACCCCCACCCTAATGAGTATAAGCAGCATAAGAAATGCATGGAACTTATTCAATAATACAGTCATTACTACCCCATCATTACTTCTTCAATAATCGATACTCGATGAATGGATGTCATACATAACTTACTCAATAATACATTAATACCAGATGAATCGTTTATTCAACAACATAGTGGATGGATGAATGATGAAAGAAATAAATGTTGCCGTGAATGCTAACAAAATAGCTAGCATATAACCAATGCAAACTTAGTAAATGGTGGATGAATGGTGAGGATAAGTGATTGATAATGGATGCAGGACTAAATGGCCGCCTGTGTAGGCGGTCCTGTTTAATTAGACGGTGTCCTGGTGTGAATGGTAACGCGGTGGTTGACATATTGTCACGTTACAGCATGATGAGACGTTACTTGTCCTTGGGGGTCTAGCGGCCGCGCTGCTTGGTCTTGGTGGTCCCAGTCAGGGTAGGGGTTGGGAAAAGAGCGTTCCTCCATGTCCGCTTCACTCGCCGTCATTAGCCTCAGTCTCTTTGACACGTGATCTCCCATCGCGACGGTGGCTCGGCAGGGACAAAACACCGAGCGCTGCAAATTTGGGCAAAACGCGTTTTAAAAAATGTTTAACGACAATGGACATCACTTAATGCGTTTACAACTAAACCACAATTAGCGCCACGTGAGCCTGTTCATAATTACTTGATCACAATGCACCTTTTAGAAATCGTGTCAATTGTCTGGGAGTTTAAATGTGTACGTTCTTCGTAAACGGCTTTCATAAAGAAGGACTGAAAAATCAATGAGCCTTAACAGCCGAACGTAGGGGACAGCTGTTGCTGTAATATGACGGCGTTATATTCTATATTGTAATATTTATTATATGTTATATATAATAATGCAACGCGGCAAGTAAGGACATTTGGAGGCATAATACCGGAATGTGGTCAGCAGGCTATGTTGCGGATGAAGATGGTCTTGGTTTGCAGCTTCCAGCCTGCCGGCGTCTCCCGGTGTCTGTCGGTGTCTCCCGGTGTCTCACGGTGTCCAGCCTCTCCCTTCCACGGTGGATGCCAACTGGAAGCTGCAGTCAGGGCGAGCGGGCAGCACAGAAAGCATCATTGAGCCGCAGCATCAGCATCATGGAAGCCTCGCACCGACGCTGTGTTGGAATGCTCGGCAACGCAGTCGGCAAGTAGCAGCCAGTACGTAGCAGGGACCCAGTACCATGTGACTGGGGTGACAGATGGTACGATGCTGTCACGTCCGGATTAGACATCATACCATCACTATCATTAATAACACCATCGGCATCAGTGTAATACTGCAATATGCCAGCCATGTACTCCAAAACATTCCCAGCCCACAAACCTGGTTTCCTTCACTCCACCCTCAAAAGACGAAACGTGTTTTATACACAACTCTTTCATCAAAGTCTTGTCTTCTCTTTTCCATACATCTAAAGCAGGGGTGGGCAAACTATGGCCCGGGGACCACATCCGGCCCGCCAAGTGTTTGATTACAGCTCGCCCGTTCTTTCCAAAGTATTTCATTTAAACTTAACATACAACCTGGCATCATGGCTTGAACCAACCTTTTGATGGTTTAAGAAGCAGTTTTATCAATTTCGTTATTAATTAGTAGCTGTTTACAAAGTGCTCCTGATAAAAGGGACACAAGCACATATAGCAGATTGCATGACACTTTTACAGATACAAAAATTGCAGGTGGACTGTTGCATGTAAAATATGGAGTCTACAAACCACAAAACGTGTCATACTCTTGAGTATTTGGTTGATTACCAATCAACCGAGCACCTGCACCGTTACAGTCCATGGAGCCATCCCAAACTTGTGGCAGTGGTCTGAGGTGGAGACACAGACAGTGTAACACCTTGCAGTTATGAGGCAGTAATCTTGGAAGATGATAATATGTAATATATTGCACTCTTACGGGAACACTCCCAACGCTGGATATGAATAATTCCTACTTCCGGTATTTTTGTCTACCGGTAGATGGCGATAATGCAGCCAAGTGTGTCTGATGTGGGTTGGGGTTTCTTCGGAAAAGTAGAACAGCCAAAGTCTCCCAGAATGCCTGCGTCAACCGACAGAGATCTTCTATGAGAAGAGATGATAGTCAATGCTAGGATGCGACAAACCTTTACTGAACCGTCTTCCTTTTAGTTATTCTTCCATTAAATGACAGGAAACTCTTGACGAAATGGCTTAAGGAAGTGAAAAGTTGACGCGATATAACTGGTAGGCCCGAGGTAATGGTGTTTTGGCTTCTCATCTTGGACTCGAGTAAGATCTATCTTGCAGCTGAGTAAAATCTCTGAAGCTCCTCTGAGCCGCAGACATTCGAGCGGTGGTAAAAAATGGCGGCTCTCAGTAAATATGTCACTGCCAAGAACTCCTCCATAGCAGGTGGCATATTGCTGCTGATGTACCTGCTGAAAAACAGACGACGAAGGCCAGTGAAGGAATGGTGAGTGTTCAAGAAAAGGTTTATCTTTATCGAGCAAGTTGGTGGTTGGCGACTTGGACAGGTGACGACGACCAATGAAGAAAACTCCACAAATGAGAACATTAGCCGTTTTGTTCTTACTATCCAATAGCTAATCCTTCTGTAATAACCACTAATATCGTGTCTACGCCAACCATACACATCTCCGTGTAGTACAGTGTTTATTCAGCTTCCTGTTGAATATAGTGTCCGACCTTGGTGTGTTTATTAGCGCGAATTGACATTGAAACTTTGGCTATGTTGACCTCCCGAACCCAGTTTAATGGAAGACTACTTTCTATTGTTTTTTAATCCATCGCTAAGCAAACATTGGCTAGTTCAAAGGTCACATGGTGCTTTATCTCAGCTTGCCATATCTCCAAAGTGTACTTTCTACCATCCCCGCCACATCACATCTCATTACTGGCTGATCTTTTCACTCCCAGTCAGACCCTTTCAATCTCTGGCATATTTGTGGGCATGCATTGCAACCGGTGCTAGTGATTGTTGTCTGAAGTGCTCCAATCTTTGTGTTTGAGAACTACACGCACATGCATGCAAGGACAGAGTGGAGGAAATAATGATAATTATTATTTCTTCAGGTTACTCACATACTGTATGAATACGCTATGTGGGGTTGATGAAACAGACATAGTGGACAGAGTGGAAGAAATGCATTCATTCATTTTCTACCGCTTATCCTCACAAGGGTCGCGGGGGTGCTGGAGCCTATCCCAGCTGTCTTGGGGAGAGGCGGGGTCCACCCTGGACTGCTGGCCAGCCAATGCCAGAGCACATATAGTCTTAGTTCCTGTTTCTTCAGAAAAGAATCCACTTGAACTTTTGTCTTTTCTTTGCAGTCCAAAAGCAGGATCGGATCTGCTACTAAACATTGAGGTAAGTGGATTGTTTTGATTAAAAATGCTGTGGTAGCGCATCGACCATGAATCATTTGCTGTGTCCTACGTACAGAAGGATGGCAAAAAAGATCGTGCTGCAGTGGACAAGCTTTTCTTTCTTCGGATTCTACAGCTTTTGCGAATCATGGTTCCTGGTTTGTTCTGCATGGAGGTATGAATGGATATATTTCTATAGGTAAAGTCACTCACACGGGTGCAGGCCAGCATAGATAACGCATTCACTGCAGTCAGATACTTCGAGGCAGGCATGATGTTATCATGGATTTTATTCTACTTGGTCCCCATAAGGTGTAGCAGTGTTGCTACTTAGTAGGCACAGCTGAAGGTGCTGTGGCTTATCCCACAGTGCATCCAGAAAGCATTCATACAACTTCACTTTTCCTGCACAGTGGAACCTTGGCTTTTCTTATTTCTTCCTTCCAAAAGGTCAAAGAGCTACCAAAAGCCAGACCATTTGCCCCACGAGTTCTCCTGTAGAACACCATTGTACTCGTACGTACAGACAACAATGGCGGACACATCCCACGCAACACCCACAGGCAGAAAAAGATGACATGGGCTTGTCTGACGCGGCGTGTATGAGTGTGCACTCGGCAGGTGTGTGCCATACACAGGCCATGAGCAAGTGACCGTCATTCCCGCTACGCCCCTTTTTGGCCTGAAAGCCAAATCCCATTGTTTAGAAGTAGTCATTGTGAAGAGTACTGTCAAATGCCAGAGTATACACAGTATAGTGTACTTTGCAATCCTACCTACACTCTCTGTTCGCTCTTAGGCTCCAGTGATGAGACCATTCAGGGTTTAACAAGCAGAAGCTGTGCTAATTCTACACTCCATCAAAGCTGCTTCAGCATCATTGCTGCATAAGACGTGAGAAATGCACTAGTTCTCTGCACATCATGGGAACAGGATTTATTGGCACCATCAATTAGCCGCATCATTGTTTGAGCCGCAGGGTTGAAAGGCTGTGGAGAAAAGTAGCACGGTATATAGTGTTTTGGTAACATATGTGGACGGTGGTAAGCCTAACCCTATATTTAGTTTGGAGCCCTGGAGGGATAGCACCTTCAGCCTGGAACCACCACCATGTTTGGACTGCAATGCAAGGACTGCATATGTGCTGAAGAGCAGGTCATGACGGGGCTGTGCCATGTATTGCTGGGGGGTGTCATTTGTCCCAGGGAAATGTTCAGTCAAGGCTTTCGCTTTTTTCCCTTTAACATTTCCTGATTCTATGACTTGGTTTGTTCCATTCAAGTGCTGGAAGATGGCATCGCATCACCTTGTCTGCTTTTGTGTTGTGCACGTTGAACATTTAGAAAACACGAGTGCAGGACGAGAGAGTCCTGGTGGGAGATAAGTATGTTCCAAAAGCCAAGGTCAAACACGTTAGTGCTGGAGAAGAAGGAAGATAATGTTCGACAGTTTTGTCTAACCATTACTGACGAGTAATTCTGAACTGTTCTCTCTTATCTCAGACGGGATACCTTCTTCTTATTGCTGTCATGTTGGTGGCGAGGACCTACTGTGACGTATGGATGATTCAAAATGGCACATTGATTGAAAGGTTAGCTTCTTTTCTCCTTTCCAGTATGAAGGTTAGAGTCTTTGTATTCCAAGTAGCATGTAGCATGTAGCATGTACCATGTACCGTACCATGTGTGAAGAGACTGAAGCAGCAACCTTCCATCCTGTCTGTGACGCTTTGGAAAAAAACAAGCCATGTTTTACAAATTTCCCCACTGAGGGACGAATAAAGGCTAATCTTAATCTTAGTGAAATGCAGTACTTGTCATGGCCGCACGTCCTAATGGCCTACTGTATATCTATGTCTCCACTGATGTTGTGCCCTTTTCTTCCAGTGCAATTATTGGTCGCTCAACTGAACACTTCAGGACCTACTTGTTCAGCTTTGTCCGATTCATGCCACTTGTAAGTGAAATATCAATAGCTTCAAATGGAAATGTCCTTTGGAGCATGTTGTTGTCTTTTCAAAGGAACACATCATCACCTTAATGTGATCATGCTGCATGGACAGCCCCAATTAAAATACCTGTCCCAATAGGGCTTGTGAGACCCTTGCTGACGAGGGCAGTATGTGCTGTAAATTAGCCAGACATGAATGACATAGGCAGTAAATATAGTCAATGTCATTTTGATCATATGATAAAAAACAGATTTCTTTTTGATATTTGTGCCATTGTTTACAGTAGCAAGGTATTCTTAGGCTGTGCAGGCAGTGAAGTCCTAGTGATGACAAGAGGTCCATACTGGCTTCCAAAAGATGTGACGTGTGACCCTACAGATAGCCTTGGTGAACAACTTCCTCAAGTTGGGCCTGAACGAGCTGAAACTCAAGTTTCGAGAGAGGCTCACCAAGAAGCTGTACGACCAGTACTTACAGTAAGTCTTGACCTGAAAATATTCCATTCTTAGACGCCGCATCAGCTACAAAATCAGCTACCTGAATGTTCAATGAAAAAGTCCCATTTGCTGAGCCGATGTTTGGGCAAGCTGTGGGATCCAACATGGCCGCCCAGGTTGGGCTCCTGATTAAAATGTTAGAGCAGTTGAAAAAGGTGAAGAATGTCCATTTTGCACTGTTCTCTGATCTTAAGGAGATTCTAGGTAGAGCTTGGAAATGCAAAAACAACAAAATGGGAGTGAGACAGAGAAAGAAGAGAAATTGGTCCTAAGTTGAAGAGCACAGCCTTTAAAAGGCGGCAAAATGTGGGTTGAATGTGCTTTAGTGTCAGGTATTCACACTGGCGTCACCTCTTGACGGCAAAGGCAGCAAAGCTGCAGTCAGACAAACATCCTGAGGCAGATGGAACAGAAGAATGTCACCTCCATGGTCCTGATGGCTGCCATCCCGACCGGAGATCCCACCTGAGATGTTTTCCACACGACACAGTGGAGGGGCGCCATTGCGATCCCTCAATGGAACAGTGGAGCTTCTGGTGGTGCTGGGGCGTCAAACGATAGCCGGCAAGAAGGACTACTTCCACGGGGATTAGCTGACCCCTTTGGATCTAAATCCAGTAGGGAACGTTTGGGGCCCGGATTTACACATTTGGACATCAGCTCCAGACAGTGGATGCCCTCCGTGAAGCCATCGTGATTAACAAGAATGGTGCAGTTAGTCATCACTGATTCCTTTCTCAACCTTTCATTTCTCTTTTGGGGAGTTGAACTAGGGTATTAGTGTTAAGTGTCAGCTGATTCATTTCACTCGGAGAGGAAGTGGTTGCATCACCTGGTGGGATTTTATAGGCACTGCCTGACTTTATTTAAACCACCGCCGCCGCTCGTAGATGATACCCTTAGTGGTTTAAAAGAACAGCTGGCACAAACAATGTCTGCATTTTTCAGCATTAGGAATTCAAGTGCATAATAATGTCGGGCACATCAGTTGCATATGCACACACACACACACACGGTCAGTGTCAGGGTAGCCAATGCCAAATGTCATTGTGTGGTACATTCACGCATGGCTAACATCAGTAGCTGACAACAATGTGGGTGTGGCTTGCAACCTGGAAACAGGAAGATGGCATGCATGCAATAAGTTTTCAAAGTAAGTAATACTTGTCTTGATGGATTATGGCCTAAATAAATGAAGCATTTTCAAGCATATGCAAGGCTAAATGAACAAAAATAAAAATACCGTATAAGGCATTCTGGTATGCAGTATTGTAAACTGGTCACTAGATGTCAGTAATGTTTCTTTGCACAGGAAGGCCACTCTCAATGCTAATGTTTGGTCTATTATGTTTGATTTTCACTCATGTGTCTGCTCCAGGGTGGGGTTAGCTTAACAGTCATCCCCACACACTGCATCATTTAAAAGACTTCAGATGACAGAGATGGCAATTGGTGTCATACTTTGTTTTGGACAGGTATGTAGATTGTTGCAAGGTTGAAGGTGAACATTTTGAGCATTTGAGGGATAAAATATTGTCTGGCATGTAAATATCATATATGTATATAAATATAAAATGTCTATTAGCTGTAAACCAACGTTTGCCCACCCCGTATATTGGATAATTGAAGTGTAAAGGTCACTATAGGGCTGTTATTTCATGTCTACAGGGCTCTAATCAAGTTAAAGGTCATAATCTGGAGGTCATATTCACGGCAACATGCTAGTTCTGGTAATCCATGCATAAAGCTGGTTGCCACTGGAAGAAGTTCCTTTCACATTGGATATTAGTCCCCCTCACTCTGACTGATGGTTGTTTTTTATATTGGAAATCACACCGCAAATTGATCTATAACCATGTCCAATGATTAGTCCTAAACAAAAGTATTTTGCACATTTTATTGGACGAGGGGCCTGACCCACAGAGCTTTGTTTCAGAAGCCAAACAATATGCGGTGGAATAAAAAAACATTCTGCACTACTTTGCTTGCACAATTGTTTTAGTGCTTTGAGAGCTACTCTCACGACCAATTCCACAAATTCATGTTTGTAACAAAAGGAAAAATAAAGGATCGGTATCAGATTGACAAAACGACCCCAAAAAATCTGATGGGATCGCAAGCCAGACGGTGTGGATGGGACATTCCTAAACAACCCAGGAGCAACCAAATATAGTACACGTATCAAATACGCCTTGTCTGGTCCTCTTGTCTGTATTTTTTCTGGGTTTGTCTTCACCCTTGGTCTGGTCCCTCAGGGGTTTCACCTACTACAAAATGGGCAACTTGGACAACCGCATTGCCAACGCAGACCAGTTGCTAACGCAGGATGTGGAAAAATTCTGCAACAGTGTAGTGGACCTCTATTCCAACCTGAGCAAGGTACAAACACCCCAACTGTTTCATGAAGTTGAACTGCCGCAGCAGGTACCATCATCATTACACACAGGGACCCGCCTCACTTCCTGTTTTGTGTCTCTGAAACCTTTCCCCCTACAACCTGTGTTCATTGGGAAGCTGTTACCTTCCTACCTTCCAAATGGCATATATATATATATATATATATATATATACAGTACTTTCTTTCCAAAAGGTTCACTGAAGATTGTTCCTTCTTAGCGATTCCAGATAGGCTAGGAGACAAGATCAGCACATTTGCTCTTTTGTAGCTTTCATTGTAATAATTGCATATATATATGAAAATGTGTGTAGCAAAATGAAGATGTAGTGTGTAGTGTTTGTTCAAAGTGGTTTATGCTTTGTGCTGTCTGGTATGGTCACCAACATAGAAATCATGTCGTTTTCTGCAGCCCTTGCTGGATATTGGCCTGTACATCTTCAAGCTAGCAAGTGCCATTGGAGCCCAGGTGAGTCAGTGTGCTTTCCAGTTGAACTGCTGTAGACTGTAGACCAGTGTTTGCATCCCGTTTGGCTGCAGGACCCACCATCACCCTGTAATGACGTGGAAATCCAAGTTACAGAAATATTGAACGGCCCGTTTGCAACAATGATGTGGCTGCCGACAGGGCACCCTCTTTTTCAATACGTTTTCCTCCACTAATTCAAGAAGGGTCATCGGTCAGGGTTCAGTACATGGGGTATCTGGGTCTGTAGATGGAACTGAGCATGAACAGAATGAATTGGGCATGAAACTGTAGCTGTAGGTCTTCATTGTGGGCAGGATTCCCCACGCAACACCAGGTGAGCTTCTTTCTTCTTCTATGGGTTTGCTGCGTCATACTGTATGTCTATGTTCATCGTGCGGATGGGACTATGTACTCATTTCACACCGTGGATGGGATTTATTGTAACCCACCAAAAGAAAAAATAACTAATAATTCACTCAAAGGTAGTCACACTCATAGAATGGTCTTCACCCACAAACGTTACGTTAAATGTTATACGTGTGTACTTTTTTTTTTTTATTGATGTTCTTCAGAGGCGCTAATGGAAAAGCGACAATAGATCTTTGTTCAGCCAAGTAGGTACTGTACTACGGACTACGGGACGAGCCATCTCCATGTCTTTACTAACCTAGGGCCCAGCCATCATGATGTCATACCTGCTCATCTCGGGTTTGCTGCTGACCAGACTGAGGAGACCCATCGGCAAAATGACAGTCACAGAGCAGCGATATGAGGGAGAGTACCGCTACGTCAACTCTCGCCTCATCACCAACAGGTAAACACAGCAGCTGGGAGTGTGGAGTTCCTTGCAATATGCTCAGTTATAGCTTAGTCTATTTCAAATGTTGCATTGGACTACCTTCCTCACTCCTTACCCTTCCTTCTTCCCTCCTTACCCTTCCTTACCCTTCCCTCTTCACTCCTTACCCTTCCTTACCCCTCCTTCTTCACTCCTTACCCTTCCTTACCCTTCCATCTTCACGACTTACCCCTCATTCTTCACTCCTTACCCTTCCGTTTTGTTCACATGCCTGGAAATGGAGGACCATGGAAACCAAATGCAAATGAGATGTTTTTCTTCATGGTTTTCAGTGAGGAAATCGCCTTCTACAACGGGAACGTGAGAGAAAAACAGACCATTCACAGCACGTTTCAGAAACTGGTAGGGAACAGGATGAGCAGCAGTCATTGGAGTTGGCTAGATAATTCATATATTTATATTAATATATTTATATATGTATTTGACCTTTCTTTTGCAGGTTGACCATTTACACAACTTCATATTCTTTCGTTTTTCAATGGGATTTGTGGATAGCATCATTGCCAAGTGTAAGTGGAAGTGTTTATCATCCCACAAGAACATTTTCTGACACGGGAGTTCAAACTTACTATGACTTATTGATGCTCAAATAATGACAAGATATAAAATGAAAGTGTTGCCACACCAACAAGTATTGTTTGATATCTGTAGGCATTAGTCAGACATGAAATAGCCATTTGTCATTTTTCAAAATGCACAAGAGAGCAGTGTTGGAGCCACGATGTAGCGAGGGACGGCTATTTGGTTATGATCTGAAAACTGCCTACCTATAATGTCATGCTTTCTATATTCCTTTTTTACCTGTATGTGTGTGTGATCTGCTGCAGACATTGCCACTGTGGTGGGCTATCTGGTGGTCAGCAGGCCGTTCTTAAACCTCTCCCATCCACGACATCGGCACAGCACACAGTCTGAGCTACTGGAGGTAAGAGGTGGCAGTCATACCTGACACACACACACCCCCCATACGAATACACATACTCTGCTCATTCCCAAATTGCATTTGGAATTTTGAATTCTTCTTGCAACCGTTACCGGAAATCCACGTGTCTTGGCAACTGAACAAAGATTGCACCACAGCTTTTCTTTACCTTTCAATTCAAAGAAGTAAAAAAATGAGAATATCTCAAACTAGAAATGCTGGAATAGAAGTTACTCTAGCTGCTTATGCAGTTGTTCGTCCACCTCAGAACATCGTTCTATGTCCAGTTCCTCTCATAATAAGACATTTTCTGTAGGATTATTATCAGAGTGGGAGGATGCTCCTGAGGATGTCCCAAGCCCTTGGAAGGATTGTTCTGGCTGGTCGAGAAATGACCAGGCTGTCTGGGTGAGTACTTGCAGTATTTGTGAGCGCAACATATCCCAACTTTACAATTATGGCCGAGTGGTTAGCATGTAGGCCCCTCCAGGCAGGTGATGGGGAAGACCTGGATTTGGAATCTGCGCTTGGGCATCTCTTTGTGGAGTTTGCATGTTCTCCGCATACTTTACTTTCCGCTTTCCTCCCCCATCCCAAAAACATGTTAGCTTCATTGGCCACTCTAAATGTCCATAAGTATGAATGTGGGTGTCTATTTGGGCTGTGTACCCCACCTCTCGCCTGAAGTCAGCTGGGATAGGCTCCACCATACCCACGACCCTAGCGAGGATAAGCGGCATAGGAAATGGATGGGTGGACGTTTAGTTTGGCGCCAATTGATGATGAAAACCGAGGTTCCGCTGTAAAAAACACAATTAGTAATAGATGACTGTAGCAAGCAAAACCAACACCAGACGAACATAACCAGCATGTTGCAGGCAAGAGATGGTGGGGAGGAGAGCCAGGTATCTGCTATTTCCTGCGAAGGTCCAAGTACAGGGGTTTGGTCAGTCAGGGCTGCCTGGACAGGCAGTGTATGTAGATGTGATGTACTTGTACTTGTATACGGTATGGACACTCCACATTGTTTCTGACGATGTGGTTATTGTCTTTGTCTCCCCTGCAGATTCACATCTCGTATCACTGAGCTGATGAAAGTCCTAAAGGAGTTAAATTTGGGCAAATATGAGCGCACCATGGTGTCCCAGCAAGAGAAGGGTACGTTGTGTTTTTTGTCCTTGTGTTAGCACAATTCACACACTATTATCTTCTGATGCAAGGGTAGAAAGGACACAGCTCTTCCCCACATCAAGCTGCCTTGGTCGTGCCAAGGACATCAAATAGCGTACAAACTAAAGACATTTGACTAAACCTGACTAATTTGATGTTCTTTTTACTGCAGAACCTGACACGACAGAAAGAAATCTACTGGTGCCTGGAAGTGGTAAAATCATCAACCGAGATAACATCATCAAGTGAGTGTCCGTCTCTCTTTTTTCATTTGTTGTGGCAGAGTTCAATCATGTCATCGAAATGTTGCAGATTTGACCATACCCCCTTGGCAACACCAAATGGAGACGTCCTCATCAGAGAGCTCACATTTGAGGTACTACACATGCCCTAAAATACTTCCTTCTGCAAAGCTGTACTCGACTCAACTAGCCGAGTGATGAGCTGAGTTCAACTTGGCAGGACACCTTAGGTCATTGGATAATTCCTCTCTGCACACTAGTGTGCTGGGGCACAGAGGTTGAAAATCACTGCCTTAGGGGACTCTTCTTGTGTCTAAGCAGTACTCATGAAAACATGGAGTGTTCACTACAATTATGTCCATAACTTTACTCTCCCGCCCACTAAAGGTGAGTTCTGGCACCAATGTTCTTGTGTGTGGACCAAATGGTTGTGGCAAGAGCTCGCTGTTTCGAGTGCTTGGAGAGGTAAGAGGATTCGCCCGTTTATCATTTTACTTTCCCTCTGCAGCCTAAGCTCAGGTCAACACCTTAGGCAAATGCCAGTGCTGCAGTATAAAATACAAAATGTACCTAAGCAGGACAGAGTACATGGAATGTAAAGTAAATGGTCTCCAGCCAGATAGCCCAAGCCTTGCCGAAAGTCAGCTGGGATAGGCCTGTGAAAGTGATTTCTTCCTTTCTTTTTTAGCTTTGGCCTCTGTTTGGAGGACAGCTGACTAAACCAGAGAGAGGGAAGCTCTTCTACGTTCCACAGGTACCATAAAACTACTATAAAAAGTATATCCTGCTGAAAATTCATTCAAAGCGCCACCATGTCCACTGACACTTGGCTTTTTCATTTCCTAGAGACCCTATATGACTCTGGGTTCTCTGAGAGATCAGGTTATCTACCCTGACACTCAGGAAGACCAGAGGAAGAAGGGAATATCTGATCAGGTTAGGCTTTGGGTCATCCTTCACTCCTGTTGCACCACACGTGCACTCATAGCATGAATCCATGCTCATGCACGTGTCATGCCATCACTCCTCACGCCACACACAATGCCACAAAGTTTTTGACCAAATTGCCAATTGTATACGTATATAATAGCATGTATAGCATATATATCATATAGTATGTATAGCGTGTATTGTATAAGATGTATAGCATGTACGTATAGGATGATAGCGTGTATATGGTGCATAGAGTGTATAGGATGTATGGTGTGTATTTATCGCATGTATAGTATATATATATAGCATTTATTGTGTATGGGATGTATGGCGTGTATAGAATATATGTGGTTAGCTAATATGTGTATATAGTTAGCTAATGTGTGTGCATATGTCCTTCTCACTTGTGTGTGTGCGATGGTGTGTCCAGGTATTGAAGGAGTACTTGGACAAGGTTCAGCTGGGCCACATCTTGCAGAGGGAGGGGAGTTGGGACTGTGTGCAGGACTGGATGGATGTTCTCAGTGGAGGAGAAAAGCAGAGGATGGCTGTAAGTTGTCATCTTTTCTGTCAGTTTATAGTTTTTTTAGTCTTTATTAGTTCAGTCATTTGTTTGGAAGCAAATAATGTCATTTCATGGACAGTCCGTGTGTTGAAAAAAAAAAGTAATGCATTTGTGTATATTTGTAAAAAAGCAGTGGCTGAAGTAGTTATTTCCCTGACTGCAAGTCCTCAAGAAGACTGTAGTAACTGGATTGTAACTGCATTGCAGTGTTCTGGGGGAAATTTCACTTTTTTTTTAATCTTTCACAATCCTCATGTGAAACATGAGGATTTCCCTTTTCCCTTTTCTGTGCATTCTAGCACGAGAAAATGAGTTCATATAGCTATACCAACAGGCGTCATGGGAAATAGTTATTTTGACACTCACAAAAAACTCCAACAGTAATCCATTTACATAAGTGACCTGTATAGTAACCAAGCTCCAGCCATATTACTATTGTAGCAGCTAACATTAAAATTATTTTCATCACGCGGACTAACACTACGCGCTGATAATTGCTCACCTCAGCGCCATTCACAGACGGAGGAGTGGATACCTAGCTCTCCATTTTGCTACAAAGACTCAACAAGATGCTGCTTTGCCGTCAGCGTTTTTGACCTGAGGACTGGAGCCCGTCTTGTGCTGAACACACAGCCATCCCAAGGAGAGCGCACATCAGAAGTGTTGTAGCCGCTGCTGTAGACAGAACTAACATAACTCTATCACTGAGAAAAAATCCAATCATCCAAATAGGGCAAGCATTACGTTAGCATCAGCATTATGTTATCATGTGTACATGTCAACGCATGGATATCAAACCATGCAACGTTGGTAGAGGTTTTTTTTTATAGGTGTATCCCAATGACAGCATTGTAAGCTAGCTCATATTAACACATTTTCTTGTGTTATAATGTACAAAAAAAGGAAAGAATTACTATGTATTGGTGTTTCACATATAAGGATTGGGAATGATGGGCCACATTCCAAAAAAGTGCACTTGTTTAAATCCCCTTTAAAGTGGACAGACAAAGCAGGACTCATTTGGGTTGTTTTTTTGATTGACCTTTGTAGATGGCCCGACTCTTCTACCACAAACCCCAGTTTGCCATCCTGGATGAGTGCACCAGTGCTGTGAGTGTGGATGTGGAGGACTACATCTACAGCCACTGCAGGATGGTACAGTGTCTTTCCACACAGGATATTGTAACTTGAATGGAGTCTTATTTGGAGGATAGTACCCGATATGTCCGCATGGTTTGAAAAGCTTAGCACACTGATGCACATACGGAATGCCAGATTCTCAGCCATTTTGCAAAGCAGAGAAAGCATGTTACCCTCTGCTTGGTGAAAAATGAAGTCGAATGAAAGTGATGGCATGTTGTCTTTGTTTTGCAGGTGGGCATTACTTTGTTTACGGTGTCTCACAGAAAGTCTCTTTGGAAGCATCATGAGGTAACATCAATTCATTTCTATCCATACATTCAGTGGCATCCTTTGAGGAATGCATCATATTTACCACCACCATGACACTATGGGCTCTCTTTTCGTAGACCAGGTGCTGCGCCATGCCAACAGGGTGTGGCCAGCACACTTTGCAATTTTCATGAGAAGCGCATTCTGGTGCAGCGCCCCGCACCCACGCCTCTATACCTTCCAATGGCCAAGTGGCAAAGAGGGAGGAGAGAAGATGCTTCTCGTTGCATTAAATGCGAAAAGCCGCTTATCCTCTCTAGGGTGGATAGGCTGGAACCTATCCCAGCTGTCCTCGGGCGAGAGGCGGGGTGCACCCTGCAGTGGTGGCCAGCCAATCCCAGGGCACATATACTGTAGTCCAACAACCATTCCCACCCACATTCATTTTTGAAGTGAAAACTGACAGACATGACAGTGCAAGTGTCACCTCTGTGGCCGGGCTGCGTGGGTGTCCCCACCCAAATCCCCCCCATGCATACATGGTTGTTTTTTGGCCGGTGCACTGTGAAAGCAAGTGGCAAGTGGTTCATTGTAGATAGCATGATTCCAAAATGACATTCATGCATAATGCATGATGAGTACAGTATGTATGTATGTGTATGTATACGTAGTGTATGTAAAGTGTACATACCGTATGCTGGTATATTCTAGTGTAGGTGGCCAGGCATCAGTGGAGTGGAAATATATTTGATGCTTTCTGACTTGGTGTGTATCCTTTTTCCCATCAAGTACTATCTGCACATGGACGGCAGAGGAAGCTATGAATTTCAAGCCATCACTGAAGAGACTGTGGAGTTTGGCTCTTAGTCGCTTGGTGAGTCCTGACTCACGTGACTTGCACTGCTCTGCTAATTCATTTGCACACCCTCGTTAATAGTCATGAGATTTTCACTAAATGAGCTGTACTACACGTTTGTCACTCACACAAAGGAGTTGCCAATATCATGACATGATGATGTCATCGACTTGGTTGTTGACTGAAAAAGATTGTACTAGTAAATATATGTAATTACTCATGATTTCTCAAGATCATCATAAAGTGTCTTTTTGAGTCGAGATAAGATATGAGCTCATTCAAGTTGAAATGGGACAGATTTAACATCTGGACAGTTCCAGGTGGTCCTCAGATTACGTAGGTCTTCCTTTCACCTTTGCCTCTGAATGCTAACCAAGACATCACATACAGTCATAAAAAGTATGAAAGGAAAGCATTGCAAACTTTTAACTCTGTGCTCGCTACAAAGGTTGTTGCAAGAGAGGGAGAGACAGCCATATCCATTTTACTTTATAGTGCTCGTCAAGTTTGAGAGCCGCCCCACATTTTCCCACATCTAATTTCACTTTCACCTTCCTCCCACCGCATATTGTAAAAATCAAATGAAAGCAAAATAAGGCAGCAGTCTCAAGAGGAGAAAGAAGAGCCACAGATGTCATGTAAGGAGGAAGAGTAACCATTAATAATAATAACAACACATGTTGGCAATTCAAATATGACAGCGCTCCCTTTCCTTTGGGTTTGGGAGGTCTGCTTCCTCCTGTTAGATCATGCTAATATCCATCCACTGCATACAAGACCAGTAAGAGTCTTTGTTGCACCGCATGGGAGTCGTCCTCCTTACCGTCCAGTCTAGTTGGTATTTGCGGATGAGAATGAGGGTTTGCAAGCACCTTGCCAACCAGGAAAGATCGTACCCTCAGGACCACCTGTATTCATTGTGGAAAGTTCATATTCAACCTGACAGCACATTTCAACCCCGGTCAAGGTTGTATTTGTTATGCCGATGGTTGATACTACCATCGGTAGTGTATGTGTGTTTCACATCAGTTTCACTGATGATCCTCAATTGTAGCTGCACTTTCTTCATTAGTCTCAGCGCTGATCAACTTGAACTGACAAAGCCTCAATGTATGACATTTCTCAAATGATGCAGGGACCATGAGTCTGTATGAAATAACCAGCTAATAAACAACCCTTTCAATGAACCCCACGTTGCAACCCCCCCACCTATAAGAGTTCTTTCTTCTTGCTTTTGAATGTAGAATTTTCACTGTGGTTCAGAGTTGTTGTTCTGCAATTTCTTCCAGCCCTTTTGGAAAATAGAATCGAGTTGGCCCGGCCTGCGGACCTTATCAAACAAAGTGCTTACGGCGATCTGCATCATTAAGCCATTTAACTCCGGTACTACAGCAAAACATGCTGGCAAGTGTGTCATCCGCCCATTGCACAGATGCAAACTCTTCTGGGTTCCACATCTCATGGATTGTGATGTTTTTGTGTTGCTATAAAATAGCGTAGCCTTTGCCCTGTATTGAAAGTAACAACTGGGCCAAAACAAGCATACAACAAGCCGACCAGCAGAAAGTAGACATTTCCCCTCGCCCGTGTCAAAATATCCATTTTGGCCCACAAGCTAAAGTAGACTTTGAGTTTTGGCCCAGTTTATATGCCATATAGTAGCAGCATTTGGAGCAAATAGGAGGTGGAAGAAAAAGTCTAGCTGCGCAGCCTGGGACAAAGTTAGCAAAGTGGCGCATTTGATTTGGGACGGGCCACCGCTCGCAACAAACATGCAAAAAATACACATACAAAAACTTGGAACTGTATATATATTTTTTAAATCAAATAATCACCCTTGTTTCCCCAATAATGCATTTGCATAAAGTGTGATTAATAATGAACATTCATTTTTTTTAATCATTATCATTCAGCCCTGTCCATGGTGCTGTTTTCGGCCCCGTCCACGGTGCTGTTTACCAAACAGTGCTGAAGCAGTTTAGTGTTTATAAACGACAGTCTAGTCAATGGTGATGGACTCCTTTATGTCAGTTTCCAGTGTGAAAGAAGCTAAATATTGGAAGAGTGTACACAAAGCCAATCATTCATCTCAACAAAACAATGACACTCGCGGGAATTTTTCTCTTGGATCTTATATCCAATATCACCATCACCTCATTCTTTCAAATATCTTTTCAGCTATGCGTGCCGTACTTGAAAGTACGTGCTTTACCTGACCAACTTTCTTATCACTCTTTGTTGCTTCCAACATCACCTTCAGTCAGAAGGTGAAAGTGTCAACATCACGTCGGCCTCTCAGTAGCAAGGTGAACGTGTCAACATCACATCACCTTCTCAGTAGCAAGGTGAACGTGTCAACATCACATCACCTTCTCAGTAGCAAGGTGAACGTGTCAACATCACATCACCTTCTCAGTAGCAAGGTGAACGTGTCAACATCACATCACCTTCTCAGTAGCAAGGTGAACGTGTCAACATCACATCACCTTCTCAGTAGCAAGGTGAACGTGTCAACATCACATCACCTTCTCAGTAGCAAGGTGAACGTGTCAACATCACATCACCTTCTCAGTAGCAAGGTGTCAACATCACATCACCTTCAGTCGGAAGTTGAACGAGTCAAAGTGTCTTGTTGTGTCCAAACAATTCGAAGTACACAGACGTGGAGCGATGCCGTCAATCTGGTGCTTCGTCTTGGCTGGTGAGTTGGGTGTCGGTGACAGCCCGAATCTGCATTCATCTTTTTAACACAGTGTGGCAAAGTTCAACAAGGCTTTTTAAATGTACAATTGTTGATTCTGTGTCTTTTGGTCCTTTTGCTTTGTCATGCTGATATCAGCTCAGTGTCGGGAATGGCCAACATTCCTACTGCCTGAGAAGGACACTGTCGGACAAAAAGAGGCCGCTGAATGACCTGATGAAGGACAATATTCACAGGCGGTTTCACAGAAACTACTCCTCATTCCTGTCGAAGGAAATGAACTTTTCATGGGTGACATTACACACTCTGTAGTGGAACGCCTTCTTTTTCACTTTTCTCACGTTTCTTCTTCCGCCTGCAGCACACCGTCGTTACCACGGTGATGACAGCCATCAGCAGCAAAACGAGGAGGATGCCACCTGCAATCACGCCCACTGAATACACTGTTGGAAAACACAGATATTGTACTGATACACACCAGTACTGTACACGTGTGTTTCATTTTCCATTGTCCTGGGGAGCCGTGTCGTGAGGGCACAGAGGCACCATTACACCCCCCCGGCAAATAACACCTTCCAAGTGCTTTTTCATCAAAACACACAAGGGCTTTGACAATGTTTACAGGTCAAGACGTCAACAGGAACACATTAGAACAGAAGCATGGAATGTTGCAGGCTTGCGCTGCGTGGGGGGGAAGATCCATGTCATCGCTATTGCTTTCTGACAGGAAGATAAAGATATGAAACGTCTTACACGACTATGGCTTTACAATCTGACTAGTTTGCTGCCATATAAACAAATGGGAGGGGAATTCAAAGATGCTTCGTGACCTCATGCTGCCGTAAGTAAGAAATGATAATACAAAGTAGTACATACTACAAAGACGACATGTTTGTTTACCTTCCAGGATGCTGTGTTTGTGGTCCTCAGAGCACTGCGTTTGGCTGGGCTTTCCCAGCTGTTTGTCCGTCCTGCGGCTTGGAATGAAGGCCTGAACCGTAAAACAGTAGCTTTCCCCGTGATCCAGATCCGGTATCTCCATCACGTTGCTCTTTGAGATGTAGACTTTCTGGAAGCAGAGGTAAGTCATGGCTTCATTTGTCAAGTATGAGGCTGATCTGCTGACTCATCAAATGTACCTTGCCAGTGCTCTTGTTCCTACGGTAAGTAACTTTATACTCTAACATCTCCGAAAAAATGTCCCTGATGCTCAGCTGCTGATTATCTTGAAACAAAGCAGTCAGCGGGTCCGTCACCATCAACCAAGTCGTCTTCTTGTCCTTGCTCACCTCCACCTTGAACTCCACTCTGCCAATATCAGCTGGATAAGAAGAGTCACAATCAGAAGAAGCATTCATAGCATCTGGATACATTTCACCACATTCTTATCAACCACATATACAGTACACACAGTACATACAGTCGTCTGGGGCTGGGAAATATCTACCATCAACCACATACTATACAGTACACACAGTACATACAGTCGTCTGGGGCTGGGAAATATTTACCATAACTAATTGACCTTGGATATCCATACAATCTACCATCAACCACATATACAGTACATACAGGTCCAAGTTTTTGGCTTCTGACTTCTGACATTTGTCTTTTACTGATACAACTGCCAATACTTCTTTTCGGCTTGATTTACACGATGCGCTCATCTGGGTTGCTGTCCCAATCTTCTCAAAAGCAGCTCCCAAACTACCTGTTGGAGACCCCTGCTGTGTACACTATGTACACTATGTACAGTACATGTGCTTGCCAAGTACTTACTGTCCTGGTAGGGACAGAATGTTGACGATTTGGTGTAGGGGAACTCGGTGAGGTCAGACGTGACTCCCAGGGGGGGTTCAGACAGGATGTAGGCCACATAGCAAGCCTTGACGTCCATCAGAGAAGATGTCAGATCACACGTACGTGTTGAAGTACGGATGCAGTTTCTGTTCCTCTCTTTGCTCCTGCCAAGCCTGCAAAGATTCAACATGACCACCACAAATACACATACTTACTGCTATCCTAATGCTGTGTACTACAATATTTACAATCATAATACCGTGTACTGGTTACACTTCAATGTACAGTATAGAATACATGCTGTGTAGGTAGTATTATGTACAGTATAGAATACATGCTGTATACGTGTAGGTAGTATTGACGTTGTCATGGTGATTTTTGGTTCTACCCGTCTTTGTTAGCCTTTTTCTTTTTGTCAGGTGAAGGAGGTTTCATTTTGTCTGTGTGCTCACGTCACATGACAAGGAGGCCATAAGAGTGAATGGAAATACTGCAGTACAAGGTACAATACCCGTGTGTCCTGTATGGCTTCCATATGAGACAAAGCGTGTTGTGGTGATGAAAGTGGCTTGGAGGACTTAGGACTTACACTGAGAACTCCACCGAGTAGGAGTAGTGGCTCGGGAGGGGCTGCCAGCTCAGAATGGTTTTAAAGTTTGTGGATTCCCAGGTGACGTTCCGGGCTGTAGGGTAGGATCCTGTACAAGTCACAATTCACGTTTAATGCTTGGACTTGCTATCAGCAGTCATTTCAGCATGAGCATGACTGGAAACATGCTCTACCAATGGGAAACTTCTCTTTATTGCACAATATGAAGCAATGGCATTGTCATCTTAAAAGCCATTTTACAGGGAGGGGAGAGGCAGAGTGCAATGTTCTGCATGTTTCACCTTGCAAGCAACAAGGCTGTACATCTTCCCTGGTAGACCTAAACAAGCAACTATACAGCTCAGCTCAAGTTGATTACAAATACAGGCCAAGGCAAGTGGAGAAACACTATAACATTCAGGTGAAATTGAGAAATAAAGAATATAGTTGAAGTGAAATGGAGAAATAAAGACAGTTGAACTCAAATGGAAAAATAAAGAATATAATTCAAAGAAAAGTAAGCAAAGTGGGTATTTTTTGCTACAAATTAATTGAGTAATGTTTTAAGGCGACATTTTCACGCATGAAGTGTGATTGTAAAAGATGCAGTAGTCGGCTTGAACGGGGTGCTAATGATCGCGTTATGTCAAATCATCCAAATTACCTGAGACGGCGAAAAAAAGCAGCGGGAAAAAGTCAATCAATCTTGAACCTTTTGTCCTCATTTTAAGTCCAGAAAGGTAATCTGCAGACAAATGTCGACTTCGGCCTCGCAGGTACCATCGGTACTTCTTACATCGGTACTTTCTGCAGTACTCGCCGGAACCCAATGACGTCACAAAGGCTTCTCCCATAACCCAGCAGCCCCGAGGGATGCCCAGATATGGCATTTCCGGCACTGAGACGCCGGACACCGGAAGCTGCGGTTGAGTTCACCTCTACTTGTTGCATTTGGGGAAATAATAGTCACTTATTATTGGGAGATTGTGTATGATTTGCTATATACAATTTCCCTTGTGGAAATAATGCAAATTCCCTGGTGGAAAAATCCACCAGGGAATTGGTTCGACTTAGACAGACTATAGACTTAAATTCATTGGTTTCCTTTCCTTAATCACATATGATGCTCATTTTTCCACCCTTTGTATCGGGCCTGTGGTCTCCCATAGAGCAGCTACACACAATAACCCGCACAGAAAACCTTTTACATTTAGCAGAATGTTGGTGATTTACAGCTCCATCCACACTTCCACCCTCTCCTGCCTCTCCTACTTCCTACGCTCCCAAGAGCAAGATCGCAGACACAAGTGGCCAAAATGACTTTCCTTTCCTTTGTAGGAAACTGGGTCAGGGACCATGGCTCACAGCTGGCCGGAGACAGCCTCAGTGTAACCCCCCAACCCCCAACCCCCCAAGTGGAAGTGGTGGCCCAGGGCCAGGGAGTCTGGCTGGGCTTCCCTGCTGAGAGCCATCCACACTGAATTGGTGAAAGAAGACGGATGGATTGGTATGTTCCTTGTTGAATTGAAAGTACATCGAAAGTACATCTGCGCTACACAAGAACCTGTCAAGTGAAGAACATGAAGCATGCAACATCAAGAATGAAACATCGGACTTTTTTCACATCTTACTCGTGCATGTCAATGACAACATTTGGAGAGTTGGGAAAGTGTGGCCTGGATTGATGGTATGATTTCTCACCAGTATGCACAAGGCGTGTTCAGGCTTCTGCAACAGGAAGTCTACGAGGCTGATAAAGACCGCTCGCATTCCTCTGATAGGACGTGCCTTGAAAACAAACACACAGGCTTTCATTGCTCAACTATCACCTGAGGCTGAATGCTCCATCTACTCTACCTTCTCCATCTCCTCTAGTGTACTTTGTGTACTCTACTCCATCTAGTGTGTGTACTACTATATGTAGTGTATGAGTACAAGCTATGATAGTAAAAGCAATTAAACAGAAGTATCTGTCAGCCGTGGCTTTCTTAGACTGCCAATGATCTCAAGCACATTGTCATTTTTTATCATTTCAGCTCTGTCAGCATCATCCCGTGTGTCTCCCTCACGGAAGGTTGAGGGTTCCATCCCCTGTCACCAAGTGTCCTTGAGCAAGGTACTCAGCCCAGCTTGAATGGGGTGATGGTGATTGCTTCTGTACTGCATCTCACACACTAAGTCACTGCAGTACACTAAGTATTTCATTGATTGGTAGTTATCAACACTTCATTTTTATGGTTCATATAATCAATCGTACAGAGGTGCAAACGCCTCAGGAGGGATTTTGGTGATAGAATCCCCACAGCAGAAAGTTTCCAGCTTCATGGGGGAGAGTGTGGATGCTGACAGTGGTGCTTTCCACCTCCCACTTCTTGCCTCAACCTGCTCAAGAATGTGTGCTTTTGAATTCTCTCTACCGACATTCCAAGTGAATCATAAGAAATGCAACGGTATTGTTGCCGTACAGTACATCTGCACTGGCACAATAAAGCCTACAGATGACGTGTACTGCATGGCCGAGTGTGTATTTAGAATCTGTACTCCATTCCGCCACACTACTACTACTAGTACACTGATGTGATTTTCTGAATGTTCTTTCAATCTGCAAGTCCCAAAAATTGGCGAGTTGGCGACTCATGCTAGACACGGCTAGCGGGGGCCCGCGTCCAACCCCATGAGACTCAACAATGTTCTTCCAAGAATGGAAAACTCTTCACCTTCCACGGGAGCATGATGGAAAAAGAACTCCCCCATTGATTCGAAAGAATAGATGGTAGGAATTTTGACAAAACACCCAGGCACATACTCTGGAGCTGACATGGCGTTTCAAAGCAGAGGTCAGCTGATTTGCATATAGTCTTCAATGGATGAATTTAGTTACCTTGATGACATTTACACCTTCTGTGGGAGGTCAGTCAAAGTAGATTTGGTGCACAATGCGCTGTTATACTTTGGAAACCCAGGTTCCACCCTTTTGTTTGTTTCATCGTCTTTGGGACAAACACAGGCTGAAATTGATCCTGTTTTATACATGATAGGCATGAAGACAGTATTTCCCCTTTTTTATGTGGGTGTTTGCAGTACATGAAATTATAGCTTCAAATTACTGTTTTAGCACACTCACCCGCTCGCTCTGTGATGTGCGTATGCACGTGGACACTGATTGGCTGATTGGTTACTGCTGAGCTCAACACAATGTGTCATATGCAGTACACACAGGTAACAATCATATTTACTCAATGCTGAGGAACAAGTAGTATCACACTATTCTTCCGAGGAAAATGGATTTGGGGTAGCGGTCCTTCAGACTGGCCCACTGCACAAAGAAGTAGTCTGCCATGTGGTAGAGGATTCTCCCTGTGAGCGACATGGTCTCCACTCGACAAACGCTTTCAACGTAAACAATCAGGACTTTTTTCATTCCCACCACTCCAAGCAGGAGTCCTGCCATGCACAGAGGAACACACGTTCCCGGGCCGTTGCACAGCACCTACAAAAACAAGCCAACACATTTTGAATGAAAAGCGCCAAAGATGACAGATGTTGACTAAGCCTCTCTTCCCACATGCTCTTCAATATGCTGAAGACGCTCACCATGTCGGGCCGGAGGCGAAAGACCAGCGGCACAGAATAACGCAGCGCATTCAGGGTGCTTATGACCGAAGAACTCCATGACTGATGCACCTCTCGGCTCCGTGGGATCCGATGAATGGCGTACTAGGAAACATTTACAGAAGTATTGGAAGAAGTACTGCATTTGGTAAGTCTACCACCTTGCAAAGACATCAACGTACAGTAGTGTGAAAAACTGTTTGCTCCTTTTTCCAATTGTAGTCAGTCAATGACAAAATGCTGCACTTTTTACATAAAAAAGTACCCCCCCCCCCCCCCCCCCCCGATAAAACATAACTGAGATGAATTCAGATCTGTTGGTGTGGAAAAGGTTCCAGAGCCCTTTCTAAAGACTTGGGACACCAGCCAACCACAGTGAGAGCCATTAACCACAAATGGCCAAAAAATGAAACCGTGGTGAACCTTCCCGGGAGTGGCGGGCCAACCACAATGACGCCAAAAGCACAGCCATGACTCATCCAAGAGGTCACAAAAGACCCCACAACAACATCCAGATAAGCGCAGGCCTCATTACCTCAGTTAAGGTGATGCTGGAAAAGCCTCCAATGTGGCTGAGTGCCACCGAGTCTGTGAAGGAGTTTGATGGTCAGGTTGTGAAGCGGGCAGCAGGAGGATTTGGCCAGCCATGGGCATTTGTAGTTTCACTCTTCTACCATTAGCTTTTGTGTGTACGCGTGGTAAGAGTTGTGCATGAATGCAACACGACATACAATACTACGGCACACCTTCATTCAATTTTTTTACAGTCAGCGTGTGAAGTCCACAAATCCTTGATTTTGTACATGCATTTGGTCTACTGGCTGCAGTATATATTTATACATACACTGTGTGTGTACCTGTGGGTCAGAGTTGAAGGACTCGTTGGATCGTTCGAAAGCACGGACTTTGTCCTCGCTCATCCTGTCAGTATCAGCAAGAACGTAAAGACGAGGCGAGAAGGCAGCAGAAAGACTCTCCATCAGCCTCAGCATCTCTGTAGTGTGACCACCTAAAAACAAACACGTCAGTGTTTCATTCACACCTGGTGGAATAATGCAAATGGAAAACTGACATATTTTGTGGTAGCATCATCTGACTTGGTCTTTGTCAGCATCTTTGAGTACTTTACGGTCTTTTGAGTGCGTTCATTTACGGACACTGATTACTACTTGGTCTGATTGTAGTATCAGCACTTTTAGTCGGAAAAAAACAGTCAGTCAATTACTCATCGAAGAGTTCCCGGATTAAGAACTGCATTCACGAGAAAACATTAGAAAACCCGCAAAGAAACAAAAGTGACCATAAATAACACTGCATATGTTTTACCTGATCCCGCAACGACAAGCACAGGAATGCGACCTTTGCTTTCGGGTTTATAGTTTGATACATTCCCGATAATTAAATATAAGCGGATAATACTAACAATGAATAGAATTATTATGATAAAGAAGGCTGCTACGACTATCGCCATGACTGCTACGATCTTCTTCTTTGTGCAAATTCTGGACGTTTTCTTTTCCACATTGCTTTGCCGCCACTGTGTGGTGGATGTTGGTTACTGCATGGCTTTACATACTTGGCAGTACTTTCCGTACCAATATGCGTACTGCTAAACTCCAATCCGGTTGTTTTCACTGGTGTATTCCGCATACATATATCAAGTAATCTGATCTTTTCAGTTTTCCTTCTTTCCTGTCCATGTTGCAATTAATTTAGAAGAATACGACTTGTTTTTAAAGCACTACATTGTGAAGTGCTACCTCCCAGCGGTGACTGCCTGCTATTGCACGATTATTTGTATTACTCTATATTTATTATTGTCGTGTTAGTGACATACTGTAAGTGTAAATGATGACACTTGCCATCTTTGCTTACTACACGGAGTTGAACGGAAATGAAGGTGACATAGTAACATACCATATTATACCATATTGATGCTTTTGACAATGGTCGCTTTGTGTGTGTTAGTAGAAATGTCCTAGCATGCAATGGTTTATCCTTATGGTCCTTATCCTGATCCCTAAGTATGCAAATAGCGTCTGCTCCTCCTGCAGCCCGCCCACGTCCAGCATTCTGGTGATGCAGGGGGGCTTCCACGGCGGTACTTGGCGTGAACTCACTCAAATATGATATATGGTATACAACACCGGGATCGGACCGGAAGCTTTGTCTATCACTGATTGGAAGATTGGGATGTCGGATCGTCCACGCATAACATGAACGCACCACGGGGCAGTGACAGACGCGGTTAAAAAGGCGTTCAGGGGAGAGGAAGGAGAGGAATCATCGACCGGATTTTACCGGCTGGTAGGTCACCTTGATTTAGGTCTGATGAACGTGAACGTGTCATCCACGCTACAGGTGTGCTTGGAGATGGAAGGTCAGAAGATGCATGTCTTCTTCTTGTACCTTCACAGCAGACTCTGTACATCGTGGATGCTCAACTCGTAGTGTAGCTGGAATAAGAATGGGATATATGAATTCGTATGGATGCTCTCCATTCTGCATCCTCGGCTACACAACCGGAAGACACGCTTCGAGATATGTTTCCTCATCGCAAAATCCTTTATCAATTGGAATCCAAAAACTTATTTTCTCCTGGAGCATGACTGCAGAGATGTGTACAACATTGCCACGTATCCTTATCGGATCTTAAAGAGGTCTGAACCCCGAGATCCAATTAAGGCATGTCCATATATATTCATTCACGCCGGAAAAAAGAGACTTAATGTATTTATGTAAGCATTTAAGTGTATTTAACACAGCTGCTTCATGTCCTAAAGTTAAACGTAACTATGGACAAAGAAGGTCCATAAACCTGTTAGGATTGTCCCGGGATTTCATACATCAATTGAGGTAGTGACGTTGAATATCGCGATATCCTGCGAGATCTCGTCTTGCGCGCTTTGCATTGTGGGCAGAAGTGGTCAACCGTCACAGTCACGTCCAAGAGCCTTTGGGACGACGGGCCACTACTTTGGGCGGTAAGTCTGCTGCATTTCCTTCATGAATATTTCCAAAAGTATCAGCTAAATGTATATTACTTTACTTTATTGAGTCACAATAAATAAGCGTCGTGTGGTCAGCGGGAACTGTCAATAGTCGTCCACTCCCTCAGTGGCACTGCTAATATACATTGGTTTTCACTTGGAATCGGTTTAGTGTCGAACAATTTTGTTTTGTTGACATTCTGTACCCTAGCATCAGCGATATGTTGTAGTGTTTTTGACTTTTCCATGAATAAACACGTTCACCTTTACATGTGACTATTAGTCGGTAACAACAATGCAATACACAAGGTTCGGAGGACCATCAAGGAGCGCCATCTTGTCGGCACGACATTAAAATCCTTCCTTGTTTGCACTTTTACAGTGAATGGTGCGTGAAGTGTTCCAGTGGTCTGGTCAGTGTGCTTCACCCACTGGCCATGGAGGGTGGAACCTGAGCCGCACACATCTCCGGAAAGTAGGATGTTGGAGGAAATGTAAGAATCATGGATTTATAATCTCAGATATTCCATAACTTAGGGCTGAGCGATATATCGATGTTTAAAAATATTGATCTTTCTGTTAAGCACAATATCAAAAACAAGCATATCGTTCATATCTATAGACTGATTTTGATGCGGAGGTCTCATGTTTCAAGATGGCGCTGGCCGAGTGCAAGCTAGTTGAGGCAGCTCCGTGTCTTCTGATGTGTTTTCAGTGTTTAATAGTGCTTTATTGATTACTTTCTTGTTTTATTGTGCCATGCCGACCCCTTAAGCAAGTGTGAGTCAGCGTTTTGAGGTCTGATTTTTTTTTTTATATTATTGATCCATTTTAATGACTGGTACAACTAAAGGGACATTGGTTTGAACAAATATGAGGATGAGAAAATAGCTCCTATAGTGTCATTCAAGAGCTGATACTGGCACCTTCCATGCTTTTCTTGATGATAACCACAACCACACTTCCTACATGAATGTCAGCATTGTACTGCCCAACACTCTTGGAAGGTAAATAAAGGATTGTACCAGGAATTAACCATTTTTCTATGACTGTGTATTAAGAAATGTCCCGTATTAATTGACGTCAATATCTTTTAACAGGACATGACTGAGGCCGTGGAGAAAACCACCTGGAGTCTACGTCACCAGAAAGTCAGTGGGTGTTCTGATGTTGGCATCGTCATGAAGGGTGTTGTGGTACTTCAAGTCATTGCAGCAGCCCCGCTGGTTGGACTTTTTTCCATCTTGACCATCAGGGTTCCTCCTCAACTCTGCTTCACATTGGAGGTGTTCCAAAAGTAAAAGTCATGGTAACTCTCATAGCCTTTAAGTTCACTGGTTCACAAAAGTGTTAGCATTTCTTCCACTACTGTGTTGCTCTTATTCCTGAATAAAGCTTTTGATGAAAGCGTTGATTTTTATCTTTGGTTGTTAGGGATTGAAGTGAATTGTTTAGTGATGGACTGTATTACACATTCAAATACACGATTGCTGGAATGGCAATAGTATAAGAGCTTTTGTTGCAAATAATTTCTATATTTGAAATGTTAAAAGTGTAAACTTTGGTTTTGACAGGCTTTGAACTTGGGGTGTATTGTTCTCTTAAGATGGTTGGTTGCCTGTAACCTTTGTTCAACAGAAAGCTTTATTTTCTATGCTGTGACTGAGTTGGTAAAACATTGAAAAACTGACATTTATTCGCTATTGATTGAGGATTTTACAGTATAGCAGAAATGTCAGTTGAATTCTTTACCTTCTCTTATTTGAGACATTTTCTTTTCAAAGGTTACTCTGACAGCCACTTTTGAGAAGAACAATGCTTTTTGTTGGAAAATCATGTCGGACTACAAAATATAAAAGCATGCAAAATGGGGAAAAAAGTATTGAAGTCTAAAAATAGTATTAGTATCAAGTTATTGAATAGCGTTGGAGTAAAGTGATAAAATGTTAGTTTAATCACATGGTATCAAGCTCAAATACACACAGGAAGGTTTTTTTAAGTTGCCACTAATCTAAATGATCTGAACAGGGTTTCTTTCCGTGTAGTAAAGGTGAACATGTTGATTTCTTTGGTTTGATTTCAATGGACACTTTTTATTTCCCCCCGGCAGCATTTCCTCCATCTTTGGATCCTCTAAAGCACAGAAGAAGATACTCAATGATGATCAGCAGTCACAACTCCGTGTCATCCCACCATCTCCACGATGGCCCCGCCTACCTCCTCCCGAAGATCAACAAGTGCGGAGACTTGCAGAGCCAACCCACGGTTGCAATTCTAGGATCAGGGGATTTCTCCAAGTGTCTGACTGTTCGTCTGCTGCGCTGCGGCTTCCACGTGGTGATTGGCAGTCGGTATCCAAATCAAGCAGCCCAAGTCTTCCCCCACGTGGTGGACGTGACACATCATGAGGACGCGGTGGGCAAGGCCAACGTCGTCATCTTAGCCATCCATCGAGAGCACTACGCTAGTTTGTTGGACCTCAAGCATTTACTGGAAGGTAGAGAACTATTCAAACTTACTGCATCCATGTTTGACTGACTTTCAGTGAGCTGCTGTGGAGCCCACAGTGTCCATCAATGCTCACGTATTAAGGGAATGTCTAGAAAGTACAAAGAAAATGTATGAATGAAGGTTACGGGTCTAGAAATGCAACAAACCAAACTACTGAAGACAAGTGAAAATACTGCGGGGGGAAAAAAACACAACGGGGCAGCGAGGAAGGCATGGTGAGAAAAAAGCCACTAAAAGCAGCAAAGGCAGACAGGGAAGGAAATTTCACACTTCTTCTACAAGGCTTGGAGTGTCCTTGGAGACAGAGCGTAAATACCCTTCTCTTCAAAAGATACATTGCGTTGTAATCAACATTTGAACAGTGCCCACCAGAGTGTGTGCTGGAGCCCATCCCAGCTGTCTTTGGGTGAGAGGCAGGGTACACCCTGGACAGGTTGTTGGAATGAAACTTCCAAACTCCACACAGATGCCGAACGGAGATTTGAACCATCTGGACACTGTTTTAGCTCTATTCTTTAGAAATGCTGGCAGTACGCAAGTAGGAGAATAATTCCAGATTTTTGGGACTTGTCTCCTTGCAGGAAAGATATTGGTGGATGTAAGTAACAACAGGAGGTTGAAACAGTATCCAGAGTCCAATGCTGAGTTCTTGTCCATGCTGCTGCCACACTCCATCGTGGTCAAAGCATTCAACGTCATATCATCCTGGGCCATGCTGCAGACCTCCCCCAAGGATGCCAGCACACAGGTACCAACTACACATTTTCATTGCATTCTTTTTGAAGTACATACAAGTCATTGCAAGATGTGATGTTGGAAACCGAATGAAATGAAAAAGTAACCAATTAGAATACAACTTCAGCAATTTGAAGTGACACAATTATTAAATGTCATGGATTTTGTCGATCATTTGGTAATGATTGTTGTGCAGCCAGTGTGGGTGTTGCTTGATTTAGGTGGCGTGGTACCCCATTCTCACATGTAGACTGTTTGGGCAAATTCTCATGTACCCTCAAGGATCCTTCCAAGAGTATAGAGTTGGTCCACAGCTCCACAACAAGAACCACACCACACTGTTACACCTGAATCTGAGTCACACCCAGAGCATCCTTCAAAACCTTAACTCCAGGGCCTTAAGGAGAGCCCTGCCACCAAGGAGCTTTTTGACCTCCTGGGAAACCATGAAGTGGCTTCCTCACTGTCGTGTTTCTGTGGGTGTGACGAGGTCTTTGAAGTATTCAATCCACCACTCCACACCAGCTCAAGTGGAGGTCAGCAGCACACCATCCCCACCATGCATAGTGTACATTAGCAATTGCTAACTTGCTTTTTGCAACTTCAGTTAAAATTGGTGGAATTGAGTTGGACTTTGGGAGACATTCTATCTTCAATTTGTCACCATGTTTCAAACCCAGACAAACCAACTCCAAGGAGGAAGTGCTTTGTGGGGCTTCTGTGCCATGAGGGTTTTTCACATTGTGCCTGTGAACTGTGAAGTCAAAGGAGCTAACAGCTAACACCTATATTCCAAAAAGGATGATAGAAATGATGCACTGATACATTTCCAGCATCTCTGCTGTGTTCCTCTGCAGGTGTTTGTGTGCAGTGACTCGGTGGAGGCTCGTCATCATATCATGGAGTTAGCCCGCCAGCTACATTTCCATCCGCTAGACATGGGTACACTATCTTCATCTCAGGACATTGAAAATATGCCCTTACGGTTGTTTCCTGGCTGGAAAGGTCCAGTCCTCACCGCTGTCACCCTGTCTGTCTTCTTCTTCGCCTATTCCTTCGTAAGAGATATCATCCACCCTTATCTGAAATACAAACAGAGTGACTTCTACAAGATCCCCATTGAGATGGTCAACCGGACGCTGCCGACTGTGGCGATCACTCTGTTGGCACTGGTGTACCTGGCCGGCCAGATAGCTGCCGCCCACCAACTGTACTATGGCACAAAGTACAGGCACCTTCCACATTGGTTGGAGGGATGGCTGCAATGCCGAAAACAGTTAGGCCTTCTAAGCTTTTTCCTAGCTTCTATCCATGTTCTCTACAGTCTCTGTTTGCCCATGAGGCGGTCTGAGAGGTACCTGCTGCTCAACACTGCTTTTCAACAGGTCAGAAACCATTTGATGCTAGTGTATCCATTACTATTGTTTGCTTTTTAACCTATATTTCCAAGTCCATAGCTTGTCTGACTCGCTGTATTAGCATAGAAGTGACTCCCTCAAAGGGCTGGGCGATATATGCATATTTTCAAAATATCAATGTTTACTTGAAGCACCATTATATGGATATAGACTGGCTTTGTGCAGTATCGGAGCAGAAGCAAGACACACGGCAAGAAATAAGCAGTATCTCATGCTATTACTTGATTTATTTATGTGTAGCAGACCAAAAACAAAGCCCACTACACTACCAGCATGGAGTTTGTTTTCCAGAGAGAAGATGAGAACGTGGTTGTTTTGATGCGTGGGTGACGGTGTGGTGTCCTTTGCTTGGTTGTCACTGAACATCTTGGATGTTCATAGCAAAGTCCTCAGTGCCAATGTGGGAACTTCTGGATAGTACTTTCTAACTTTGATCCAACACGACAAAACACAACCAACATCAAGAACGTGTCAGAGGTTTTCCCGATGCAATCTGTTCAAACCCCAAGCTAGCAGCCCACCAGCATGGAAGCTGCGCCTTCTTTGAGTCACCACTAATACCCAATGAATGTTTTGTCTTTCTTATAATAAATCACCACGAGCCAGTTGGAGTTGAAAAGGCAAATTATGTGAAAAAGATTTCTCAGTGGTGCAATGAGGAAAGGCGAAAGACAGCGATATCATTGTGTGAATTATGAATTTCTTGTGGCATCATGTTGGATTCAAGCCTGTGAATATTGTCACTCTGGATCCAAGTCTAGTATTCTCGGGGCATTGGATTGATGGCAAGTAGACAGGTTAAAGGGAACCATCCAGAACGTCCCACAATGGCATTGAATACGTTGTTATTCCGCTCAAACTGGATTTTGATATGAGGACGGGGGGACGTTGGTCGGGGGGAGTGGCAGTGCAGTAGTAGGTAGGACATTATTCATGGCTTTGTGTCAACATTGCCTGTGTTGGCAGGTCCATTCTAATGTGGAGAATTCCTGGAATGAAGAGGAGGTTTGGAGGGTGGAGATGTATGTTTCCTTTGGGATCATGAGTCTTGGACTCATGTCACTGCTGGCCATTACTTCCATCCCTTCTGTTCACCACACACTCAACTGGAGGGAGTTTGGCTTCATCCAGGTATGAACAGAATATCATCAGGCGTGGGATATTGAGGTTTAACCAAGATGATATTGTCGTTACCTGTGAGTTGGCATCCATTCCACATGCACGCTGCACTTCTATTTGTTGTGTTCTGATGTTGAAATCTGTTAAAATGAAGAAACTGTGAAAAGTTTATAAGATACTGATTTTAATACTGATGTTTATTTTGTTAGTGGGCAAGGGTGTAAAATGGCTCTTTTCATGCTTAATAAATAGTAAATGGCCCTACGCCAAAGGACATCTAAACAATGAACATGTCTTCATCATTCTGACACTGTGAATCAGACAAAATCCCAAATCAATGCAAAGGACAGTTGTTCCATCACGTTCTTGTGTCTTGGTTCTAGTCCACGCTGGGTTACATCGCTCTGCTCATCGCAACATTCCACGGCTTCTTGTTTGGCTGGAAGCGAGCCTTCGAAGAGGATGCTTACCGCTTTTACATGCCCCCCAGCTTTGTGGTGGCATTGGCACTGCCGTCGTGCGTCATCGCGGGGAAAGTGTTGATGCTGCTTCCATGTGTGGCCCACAAGCTCTACCGGATCCGCCGTGGTTTGGATCAAAGTCCGCATCAGAGCAAAAGCCTGGAGCCTTTTGGCTCGGCAGTCAACATTTCACCAGAGCGAGTCACAATGATGTAATGAGTACGCGTGCAACACTACGCCACCATCAGTCTGGTACGTACCAATGCTTTTAAGGTAACATTCTGGTTACACTAAGAACACAACATGCAAAACATAAAACTGCTTAGCTTCTGTGTAAACAACTTCAATGCTTTTTGTAATGGCATCTTTTGTAATACATCATGTAATGTATGTACATCATACATACATGTGTACATCATGTAATACATGACCTAACCCTTTTTGACCACCTCCACGTGGCCCAAAAGGAGAAGGAACGCTACCCCCTCTTCGTTTTACATGAATTACAATATATTTGGTCACTCCCTTTATTCCAAGTACTCTTTGCACTCTTTGCCCATGTTAGATAGGCACATGATAACAGTGTGCTACAGTAGAAGTCAAGGTCTGCAAGGACTGTAAATACAATCAGTATAGCATAAGATGAGTGCGTAGAGAGACTGTACGCGTTGGTAAGTATAAGAGAGCATTGTATTAGACAGCATTGTATGTACTATTATTATAATTGCATTATTTCAATGACACGACTGCCACTTTTTTCTTTTTGTTTCATGCAAGCAGCTAATTGTGCAATGAATACAATTCTCCAATGAAAAGAAAAAGAACATGGCATAATATATAGTAAGTAGTTTACAAGGCTTGTTTTTGGTAAAGTGCAAGGATGCAGACAAATAACAGTAAGAGTAAATGTTTGAACAGTATGAATGACGATTTTATTATTGATTAATTGAAGTGTTGTGTTAATAATTGCAGATGGAAGTCCCGCCCCCTTCCCTACTGAACAATGGCGGCACACTGCTTTCATCTTATCCACTCGTCTTTGTTGACGTATTTCACCTGGAAGGCCAAGCGCCCCCACACGGAAGATGCTTCTCAAACTCTGGCTTCCCCCGCTCCCCGAAGCCTGGACTGTACCGGATTTATTCACCATAAACGCTTCCTGTCCCTCAATTTTGATGTGTACCATAGAGGAAATGTGTACATCTGTGTACATCTGTGTACTCCATACTGAAACATGCGCCTATAAATACATGTACTGTTCTGTCACACAGCTGGTGATCCGTACAGAACACATCCTGCCCTGCCACTCATGTCTTATGATCATTTTAGTTCTATTCTTTTTCCGATGCTAACTGTGTATTTGAGGACCTTGAGCGGCGTGGCTCAGACGGTAGGCTGGCCGTCTCTCAACCTGAAGGTTGTGGGTTCGGTCCTCCTGTGACCATGTTGCAGTATCCTTGGGCAAGATACTGAACCCCTACTTTCTCCTCATGCTGCGTCATCAGTTGGTAAATGTGCTAAGTGTTTTGCAGGTAAAAAACATTTACTTTAACCATGAGTATTATGTAACAGTCCCAACTTTTGAAACACTTTCCTATAATACTGTCAATACTTCAATACTGTCTGTCTTGCAGGACATGTTTGTACTATGTACATACTTGTTACTTTGTGGCTTGTAGTAGTCGAGTAGTGTAGTAAGTTGTACTTGTCACTTGATTGTTTCAGTCGAGTCATGTTGTAGTTGTACTTGTGAGTACTTGTACTTGTGAGTTGGTGGCTTGCAGTAGTGAAGTCACGTAGTCGTTGGAAGTTGGTGTCTTGAGTCATTGTAAAAAACAGGCATGGAATGTACGTAGAGTACTTGGAAGCAATGAGCACAAGCACAAGATCCTATCTACAGCAGTGTTTCTTCTCGGTTTACAGCTAACACGGTGTAGCTAACTCATGTGACCACTCCTCCACACTTCCTTTTGGGCCGAATACATACTCGTGTGTGCACACCATTTTTTTTTTTTATTCTGTATTTTTTGTGCGTCTAAATTTTAATGGCGGCAGTGGCATGTTGTTCAGAAACCGGAAGGCTGGCGACCCTCACTCCCTCCTCGCTGTCACTTCAGCCGCCTCGCCCCCAGTGCTGACCACACTGGTGCATGAATGGGAATGAATGTTTGGTGGCGGTCAGGCCGTGGCTATCAGCCAACCGCAGGGCAGCTGCGGTACAGATGTAGATTACCACCACCAGTGTGGGAGTGACGAGTGAATGAATAATGGCTTCACTTTACTGTCACTGGCACTTTGACTACCTTAAAGGACGGAATAAAACCAGAATCATTGGGATTGAATGCAACGTGCACAAGGGCCACTCCATCAGATGGGGAAGACCTGGGTTCCGGGTCTTAGCTTGGGCATCTCACATGTTCTCCCCGTGTGTGGGGGTATCATGGGGTACTCCTGTTTGCTCCCACATTCCCAAAACATGCATGCGGGCCGGATCAGGCCTTCACATGGGTTTAATCTGGCCCGTGAGATGAGAAAGTATAAAAACAAGATGCATTTTCAATCAAATGAACTGATCTAATTACGACCTCTGGGTGGCGCTCCAGTTTGCCACCCCTGGTTTAATGCCTTGGTTGGGGAATGTGTGAAGAACAATATGTGAAATATAAAGAAAAGGTTCTTCAAAGGACACGTCAGCAAAATAGGAACGGTGTCATTTAATGAAAGCTAAATGTCATCACAACTTACATTCACAAAATATTAAAAGCTTCAAATGGTCCTCACCCCCCAACCCTCAAACCAGCAAAGTGCTTGCAGTACTGCAGTAGCACCACAGTCACTGCAGTAGCACCACTGCTGACAAAACTTGCTAAAAGTAGAACAGCCACACAAGCGGATGTTCCTCTCGAAGCCTTGGAAGCTTCTGCTACGTTGCTGTAGAAGAAATGATGAACGTGACACGCCAGGCTTCTCCCTCAATGCTGTCGTGGTCATCTCGTGGTCATGTCGTGGTCATCTCGTGGTCATGTCGTGGTCATGTCGTGGTCATGTCGTGGTCATCTCATGGTCTCTAGCTGAGTCATCACCTCCTGTGCGCTGAGCCTGCTGCGAACCTCTCCAGTCCAACATTTGCTCAGTAGGTTCTTGCAGAGTCGTCCTCGCTGAGACCGGAAGACAGCCTGGTCTTCAAGGGACGGCCGAAGGTTGTTTGCCACCACGGCGTAGAGCACGTGCTGCCTGTCGCCCAGGTAAGGCTGCCTGGACGTGATCATCTGCCACACGGTGATGCCAAAGGAGAAGATGTCGCACTTGGGAGACACACCTTCGCCCTTCAAGAGCTCCGGGGCTCGGTGCGTGTATGTGCCTCCCACGTGCCTCAGGCATGACGTCACGTCGGAAACGCCACCGTCCAGTTGGACGGAACAGCCGAAATCTGCGATCTTGCAGACGTCCTGACTGGACAGCAGGACGTTGGCCGGTTTGATGTCCAGGTGGACGATCCTATGGGAGTGCAGGAAGTGGAGCCCGTGCACGATGTCCAAAGAATACCTGAGCCACCTGTCCGCCTCCAGCGGCTCCACGCATGCGTCGATGATTTGCTGCATGTTCTCGCTGCCCACGAACTCCATCAGGATGGTTCCGATGCTGCCGTCGTCCTCGAGGTCCGCCGGAACACACGTGGTCGCTGCGACGACGCGCACGATGTTCGGATGGCGAAGGTGTGCGGCGTTCAGCTCTGCCCAGAAGCTCTGACGAGAAGCCAGTTTGTTTTTGGTGCACTTCTTGACTTTTTTCAGCGCAACGCTTCCCCCGAGATACGTCGCCTTGTAGACGGAACCGAACCCCCCGGAACCGACAGGCTGCACACAATGCAACTCCTTCCACAGGATGACAGATGACCACAGCCGGCTCGCAACGCGACCCTGCAGTCGCTGCAGTGGCACCTGTAAAGTGGAGCCGAACACTTGTTTGGACAAGGGACTGCTGCAAGTCCTGATGTCCGCCGAAGGACACATGTCTCCTTTTGGGAGCAGACGAGTGACGGGAATCGGCGAGGGCATCGTGCGCGTGGAGCGCGGCGTCACCGTGCCTTTTCAAACAGGAAACTGGGCTCGGTGGATCGATACAAATATCCACTTGAACGATACCAAAGGCAGGCTCCGAATCGGGTTGGTACTGTTGTCATGAGAGTCTATGGTGATATACTATCATGTGTGTCGTTAGGGTGCAGACTGGTGCATTGTTTTATTCACACATTGCTGCGTGTTGACTTTATTTTGCCTGTTACCACAAGTCAGCTGGGATAGGCTCCGGCTGACCTATGACTGTAATGGGGCAAGCGGTATCGGATTCATACCAAAATGAAATGAAGTTAATAAAGTTACTACTTTCTCTTTGTTGCAGAACTGCTCGCCCTGCCAGTCATGACAACATGGAGGAAGGACATTGGGTTGGGGGTCTGGCAGGTAAATGACACGAGCTCATGTGTTCACTGCGAACTACAACAAAGTCACAGCTTTCCAATCTTCAATCTTCAGCTTCAATCAGTCAATCAGACCCTGTGGTCCAATCTAACAGGACTCACCTGCTGACAATTGGGTGACAGGTTAGTGTCATTGCGTAGAGTGACAAAAATATCTAATCATACTGATATTACTTGTGAGGCGGATGGATTATATCTGGATTATTTCTGCCAACACACATTCAGACCGTTTTGTCAACAATACTTGAGAGTAATACGTAATTACGTAAACTACGTTGGCTCAAAGAACTACAGTTCCCATTCGGGTTAGCGTGTCCAACCAGGAAGCAGTGAAAGAGATGCTATTATCAAATGTTTTGATAGAGATGGTGTTTTGATCTGACAAATCTGAAGTTTGACCAAATGTAGAATTACAGTTGTTTTAACTTGCTGGCAATGTGTTTTTGTTTTGTTGCAATGTGACCAAGTTCTGCTTGACGCCACCTACTGTACATATACTAGATGCATCCCCCCGACCAAATGTTTTAACCCAATGTCTGCCCACCCATGACCATGAAATCGTGGTTGTGGAGCTCCTGGTTGAGAAATCCAAAATGAAGTGGAAAAATGACTTTTTCAAGACTGAGCCTGAGCTCTGAGAGAAAGAAAGAAAGAAACAACATGAACATTTTCTCAGTCAGATTTAACAGAGCAAGTCAATGATGAATGTTATTTACGCAGAAGACACATACTGTACACAAGGGCATGCCTTTGCAAAAGATTCCTTCTTTCTTAAAATGAAAAAAATGAACTCCATTGAACAGGAAAAGAAACACTGAATGTGCATGTTATCATCTAGTCTAGTATACATTTGTGGAGAAAAGACATTCATGTACAAAACGTGCTCTAATGGAAAACCACAAACCTTCATCATAGACTTGTGGGAATGCTTCGAAAGATAACACATTGAAATCTTTCACATCATTTCATGTCTTGGAAAGCCGAACACGTCTTCTTCATGCTTGCTCACCAAAGCCATCGTTGAGGAAAACGGTGGAGAGAAAGGCAAACATGTCAATCATTTCACAAGATAAATACCTGGCTTCATACAGTCAAGCTAATATTATTGCTACTAAAATGATAGATAGATTATTAGAATGATGGAAATATCCCATCATGTTACTGATGAACTATTTCTTTGGCCAGATATATATGGTTAAATATTAAACATAAGTTTAAAGATAGTGTCATGTTACTTATGAAATATTTCTTAGGTCAGATATTTATGGTTAAATATAAAATTTAAGGTTGAATATATATATATATATATATATATATATATATATATATATATATATATATATATATATATATATATATATATATACGTTAAATATGACATATGATGTTAAATATGACAGATGTATCAGATATACTGCAGCTGGGATAGGCTCCAGCCTAGGATAGGACCCTTGTGGGTACAGGCGGCATAGAAAATGAATGAATGAATGAATGAATGAATGGGTACTATACTATCAATTACTATTTTTGAGAATTGCTATTATGTACTCTTCACATGAATTACTATTACTCTGAAGTACTAGTACTACTGCTATTGTAAATGTGCGCAGCACAACTGTACTTTTAAGGTGGGAAAAATGTAGGCAATTTCAACCAAATTCAAATTAAAGAATTTTTTGTATCAAAAACATATCAAACCCAACCGTGAATTTTGTGTATTGTTACACCCCTAGCATGTATGCATTGTATTTATGTTTGTAGAATGCATGAATATGTATGTACGCATGTGTGTATACATATGTATTGTATTTATGTGTGTACTCATGTACTGTGTATATTTCGTAGGGTTGTGAAGGATAGACCATGAAATCCCGACGTGCGCTTTGACAAGGGAGGAGCCTCCTGGATGGATAAGAATCAGCCATAAATCAATCCTTGGATGAATTGATGGTAAAGACGTGCACCAGGTATGGCAAGACTAGCAACTGGTTATCAGTGAGTCTCCCAATACGAGAGCCTGGGCTGCCTGCAAGACGATTGCTCCGTTGCAACCGTCGCCTACCATGCAATACCAAACAACCATACCAAACAATTTTCAACACATCAGCAAAACATAGTATGTACATTGTAACCATCTACATGATCTTTATATACGTATTGTGTAAAAATAAAGCAGGAACAAGATGGAATTAAAAGCATTCAATCAATACAGACCCACAATCCACCGGTACGAGCCCGGTGTTTGCTTTTCAGTAAGGTTGTGTGCCGAACAAAAATGCACTCGGTAACATCAAATCTTGCCTTTATACATTCCCACATAGTAGCAGCATTTGGGAACAAATAGGAGGTGAATTAAAAAGGGGGAGATACAGTAGTAGTGTATCTGTGCAGCATCGGAGAAAGTTGGATTGTGCGTTCACGGGCCATCGAACGAGTGGAACCGGTCTAGATGCATTTGGAATGGTCCATCACAGAGGTTTCCATCCCTAGTATTTATGTATGCATGTCAATGTAAGTACGTACTGTATATGCCTTATTTCTGTATGTGACATACGTATGTGTGCATGTAAACGCACAAATGTATGATTGCATATACGTATGTAGGTGCAGTACTGTATGTGTGGCGCACGTACGTAAGTGTACATGCATACATGTATGTACAGCATATATGTAGGTACGTATGCGTGTGTCAAGCTCAGACTTACTGGATCACTGAAAAGCCTGATGGAAGCGGGGTAGTGTGGTCGGTTTGGAGGATTGTGGGGACAGTCGGAGAGGTGTGTTGTCTTGGGGCACAGTATGCTGTTGCCCACTGCCCCCTGCCTGGTTGTACAAAGGTCCATTTAGCGGTAGAAAATTGAACAGCTGTGAGAAGTCCATCGGGGATGAGGCCAGCGAGTCACATGTTGCCGTTGACGTGGGAATCCCGGACAAGGATCTGCCCTGACTTGATTCTTCCAGCATGTCCACATGAGGCTCCATCTCCAGTTTGCAGGCAGGGAGTTGATGTTGGCATGCTGAGGATGAGGAGGGCGTGTTGCTTTGTAGCTCCATTAGGTAGCTGTCCAGTTCTCCCTTTAGGCTCTGCTCCCGTTCCTGTGAGGAGACAGCGTATGAGGTCATGTTGGAGCCTAACGGGCATTTACTTAATACAGGCTTAGGGAGGGGCGCTGAGTCCAGGAGTGGGGTGGTGTAAATGTGCTGATGTGGCATTGTTGCCAACATGACTGGGAGTTGTGCCTGAATGTTCTCAGCCATCAAGTCATAGACCACAGGCTCCACCAAATCAGCCGGCTCACTTTTCACCCTCAGCAGCTCTTGAGCGTGACTCTTCTTAACATGCCGTGTCAGGTGGTCTTTCCTACCAAAGCGCTGGGCGCAGTATTGACAAAGGAAGTCCTTGCGTCCTGTGTGAACCACCATGTGGCGCCGTACGTCTTTACGGGTGTAAAACTGCCGCTCACAGTGCTCACAATGATGCTTTTTTTCTTTGGTGCCGCCAGAGGACTTGCCGGCGTGGCTTCTGAGGTGCTCCAGAAGCACCCCGGTACTGGGGAATGTCTGCAGACACACCTTGCAGGTGAGATCTCCCCTATTGGCAGCGTGAAGGGCAAGGTGGCGCTTGAAGCCCAGCTTGGTGTTGTAGCTCTTACCACACTCCTGACATGCAAAGGCTTCTTTAAACGGGTCGTGGGTGTGAAGGTGATTCTTTAAGTGATCCTTGCGGTGAAACATTTTTTCACAAAATGAACACTTGTGGCTTTTTTCTGGCGAGTGAGTTGCCATATGCCTTGGGAAACAAGACACATTCTATGAGCACGATTAGGATATGGTTTTTCATGGTATCATAGTTGCAATGATAATTCAGCAGTCAAAGAAAGGCTTGTGGCTAATATAGCGAGCAAATCAGAGAACTAGAGAGTAGCGCTGCCATCTACAGGTGCTTGCACATACCGGAGCAGCTTGTATTTGGAGACAAAAGCCTTGGTGCATCCAGGCTGGGAGCAGAAGTAGGGCCTCTCTCCGGTGTGTGTGTACGAGTGCACCTTCAACTTCTCCACGCTGTTGAACACTTTCTGGCAGTCTTCGCAAGGGAATTTCTTCTTGGGCTTTTCTTCTCCTTGCATGCGCCTCCCCATGGTTGCTGCAAGGTTGGCTTTCTCCAAGTCCATCTCAATGCGGACCTGGGTTCCAGCCGCCACGGCACCCTAAGGCACACTAGTTACACGGACATGACCGCTGTCGCCTTATCCTGTTGTTTGTCCTCAACACTATCAGGACCTGTGAGCCTGAGAAATAGCAACATCATGAGGACGCGTCATCATGGGATAAAATAAACATGCAATTTGAGAACAAATTGTGTGTGTCAATCCTCTGAAAAAGGTATTGTAAAAAACGGGAGCAGAATGTGGCAATTGTTGCCATGGACAACGTGGAATTAACTCTCCAGTCAATGACGTTTTCTCAACTACCTTATTAGCTCGCTAACGTCAACACTTGGCTGCTTTCTGCTACGCCAACTGTCAGTGTGAGTCAGTATTGAGGATAGAAAGTTACATCCGTCATGAGATGCTCGGACAGCAGATGTTTGAACCTGGAAGAAATGTGAAGTGAAACCATAACGACAACTACAATGACAGCAGGTCAAATACGACTTAATTGCTTTGTCATTAACTCATCGCTTCTGTCTTTTACACCACGCAAGTTGGGCAGGCTGCGATCAAGTTGCATCAACATTTTTTCCATGTTCATTAAAGTTCATGCTTTATCATCGCACGGTGACAGTCCCATCACGTTGGGCACAAATCGTTTAGGCGTCTTTTTCCAATAAGATAACCTGTCTTGCGGTGTCCAACTGAGCAGTGATTAACACAAACTTTTTTCCCCAGCTCCTCCGTTTCTCATTATTTGAATAACACCGATATTTTAATTCAACAAATGAATACCGGTATACTAAATTGACATAAAACTTACCCCGGACGCTTCGACATCCTTTAGGTTGTGTTTTTCTTGACTTTCAACTATTTCCAGAATTTTTAATAATTTTTTTCTCATATTTTTCGCTAGACGCGGCGGGCCTGAAATTTGTTTCCTTTCCTATCTTTAGAGCAGCCATTGTGTGTGCGCTGCAATGCAACCACACTATGATCTGATTCACGCCCATTTATTTTTCACCTTCTTGCACATTTTCCAATAAGATGTTGCTACTGGTGTGTCAAAGTCACCCAGAGTCGTTTACGAAAATAAGAAACTTTTCAGACTTTTTATGCAAGTAGTCAAATGTTTCAAACCTGCTTCATTCAATTTAAAACGGTAGGGCAACTTGCACTTAAGTCACGAAAGTCATTGGAGAGTTCGCTTGTCAGTCTGTAAAGACAAATGACGGGATTCTATTGGCTGACGTCGCTGTCAGTCATGGGTTACCGCGTCCTTCGTGTTTTCCTGCTATACAGGGGCAGCTGTTAGCATTAGCTTAACGCTGACACTCGAGTCTGCCGATGAATTTCATATATGTCATTTACACCGAACATTCAAATCTGTGGATTAATTGAATCTTTTCCATTTTCGTCGGACACTGAAGTCCCAAGTTTCCGCTCGTCATTCACTGACTGACTCATCCGAGCGTCGTTCCTCGCCCTTCACTCGGTAAGTGTTTGGAAGTAAAAGTAACCTTTACTCGTGGAGTACATCGAGGTTGAACTACTGTAATGGCCTGAAATTGTTCACAACTACTTTGTTTTTCAATTGTTCGGATGGCCAAAGAAGTTGGTTGTGCTCAGTGTTTACTCTCACAGCAGCAGATGCTATTTTTCTATTTTAGGCTTAGGGTTAGAAAACGATACGGGTATTATTGTGGACGATATGACATGTCGCCCTAAATCCTGACTATATTTTTCAGGTTATAGTCAAATGAAAGTGAGAATATTCTATAGCCAAAAGTTCAGTGTAATTCAAATGTGTAATATGTTGTTTGTCCATCTATTTCCAGCCCGGATCCAAATGGACAGAAATGCCAGAAAAATTCGAAATCAGGACCTAAATCCATGCATTGAAGTGAGCTGTCCAGCTTTTATTCTATTTATTTTCACTCGCCACAGCCGGTTAAAAAATGTACCTGGGTGATTTCTTGTTTTTTTTTTTTTATATTGAAATTCCGAACATTTGTTTCACCTCCAATGAACTTTTTTCTAGTGAGGTGTATCTGGTGCGGCTATACCTGCTGTGAATACTCAGAGCCATAAAACAGGATAACCACCTTGTACAAATAATATTCAAATGAAAATAAATGATTTATTTAACATGGAAAAATAGCTCATTCCACATAATTCAGCAGTAGCTGTGTTCATAGACCGTGGACTAATACGGCACATCTTCGGCGATAATTATGGAGCCGATATGATAAATTCTGACATCCTACCAATAAATCCACTATAACAGATCGCTCTCTCATTCTGTGTACTTGCTTCGTCGGCACTTTGTACCTTGTTAAAATTCAGCTCCATGGTTTTTCAAGTAGACCGCACGCACCTGCAAGTACAGCAGGTTGGATCATTTTGACGACCTTAGTATAGGAGCAGAGGTGTACGTTTTCCTCGTCTCTACAATGTGCATTGCTTTCAGCGTGTTTCTTCCATAGAACAATGGCACGATGTTCTTTGTTCAGTCATACTGTCTATTTATCTCAGTGGGTAGAGGCGGGGCCAGTAGACCATCCTCGTGTTTTCTGACCTGAGTGTCTCGTGACACCCGTGTTTATTAAGAATATAAATAATCAGGCTTTCAAACCTTATTTGATGAGTTTCTTTTGTATTTTTCAGGAAAGTGATGCCTCTCAAAAGTGTTTGGATGCCAGCAACTATGAAAAGAATATGTGCACAGCCTACTTCCAGAGGTACAAGGATTGTAGAAAATATTGGGTATGTATGAATTTTGCTTCACTAAAGTTTACTGGCTGAAATCAAGGGTGCGGCTTTCGTTTGGACAGGTTAGTCTTAAGGGCCAACGGTCTGAGAGGAAAATGATGACAGTTGAGTTTGATACTGTACCTTTTGAGCAAGGCACCAAACACTCTCTCTCTTAAGCTCTTAAGAAGCTTAATATAATTAGGAAAATGACACAATTCATCATTATTAAGGATGAGGCTTGATGTGACTATATAGTTTGCCACCTGTTGTGCTCTACTTTGGGTTCCTAATATGCTCGTACAGGGACAGTAACACATACTGCGAGAGGTGGAGTGGCGACATCTTTACTTTACTCTAGCTTCCCACGTCTTCGGCTCTCGCATCAGTCCGCAAGACACTCTAGCGGTAGCAGTAGTGAATACAACAGACCTACAGTGTATAGTACCGCACTGATAGATCACATGAATACACCAGCAGGCTGATCCCATCCAGAATCCTTACTGGCTTCCAACACCACGTATTAGAAACTGTCGGTAAAACTAGAGAGACTTGTGATCCACGAGCCACGTCTGTGCTTTACTGTTGTCACCAAACGGAGCTGGAAGCACTCGGCACACAAAACTGTCGTACATCACCAAATGTACACAGAACTTCAACTTAACGTTAACGTGATTCATATGGCACCAAATCACTACAGCAATTAGCTCTTGGCACTTTAGAGAAGTTGATAACCTAACCATTGTGCGATTGTGTTTTGACAGCATAACATCATGTTGCAGAGGAGGAGAGAGGGTGTGAGACCCGACATGCCGACTGCCCCAGAAAGGCAGGACATTCTCTCTGCTCATGGAGGAAAACCATATTGACTTGACACAATGCTCATACATTTGTGTCAGATGAGATTATGCTTTGTGAGTCGGCGCTGTCATGGAAATTAAAGATGCCCTCTATCTACTCCTGCAGACGTGGAATGACCTTAGTTCTGTTTTTGAGTATATATGAGGGTCCTGACATTCATTTAATTTCATTCATGTCATTTATCCTTACAACTAGGATGTTGTTGAGGTAGTATTTGGACTAAAAAGTAGGGATGTCTGATAATTATCGCAGGATAGATGAAGTGGCCATTATTTCCATAATATAATGCGGTGGGCCAGATCTGGCCACCAGGCATCCAATGGAGATGTAAGTACCTGTAAATAAATGATGTAATGTTGATGTTGCTCTCTTCTTTGTCTTTTGATGTCACGCTAAATGTTTTGAGTCCACAGCAAAAGTACGCACATTGGAGAGTGTCATGTTGGCCACACAGTCAGGAGATCGGGAAGACGTGGGTTCGATTCTCTGCACGGACACCTCTGGGGGTTTTCCTTGGTTACTCCGCTTTCCTCCCCCATTCCAAATTCCAGTGGGAATGGTTGTTTGTCGATATGCGCCCTGTGATTGCTTGGCCACCAGGGCGTTCCCCGCCTCTCGCGGCAATTGCCCATGCGCCCATAGCTAGAACCGCTACAGACGCAATAGCCGCTTTTCACCGACAAACGACGCTGGAAGACACCGCAGTGTCCTGAAGCAATGTCCCGTTTTCACTCCACACCGTCACAGCATCCAAAAGTGTCTTTTTTTTATACTCGAATCCTCTCCTGTCCTGGATACGCCACACTAGCGAATCGCTAGTGTAGGACCAATCTTGACACAATCTAATCCTTGCTCTTGCTCCGACTCAGAATTTTTAATAAATGATGTGTGGTTATCTTTTTTGCCACATTGAACTGAAATGTGAATTATTGAATGTCTCGGTCTACCAACAGAACTTGGAAAATGTACATGTGAAATATGAATGTATGTTTTCTAGCCTCTACAGGTCAGAGCGGCTTTCTACAGATGAGTTTTGCACCCAAAAGAAATTGGATGTCTTCATCACGAAGCGGCAAACCGGTAGGACCTTCTTTCCCGCTCTTTATCTGGATTATGGATCTTTTACCCAGTGGAAAAAACCTGAGCTGATGATTAATGTCAAATGAAAGCACTATGTTGATTGTTTTTGCTCTAGCCACAATACTAAACAATTTGATGGCACAAAAAAGTGTGCATTAAACTGGGACTTCACATTGAGGTGTGAAAACCGGAGAAACCAAACTCTTTGGATAAGCTGACAGTTTTAGTGCACGGTAACATAGTCGGTGTGTTAATTTTCAACGGCAAAGGAGAAATAAGCAAGGCATCAAGCTCACAGGACGGATGGGGAAACTACCCACTCTTAACTTCACACACACTGCATACGGCTTGTTGGGTTCAAGTAAGGCTTGTCGAGGGTTCAATACAGCAGTCGGCCATGGACAAGGGTTAGGGTTAGGGTTAGTTAGTTTGAGTTTTTATCATGTGCAGATTTTTTTTTTCCTATACAAAACTCGGGTACACGTGGGGACCACAGATCGTGTATTAGTTTGTACATGTTTATGTTTTTTTTAAATTGTTATTAAGGTCAGATGAACTGTTCCTGTTGGCATATCTTGCACAGAAACAACTGCACAACACAAAGTAATCTACACAACGAATGAGGAGAGGAAATGGAATGGGAAGAGTATGTCGTTGATTTAGAACGGGAGCGGGACGGGAGCGGTAGTCAGGTTTGGAAAATCCACTCCTATCTCCCCCTTTTCTGTACATTCTACTTTTCATTTAGTATTTCAAAGATACTATGTGGTTTCTTGAACGATTTTCAATGACGCCCTCTGAACCGGATTAGAATAACCTGCTGCGTTGGGGGAACATCCCCTACACTTGTGTCGTGTCACACGGTGCAATGACAATAGAAGCCTATTTGATTTATTTTCAACACAAATTGAAGTCAGGTTACCGTGCATTTTGAAGTTTAAAAATATGCCATTGACAAAGCGATAGAAATGTTAAATGACACAGACGCGTACAAGTCATTTCCTTTTGACTTCATTTTTCAGCTTCCTTTTCTTCTGCCTGGATTTCTGTGTGTCTCTGCCTAACAACCCACCCCCACTACCTCCTTGCCTGTTCAGGGTTGCTATGGCTCAGCCTCAGCCGGTATCCAGTGCACGCTGACATACTCTGTAACCCGATTGGCTGATGGCTCTGCAAAGCAGTGCACTGAACAAGAAAGGGCAGGAAGGCAAAAAAAGGAAAAAGGCGACGGAGTGCTGAGGCAGGGTATCTTTAGCAAGAGCAGAGAGCATCGTGTTAGCTGGAGAACGGTGACAAGAGGTGGGTGGGGACAGCAAGAAACCGACGCCACCATATTTTTATTTGATTTCTTTTTTTGATTGTGATTGCAACAAAGCGATGGGACGAGGAATACCACACAAGAAGGCAAGATGACATAAATGATGGAAAACAAGAGGAGATATCTACATGCCATATCCTCCCTGGTTGACGCTGATATCCGGAGCCATAGCGTGAAGGGGAACACAAGGAAAAGCAGTGCAGGAGAGAAAGACGAGAGAAGAGCCACGGAGGGCGGACACTTTGGTATGTAACACCACAAAAGCCATAAATAAAACCAAGATTTTCACACACAGCCTCCACGAGCAGGCCGGGGCTGCAGTCGACATTGGCAAAGTGGCAGGAGACGACGACGAGGCATCTGCTCGAACTGAGGGGGAGGAGAGATCGACGAGGAGAAGGACCTGGGCACACGGTGTGCCGTGCAGGCTCGGTGCGGAGGGAAAGGAGACTACCGAGCCCATGGCTCGGGGCAGCGGCTCAGGGAGGTGGAGCAGGCAGAGAATGGGTTTGGTCAACACCATGCTGCGCTGCAACCTCCCACCAGAGACACAGAAGGTGGTTGTTTTCCTCATCATGATGCTGCTCATCATCATCAACGTAGTGCTCATGTTCCTGTTGGCGTTCCAGTAGAATGCGGACACACACCACCTCATGCTTTCAGACACTGAAAGCATGGGGGGGGGAGTAGAGCTGCCCCGTTCAGACACCGAGCTGCCTCAAGTGATTGGAGTCCAAAATGTCAGTATCATCATCATCATCATCACACAGGTACTTTCTAAAAGACAGGACGGACACTCTAGGTTCATGTGACGTGTGCCCACACATCAGAAACTAACTTTTTGTGTTGAGACAACGTGATATACTTTCTGCTCATGCATGTTTTGCTCATTTCACTGTTAACTGCTGTCCAAATAGGCAAATCTCATTTTGACGTTAACGTCTATTGACAAGCTTAAAAAAAAAACCCCAGTAAAGTCCACAGTTGGTACAGTATTGTGAATTGTAACCATTTCCCGTTCCAAATTGGAATATTACTGTACTTTGGTTCTTCCACCCACCGTTTACAATATTTTGTCTTGCACTTTACGTATGTCCTTCTGTCTTTTGTCTGAATCATATACACCCTGGCAGACATTACACTGAAATTAAGACACATTTTCTGCTTTGCCAAATAGTTTTATTGAAGACACATTGTGGTCAGCCACTAAACAGAAGATTGACTATCAAGAGAGAAGGTGTCGGCCTTGGGCTGCATGTGTGGTTATTCCACTTTTGCTTTCTTTCAAGGTGTCTGATAAAGCAGTTAAGACTAAGCTAAACACTGTGTTCACACTTGTCATTTTGGTCAAGACCAAAGCGGACCGATGGATGATCGTGGTCGGTGTGCACGTGGATTCTGGTCCCGAGTGAGGCAAGTGGGAAGGCTGACTGCAGCAACGCACCAAAACACTGGATATATCCCCAAATGAGACACTCAACACAAAGCTGAGTGTAAATCATAAACAAATGAGAATGAAACAGCCCATTCGTGTAACTTTGGTCGATCTTTTCAGCGGAGGTGTGACGACCATTTCACTTTGCTGTCGTCAGCCTCGTTTGATGTATATCTTTTCTTTGTGATGTGAAAGCCGCGTTTTGGGTGCGTGAGGTCATCGGACGCCACATATGCTGTCCAGTGGAGGTGTACCATTACACTTAAGTGAGCATTGTTTGGTCGTCTGACAAAAATTTGTGTGAACACTAACCAAAAATGCCAAATTGACCCGCTGTAATTATTATTTGTGTTTGTCTGGACTGGAGTTCCAAACGGCAAGTGTGAAAGCACCCTTAAAAGAGTGACTGCAAACCAAGTTTAGGTTTATTGTACTTTGTTACTTTGTGTGGGCTGCATGTGTGCTTATTCAACTTTAACTCTGTCAAGATTCATTTAAAATCGGTAGGGTGTAATTAATAAAAAAATAAATGTATAATGTTTTTTTTTTGGCCAGGGCAGTTTTTATTCTTTTTTTTTATTTTTATTTTTTTTACAAGACCAGACAAATGTCGGTGGCAAAAGAACATGTATTGGTATGAAGGTGCATTGCCCTTGGTGTGGGACACGATAAGGTAGATGCAGAACAAAAGCATGCACAGGACACATTCCATCCACTGATGCAGGGAGGTTAATGGCTGTGGCACTGACTCCTTTGTTATGACCTTTATTTTTTATTTTTTTAATGTTTATACGTTTTGGACAAACTACAGACAGCCGCATGTGTTTTAACAGTAACGGTAAAGTGGGTTTGTCCCAGCAGAGTGGGAGTGTCGCCTCCGTATTCCCTAGACTAAACTTTCCATAGAGGTGTCGCAGGCCAGGATCCGAGTTTGTATAGGAGGGCTACGTGGCAAGGCGGTGGTATGTGAGTAGAGATAATGGTTAGGTGTCGCCAGAAGTGCAACGACTCTTTGTTTTTCATATAATCTGTTAGCACTGCTTTGTGTGCTATAGCCAATGTAATGTGAATTACTCCTGTGCAGGATCAATAAAGTTCTTATCTTGGCCATCTGAAAAGGTCAAATACATTGTTTTTGTTGCCTAACTGTTTCCCCAGTATTTCCCCATCCGCGCTGAAACTTCCTGTTTGCACTTCCTGGTTCCGTCCGGAGCATGGCGCCGACGATCCCAATTACGCTGTGTCAATCTGTTGGCAGCCAAGCCGAAGTATTCTAGAGGGAATGTCGTAAGTAGGTGTTTATTTAATGTTTGAGATGTCAAAAACACTGAAACATCGGTGCTGTGTTAAAAGAACCGACGATTTATATGTTCAAGCTAAAATGCTAGGCCATAGTCTTACCTCTGTTGGACATTCATCGACTACTGTTTGTACAACGAATACACGTGATAGTTGAAACTCTTTATTGAAAATGCTTGAGAATATATGACGTGTATTGCTTCATTTTCTTAAGTTTTCAACGCTGTTGCAGGCATATGTTTGGCCAGCTATGTGGGGCGGGTTGAGCGTGAACCAGGAAGTGCGGGGATCTCGTGTGCGCGCACGCGCGCGCTGTTCTCTCGTTGCTGGGTCGTCGAAAAGGAAAGTTGACAGGAAGCAGCCGGTGTTGTGCCGAGTTTTGCATGCCTGCCGGATTTTGCATCCACCTCGGGAGCGCGCACGCTCAGTTAAAACCGAAAATATGTGACGCTGCGGTGTTTTTTCGCCACAGGACTTCACGATAATGAAGATATTATACTTTGTGTCTCCTTTATCAGTTACTATGAGATACCTAAAGCACACAGTATATGAAAACTTCGATTTATTGGCTTGGTATTTGTTTGGTATGTCAAGCATTTGACGCATGCGTATCCAGGAATACGGTGAGTGGAGCGGGTTAGACATTTACAATGTAATTGTGGCGCTTTGTAACACATTTCTTCCGCCAATAATATATTTCTGCATAACTAATGACAAATATGAAATGTGGAAGTATTTACCTATTCATTTTGTGGCCAGGAGCTGACGTAATTTCTATGAGGCAGTCGATCTCACCCGTTTGACATACTTTGGACTGTAAAATGACAAATAAAAGTGTTGAACTTGGGGGCTCCACTCATTCATTCATTATGTGGCAACACCATGGTTATTTGGTGAATTTGAAATTCCCCATCAGCAAATATGGGTGCATGCATTTTATGGCAGGGCTGATTTTTGACCTGCCGAGATTTGCATGCACCCCTATTTGGACTAAGATGAGTTCTACATGTCTATCATTTGAACAAAAAAGTTCCCCAATAGCAAATATGGGGTGCATGCATTGTACAGCGGGTGGATTTTGACCTGCCGAGATTTGCATGCACCCTCCACTTGGACCAGTATAACTTCTACATATCTATAGTTCACATGATTTACTTTAAAGACATCCACCTCTCATGTGGATGTCATCATTTGAAAAAAAAAGTTTCCATATTGGAAATATTCTATGGCCGGGCAGATTTTTGTCCTGCCGAGATTTGCATGCACCCCCTAGTTGGACTAAGATAACTTCTACATGTCTATAGTTCACATGATTTACTTTAAAGACACCCACCTGTCATGTGGACTTCATCTTTGGACCAAAAAAATTCCCATATAGAAAATATGGGGTGCATGCATTTTACGGCAGGGCAGATTTTTGACCTGCCGAGATTTGCATGCACCCCTATTTGGACTAAGATAACTTCTACATGTCTATAGTTCACATGGTTTACTTTAAAGACACCCACCTGTCATGTGGACTTCATCTTTGGACCAAAAAAGTTCCCATATTAGAAATATGGGGTGCATGCATTTTACGGCAGGGCAGATTTTGACCTGCCGAGATTTGCATCCACCCCTATTTGGACCAGCGTAATTTCTACATGTCTGTAGTTCACATGGCTTACTTTAAAGACACCCACCTGTCATGTGGACTTCATCATTTGACCAAAAAAGTTCCCATATAGGAAATATGGGGTGCATGCATTTTACGGCAGGGCGGATTTTGACCTGCCGAGATTTGCATGCACCCCCTACTTGGACAAAGATAACTTCTACATGTCTATTATTTGAACAAATAAGTTCCCCAATAGCAAATATGGGGTGCATGCATTCTACAGCGGGTGGATTTTGACCTGCCGAGATTTGCATGCACCCCCTATTTGGACTAAGATAACTTCTACATGTCTATAGTTCACATGATTTACTTTAAAGACATCCATCTCTCATGTGGACTTCATCTTTGGACCAAAAAAGTTCCAATATAGGAAATATGGGGTGCATGCATTTTACGGCAGGGCAGATTTTTGACCTGCCGAGATTTGCATGCACCCCTATTTGGACTAAGATAACTTCTACATGTCTGTAGTTCACATGATTTACTTTAAAGACATCCATCTCTCATGTGGACTTCATCTTTGGACCAAAAAAGTTCCCTAACAGCAAATATGGGGTGCATGCATTTTACGGCAGGGCGGATTTTGTGCCTGCCGAGATTTGCATCCACCCCTATTTGGACCAGCGTAACTTCTACATGTCTAAACAATGGATGGTGTAGATCATTACCAAGCACACAACAGGGGGTGCATGCAAATTTCAGCAGGCCAAAATCCGCCCTGCCGTAAAATGCATGCACCCCATATTTCCTATATTGGAACTTTTTTGGTCCAAAGATGAAGTCCACATGAGAGATGGATGTCTTTAAAGTAAATCATGTGAACTATAGGCATGTAGAAGTTATCTTAGTCCAAATAGGGGGTGCATGCAAATCTCGGCAGGCACAAAATCCGCCCTGCCCTAAAATGCATGCACCCCATATTTCCTGTATGGGAACTTTTTTGTTCAAATGATGAAGTCCACATGAAAGGTGGGTGTCTTCAAAGTAAATCATGTGAACTATAGACATGTAGAAGTTATCTCAGTCCAAATAGGGGTGGATGCAAATCTCGGCAGGTCAAAAATCTGACCTGCCGTAAAATGCATGCACCCCATATTTCCAATATGGGAACTTTTGTGGTCCAAAGATGAAGTCCACATGAGAGATGGATGTCTTTAAAGTAAATCCTGTGAACTATAGACATGTAGAAGTTATCTCAGCCCAAATAGGGGGTGCATGCAAATCTCGGCAGGTCAAAATCTGCCCTGCCGTAAAATGCATGCACCCCATATTTCCAATATGGGAACTTTTTTTTTCAAATGATGACATCCACATGAGAGATGGATGTCTTTAAAGTAAATCACGTGAACTATAGACATGTAGCAGTTATCCTGGTCCAAGTAGGGGTGGATGCAAATCTCGGCAGGTCAAAATCCACCCGCTGTGGAATGCATGCACCCCATATTTCCAATTGGGGAACTTTTTTGTTCAAATGATAGACATGTAGAAGTTATCTTAGTCCAAATAGGGGGTGCATGCAAATCTCGGCAGGTCAAAATCCGCCCTGCCGTAAAATGCATGCACCCATATTTCCTATATGGGAACTTTTATGTTCAAGTGATGACATCCACATGAGAGATGGATGTCTTTAAAGTAAATCATGTGAACTATAGACATGTAGAAGTTATCTCAGTCCAAATAGGGGTGGATGCAAATCTCGGCAGGTCAAAAATCAGCCCTGCCATAAAATGCATGCACCCATATTTGCTGATGGGGAATTTCAAATTCACCAAATAACCATGGTGTTGCCACATAATGAATGAATGAGTGGAGCCCCCAAGTTCAACACTTTTATTTGTCATTTTACAGTCCAAAGTATGTCAAACGGGTGAGATCGACTGCCTCATAGAAATTACGTCAGCTCCTGGCCACAAAATGAATAGGTAAATACTTCCACATTTCATATTTGTCATTAGTTATGCAGAAATATATTATTGGCGGAAGAAATGTGTTACAAAGCGCCACAATTACATTGTAAATGTCTAACCCGCTCCACTCACCGTATTCCTGGATACGCATGCGTCAAATGCTTGACATACCAAACAAATACCAAGCCAATAAATCGAAGTTTTCATATACTGTGTGCTTTAGGTATCTCATAGTAACTGATAAAGGAGACACAAAGTATAATATCTTCATTATCGTGAAGTCCTGTGGCGAAAAAACACCGCAGCGTCACATATTTTCGGTTTTAACTGAGCGTGCGCGCTCCCGAGGTGGATGCAAAATCCGGCAGGCATGCAAAACTCGGCACAACACCGGCAACCGTGTTTCTTTCTCTGACGAAGTCAGGCCGCCCCTTACCACGGTTTAGGGGCTGAAAATACTGACAGTTAACACCGCCACGACCGTGAAAATGTGCCGAAGTAAACGGTTTGTCTTGCAACAGCATCGTTTTCATTGGCGCCATTCGGTATGAAGTCGGCGTTCCAACACCCTGACGGAGAACACTGGAGTTGCCATGTAACTCAGACGCCGCACAAGTAATGCTACAAGGTCAGTATCAAAGTTTTAAGTCACGTTGAAGCACGAATAGTGGCGTTTCGCTCCGACAATAGGACAATATACAGTATATAAACGAAGTCGAAGTTGACGAGCTGAAGCCGAGGTCGCCATTTTGTGGACATAATTGGCGCGCAGAATGCTCGAAATGACGGAAGCAATTGTTTCAAGCGGTTCATTTGCCATCCATAACATAATGTGAACGACTTTGGGCCAAATGTACACCGACATTTTAAAAGTGTGGTACTCTACCCTCGTCATAGTCAATGACAACTGAAGCTAAAAGTGGTTTATTTAGAAATATTTCGGTTGACAAAATCCCTTAATGTCCTGGTTACGTCGTGCATGGCGTGTTAAGTTTGTGTCGGAACCTGTTGCCGTCAGAGGCGAGGCATCTGTCAGGTGAGTGTAAGCCGCTGATTTTATCTTTGAGCATCATTGTGACAACGGAAGAGAAAGCACAAACTTACTTCTGAGCACCGCATCATTACAATAAGTATTCAATGCAGGAATTAATTTTATGAAACTGAGTATGTCATAACAGCAAAGGAATAGCAGCTAATCTTCCAACTTCTGTTACAGATGAAAAGCCGCTTGT